>NC_084562.2:32425754-32770754 GCF_033978685.3 Nerophis lumbriciformis
TGTAGCCTAAATAGGAATACTAATTTTCCCACGTGTATATATATATATATATATATATATATATATATATATATATATATATATAAGAAAAACCCAGACACCATCTTTGTAGTCAATTTACTCCTGCGTGGACTGTCTTCCTTTACAATGAGTGAAGCTGCACGAAACCTTGTGTCTGCAATTGTAAATAATTTAGTTTTTAAGTTTTGTGTTTCTTGTAGAATCTATATAAAGTAATATACATTAGCCTATTGTTAAAATAATGAAAAAAACATAATATATGTGTTTTATTGTATTGTTACATTAATAGCTGTTGTATTATTATAGGATGGCTTGTTAAACATTTCATAGGATTTTCAGAGGGAGGAAAAACCAAGACATTTAATATAAAATGTAAAATGAATAAATACATAAAAAGAAAAAGAAAAAAAATGGTTAAAAGCTATCATCCCGGGGAGCATTTAATTTCGTCCCGTGCATTTTTAAAAATAATAATAATAACAATGAATAATTTCTAAGTCTTTGTTAGCCGTTTGTGAAGTTTTGTGCTCATGCGCTACGTTCGCTCGCATCCTGTGCATCTCCTGGGGGCTAAGCACCCCCTGTCCTTAAAAGCTAGTGACGCCCCTGATCGATACTATCAATATTTGGATCAATCCCCCCACCCCTAACTTGCGTTAATGGGCAGGGGTGTGGGGGAACTCAAACGTGACATCATTGTGTAATTTCTAATGACAGTCTAATAAAAAGGGCTAAATAAACATTATCCATACATTTAAAATATTTTAGTTTTTGTTCATTATTAGCATTTACATCACATATTTTCTCATTACATGATGTCTTTAACTATATTAGGGACGGCGTGGCGCAGTGGAAGAATGGCCGTGCGCGACCCGAGGGTCCCTGGTTCAATCCCCACCTAGTACCAACCTCGTCATGAGCAAGACACTTCACCCTTGCTCCTGATGGGTGCTGGTTAGCGCCTTGCATGGCAGCTCCCTCCATCGGTGTGTGAATGTGTGTGTGAATGGGTAAATGTGGAAGTAGTGTCAAAGCGCTTTGAGTACCTTGAAGGTAGAAAAGCGCTATACAAGTACAACCCATTTATCATTTATCATTTATATTCATACAATGTCTCCGAGGGCTATAAAAAAAAACAGCCACGTTGTGTGGGTGGCCTGTGCTTCATCAATTGGACACCTCCGTCCGCTTGACCTAATCATATATTTGATCGTTTGTAGTGTGAAACATATACCGTATTTTCCGCACTATAAGGCGCACCGGATTATTAGCCGCACCTTCAATGAATGGCATATTTCATAACTTTGTCCACCAATAAGCCGCCCCGGACTATAAGTCGCGCCTACGCTGCGCTAAAGGGAATGTCAAAAAAACAGTCAGATAGGTCAGTCAAACTTTAATAATATATTGAAAACCAGCGTTCTAACAACTCTGTCCCAAAATGTACGCAAATGTGCAATCACAAACATAGTAAAATTCAAAATAGTGTAGAGCAATAGCAACATAATGTTGCTCGAACGTTAATGTCACAACACACAAAATAAACATAGCGCTCACTTTCTGAAGTTATTCTTCATTCGTAAATCCTTCGAATTCTTCGTCTTCGGTGTCCGAAGTGAAAAGTTGGGCAAATGTGAGATCCAAAATGGCCAGTTCCGTCTCGTCGAAGTCATCGGAGTCAGTGTCACTGTTATCCAGCAGTTCTGTGAATCCTGCCTTCCGGAAAGCTCGGACCACAGTTGTGACCGAAATATCTGCCCAGGCATTTACGATCCACTGGCAGATGTTGGCGTCGTCTGGCGCTGCCTCCCTGTCTTAGTGAATGTGTGTTCGCCTTCTGTCATCCATTGTTCCCACGCAGTTAGCAGTCTAGCTTCGAATGCCCTGTTGACACCAATATCTAGCGGCTGGAGGTCTTTTGTCAATCCACCCGGAATGACGGCGAGTATTGAATTAAGCGCGTAAGCGTGTCTCTTAATGTGATGTTATGAGCTAGCAAATATAACAACTACACTACCCAGCATGCAACGATAGTGACGAGCATGCGCGGTAGCCCTGAGAAGCGTTGTTGTATGCTGAGAGTTAGAATGTGGTTATGAGCACGCTGTGAGTAAACGTTGAGAACTCAGTTAACACGCCTCGTCTGCATTATTTATAATTAGACAGACAACACACTTAATAGGAGCCATTTTGGGGTCTTTACATAAACACACAAATGGAAATGAAACGTCACATATCCCAGCATGCACCGCGCGCTTCTTCTTCTTCCGGGGGCGGGTGGTTGCTTACAGTACAAGAAGAAGCGCTTCCTGTTCTATGGGGGCGGGTGCTTACCTTGGCGGTTGCTTGCGTAGAAGAAGAAGCGCTTCCTGCTCTACCGGGAAAAAAGATGGCGGCTGTTTACCGAAGTTGCGAGAACGAAACTTTATGAAAATGAATCTTAATATTTATCCATATATAAAGCGCACCGGGTTAAAAGCCGCACTGTCAGCTTTTGAGTAAATTTGTGGTTTTTAGGTGCGGCTAATGGTGCGGAAAATACGGTATATTAAATGACAAAACAAAAAGTAAAAATTGTGGCATAATTGAGGACTATGAGCGTTTGGAAATGTATACAGTCTAGCATGGAAATGTGTAACAAGTCAATATGTGTGTGACTGTGTGGCCTACAAACCTCTGTCCTGTGATTCTCCTGTTAGCAAAACAAACATGCGACTGGCTCACTCAGTCCTAGTACCGGAAAACTCTCTGTAGCCAATTGTTGATTCAAAACCACATCCAACATCATTGGTTCCCTTCTGTAACCAACAAAAGAGACCAGAGGCCTAATTTAGGAAATACTAACTTGTAAAACTATATGTGCTTTCTTAAACAAATCACACCGAGTCACTAAAATCCTGGATATCATTTCATCAAATAAACACATTTTATAGACAGAGAGTCAATTAATTCCAAAAATACAATTCGGGTGGGCAGTGGGTAAGCGGAAAATAAATGTAGTGGCGAGGATGACTTACATAGAATCTAGCAGAATGGGTTGTGCAAGAGTGGGAGGAGGTACAGTATGACGGAAAAGTTCCCGCTCCTGCTTTCTGAGAATAATCTCCAACTCAGCAGTGGGGAATGTGCTAGCATACTACAAAGCCTGCAGCTGAAAAATGTAGTGATTCCAAATGGAATCAAATCTGAACTGCCTGCACGCATGTACACAATGACTTGAGTAAAAAGGTAATTAAACAGTAGGTCAGATTGGTCTGAACGGTACATACCCAAAAGGAATTGGGGAATCTGGTCAGGTTTTCTGCTGTACTTACAGTAAAGGCTGTTTGCAACCTGCTTAAAGTAAAAGAAAAAAACCAAATACATAAGAAGAACACCGGCTAGCTTATGATACTATTAGTGGTTTAACAGAACATATATTTTTTAAAGTGTCTACAATTACTAATTATATTGATTGAAAATTGCTTGTCAGTCTGAGGAATTTTCTGATGTTCAGACTTGTCACTCACCACTGTCTCATCCACATGTGTGCACACACACACAAAAGCAAACCAAAAAGAGGCATTCATGTTGTAGTTATGATATACTATACATTCACTGATTGCTAAAGTTAGTAACTAAACTTTGTTAAATCACTATCGTTAGCTGACCACACAGACCTAATGTGCATGTGTGTGTTACCTACAGGCGTAGTTACGTCAATACATGCTAAAGTCTGGGATTAATGCTGAGAAGTTAGCGCCCTCTAGGTATCCACATAAAGCTAGCAAACAACCCCTTGAACTCCTCTAAAAACAAAGAGAGAACACTGAAACAACACATCGTTCAATACATGAAATAGTGGAGTTGAAAATCTATTCACGAAATCATGCAATGCGTTGAGAACAAACAACATAGGAATGCATTGAGAACAAATTAAACAGGAACGATCAATGGAAATCAAAATCATTAACCCAGGAAAGTCTTTCTTTGGGTGGCCAACTATGTAAAAAAATCCACTTAAATATTACCCTGCTTTTATTTTGAAGCTTATTTTACACTCATCAGTAGATCACAGTGTGCACATTTTAATCATATGTAAATAGGGGTTATTATTGGATGTGTCTTAAAATAGTCAATGATTTGATTCAAAGGAGTTGTCCAACATTAAACCTCACCTCAACAATATCATATTTATCATACATAAATTGTTCTTTCTTATACCGTAAATAATAGAATCATTAACCTACCAAATATGTTCACTTGCAGTCTTGTCAGCACAGCGTTTCTATTGTGAAGGTCAAAAGTGTGTAGTTTGTTTTTGAGCTCTATGACGGTGAGATAAAGCATTAAAGTGACTTGCAAAATCCTTCTTTCATGTTAAGCTTTCACTACATCAGCAATCATCCTCTGGGGGCTCTGTATCTACGTGCATGAGAACTGGTGCAACAACGGGACAATCACTGAACAGCACTGTTGCCCGGACGTGGAGTACATGTCCGTTAGATGTCGGTCTTTTTTTCTCCCGAGAGAGCTGTCTGTTGTTATCATCACGGCTGTGTATATTCCACCGGACGCCAAAGTAAACACAGCGCTCTCTCTTCTGCTGAACACCTTCAACGAACAGCAGCGGGCCCACCCCGACGGTGTTCATATCATAGCAGGGGATTTTAATAAGGCCAATCTGAAGACTGTACTCCCTAAGTTCTACCAGCACGTGAAGTGTTCTACAAGGGGCAAGAACACCCTGGACCACGTGTATACCAACATAAAGCACGCGTACAGAGCTACACCCCTCCCCCAGCTTGGACAGTCAGACCATCTTTCCCTCCTGCTCTCTCCTACCTACACCCCCATCAGACGCCAGGCCAGGCCTATCACAAAGACTGTTATGACCTGGCCTGACGATGCACTCCCCAAACTTCAGGACTGCTTCCAACACACAGACTGGGACCTCTTCCAACAACAGGAGCTGGAGACAGCCACAGGAACGGTGCTGGACTAAGTTCTGCATCGGGAATGTGACTGTGGAAAAAACCATCCGGGTTTACCCCAACAAGAAACCCTGGATGACCAGCCAGGTCCGCACACTCCTCAGGGCCCGCGACGCAGCCTTCAGGTCAGGGGACAGGGCACTGTACAGTGTTGCTAGAGCCGACCTGAAGAGAGGGATTAAAAAAGCAAAGGCGGACCACAGGAGGTGCATAGAGTCCCATCTGTCCAGCAAAAACTCACGGGAGGTGTGGCGGGGCATTCATGACATCACGAACTTCAGAGGCTGCAATATGACAACTGCGGATCAGAATGCGACACTGGCAGAGGAGCTTAACTGTTTCTTTGCCCGTTTCGAAACCCCCCAGCGACACTCATCTGCTCCAGCCCTGCCCCCGCCCCCACCGAGCTCCGGCACCACTCCACTCACTGTACAGGAGCACAGTGTCAGACGAGTGCTCCTGGCTGTGAACCCCAGGAAGGCTACCGGACCAGACGGAGTACCTGGAAAGGTGCTCAGGACGTGCGCCCACCAGCTCGCTCCCCCCCTCACCAGGATCTTCAACCTCTCCCTGGCTCAGGCAGTCATCCCATCCTGCCTGAAGTCATCTACAATAATCCCGGTGCCGAAGAAGTCTCCCATCACCAGCCTGAATGATTACCGACCAGTGGCCCTCACTCCGGTAATCATGAAGTGCTTCGAGCGACTTGTTCTCCAGCACATCAAGGACCATATCCCTCCAGACTTCGACCCCCACCAGTTCGCATACCGGGCGAACAGGTCCACAGAGGACGCCATCGCTGTTGCTCTCCACTCTGCTCTGAACCACCTAGAGCAGCAGCAGAGCTACGTCCGGATGCTCTCTGTGGACTATAGCTCTGCCTTCAATACAATAATCCTGGACAGACTCTGCAATAAACTGGACACTCTTGGCCTCCCCCCTCTCACAAACGCCTGGATAAGGGACTTCCTAACGGACCGACCCCAGAATGTGAGACTTGGCCCGCACCTCTCATCCTCCCGCACGCTGAACATCGGCTCCCCACAGGGCTGTGTGCTGAGCCCCCTCCTCTACTGCCTCTACACCCATGACTGCAGTCCGGCCCACAGTGACAACCTTACCGTCAAGTTCGCCGACGATACCACAGTGGTCGGGCTCATCTCCAGGGGTGACGAGGCTGCCTACAGAGAGGAGGTCCTGAAGCTGACGGCCTGGTCTTCGGAGAACAACCTCGCTCTCAACACCAGCAAGACCAGAGAGATCATCGTCGACTTCAGGAGGAGCAGCACCGACCCTGCCCCCCTCTACATCAACGGCGAGCGTGTAGAGAGGGTCCACACCTTCAGGTACCTTGGAGTCCACATCTCTAATGACTTCTCCTGGACAGTCAACACCACATCAATCATCAAGAAGGCTCAGCAGCGGCTACACTTCCTTAGAGTCCTCGGGAAGTACAACCTGAAGCCTGACCTGCTGCTGACCTTCTACCGCTCGTCCGTCGAGAGCCTGCTGACCTACTGTATTACGGTATGGTACGGCAGCTGCACTGCAGCAGACAGGGAGAGGCTGCAAAGAGTGGTCAAGACGGCTCAGAAGATCATCGGCCGCCCTCTCCCCTCTCTGACGGACATCTACACCTCCCGCTGCCTCAACAGAGCCAGTGCCATCATCAAGGACAGCACCCACCCTGGCTCTGACCTGTTCCACCTGCTGCCTTCTGGGAAGCGCTACAGGTGCATTAAAACCAAAACAAACAGGCTAAAGAACAGCTTCTTCCCCAGGGCCATAACCATCCTGAACGGACTGCCCCATTGTCCCTCATAACTGCCTTCTCTTCGGTGCAATAACCCATTCCACCAACCACCCTGTTTTTGTTTTGTTTTTTCATGTATATATTCATTTCACACCATATTCATTGCACTTCTATATTTTTTTATATTTTATATATTTGCACATTGTTTTTCTAGCATGCACACATCGCACTGTATGGCATGGCCTCAATCTCGTTACCTTGCGTAATGACAATAAAGCTGATTCTGATTCTTCTATAAGACCCTCGCTTACATTGGCCCAACGACCGGTGCTAAGACAGCTAGCTGCACGCGATGCTCTTATGTGTGCGCTCACTCACTCAGACACAATGCCACTTTGATCACAACCTAACATACTGACTGACACAATAGTTCTTCTTTTCACAATTTGACTGACAAACTCAGGTATTTAACTAATAATCCACACAAAACACAGGGTTGACTTCTCTCCCTGCGCCACTCGCTGGCTTGTCACTTGACCAGTCAAACCAAAGCCTTTAAATCATGCAGCCCTACTGGTGACCAGCGTATAGTACTACATACGCCAAAGACTGATCATCGACGATGGAAAAATCTAAAACGGATCAGATTCAACTACGAAAAACCTTAGTTGAGGGCATCCCAAGCAGTTGTGTTTCGTAGCAAAATTATGAAATTAACAATACTAGTACAGACAATACATGTCAAGCTAAATGAAAAGCATTTCATAGAAATGACCCCCTTTTAGTAACGACGACACGCTAGACCCCGTTAAAAAGGCAGTCTTTTTAATTTCTTGCTTGAGTGTCTATCACTGTTGGTGAAGCCATGAACCCATATATTCACTTTGTTTGGCTGATGATCACTATGTATGACTTTAGTGGTTGGCGTCATTTGGCTTTATCCTGTCAGGAGCCGCCACAGCCAATTAATGGCACGATTTGTTTGGCTTAATTTTGATGCAAGATGCCATTCCTGACGCAACCCCCCCATTTATCCAAGCCCAGTCTGTAGAAATGACAGCAGCAGATTGATTCAACTTATAACCAACCATCTTCCCCTCTCACAAATACAGTCCATTTTCTGTGTTGTATGCATGATGCCACAGAGAATATACTTGTTTTTTTTACTTTTAAACTAACATATGGACAAAGGTATTGTTTCTACTGTTTGAAAAATTTTGCAATCAATTATGTAAATTTGTAACCCAGCTAGTTCGACCCTATGTCTTTTCACTGCATTCTGCACGGGTACGCGAACCCCGGTCGTTCGTGTGAGACGCAAGTGTGCTGACCACTGGGCTAAAAGCCCAGCCACACTGGCTGGCCTCAGTTACACTCTCCCCTCTAGACTCGGGAAAATAGCGGTTAGCTAAGCTACATGCTACAAAAGAAGCGAGAGGGAGAAGAGAAAGAACTAGACGAGTGCAACTCCACGAGCAGGGGACAACATGTACGGGAAAGATCAATGATTGGTTGGTTTAGGTATAAGAACATCCATGATTGGTTGGTTTACTATGATGAATCACGATTGGTTAAGAGTAGGGCTAAACATTAGGGACAGGCCAATCAAAAGCAAGAAAGGGCGGGTCATGGAACGAGATAGGGATCAACAGACATCCCAAATTACGACGAGAGTCGGAGAACAGAAAAGAGAATTTTCAAGCGAAATGTACGACGGAGTGAGGAGTATCATACCCGCAAAATTAAGTAAAGTCACTTACTTTGTGCGGACCACTTCTAGTAGGAACACAGAACCGTACATGTGTGTCAATTACATCGTCGACTGGGAATTAAAAAGTGTCTGCCTGCAAATGTATTTTTATCTGAGTTTGATACATGTTGTACTATTTGCACAGCTATATTATTTATCTTATGTGGAAAGAATATTTTTCTATTTTATTTATGTTATGTAATTCTGTACTACTTAAACAGTTTCTTTTATGTGCTGTAAATACCCATCCTGACTAAGTGGGTTAATATAAGTGCGACTGACTGTTTACAGTACAGTTGACATTCACTTCAATTTCAGTGAATATCGCTCAACAATTAATATCTTTATATGTATATTTTTACCAAAAAATATATCGATGTATATTGAATATCGAGTTTAAGCAAAAATATATTGAGATTTACTTTTTCATCAATATTGCTCAGCCCTACGTTGTAGTCAATATTTTCCTAAATGTCGAGCCCCTCCCACATAGACACCGTGGACAAAAAGGCCGAGTGTTACATACGCTAAAGCAGTGAAATAAAGAAAGCATCCCTTACAATATGAAAAGGAAATACAAATGTTGTAGACAATATTTTCCCAGATGTCGAGCCCCCACACAAAATATAATGATAAAGAATAAGAAAGAATAATGAAATAAAGTTTTTAATAAAACAATTTTCATTCTTCACACAGACGCCAACCTCTCACGTAGATATTGTGGACAAAAAGAGAGGTAGAAAGGCGTATCCAACACATATAGAGGCAGATGTCCCAACAATTAATGCAGTAGGGGAGACACGGTGAGACAAAAGTTCCACATATTGACAAACCATCAAACAAACATCAGGAAGTGTATGTAACATACACATTTTGTATAATTATAACAATAAATGATGTAATACAAAGTATTTAAAGACATAATTGACCCTGACACGAATGTCATGAAAATTATTATTCATGAGTCTGCACAAGACTAGCACAATTTAACATGTCCGAAAAAGGCTAAGAAGAAGCAAATCGTATTTAATCCATTCCTAACCCTTCTCCATGTCTCAGCAATTACTGATAGTCTGTTCACTTCCTGCTAAATATCACCACAAGGCTGGAGCCAGGCGAAAGGGACCTTGAGAGGTTGGTGTCTTCATCGACTGACAGAGCTGGCACTATGGGCAATTTGAGAGATTTTTGGACTTGTGAGAAGAGATGTGGCAGGTGAGGCAAACAATCATATTTGAGGTCAAATATATTTTTCAACTGACAGCATTGGGCCAACGGTAAAATCTAACTTAAAGAATTGTATTTGCTTTATAATTGTGAGGAGTGTGTGTTCCGGACTGTGTGTCCATATGTGGATATATAATTTAAGAGACAAAGGGGTGTTCATCTTCTTAAACCAAAGTAGGAAGCACCTGTCTGTGACAACACATTTGTGTTTCCCCTCTACAGGAAAAGGAAAAACATCATCAGAGCTACTGTTAATGTTGACATCCTGTTTAAATGGCATTGCCAGACAAGAACACTACAATATCACCCATACACTTGGAATCAGAACATTTTACACGGTCACGGTATTGAACGCCAATCAATGTTAAGTAAGTTTAAGTTTACTAATGTGCAATATTTCAATACTGCTCGGAGACTGGTTTACCTTTTTATGGCAATTTTGATGTTCTCTACCTTTTTTTATTTTACATTTCATACTTGCTAAAATTTTACGCAAATATTCTTTAACCTGTCTAAACACGGTTAGTAATTTTAAGTGGTGCACCGACCAAGTTCCGTTGTATATTGTGTGCAATTACAATGAAGCATGTGATCTTATCTTTTCGTACCTTAAATAAACCCACAAACAATTGTGTTATAAACTCATTTATTCCATTAATCTACGTACTGTATGTAGAATAGTATAAACAAGAAATGCAATGTTTGACGAATAAAGATCTGACATGCAATTTTAAGTTGTTTTATAGTTTTTGTCAACATCATGTAATGATTTAAATTATTGAATACAAAATTTTAAAAAATGGAAATGAAAATAAAAATGTTCAATACCATTACGTTAATACTGTACTTAATAAAGCTATTATTTATTTTAGTATCATAAGGCATTTGGGCTGTAAAAGGTGACATATGGTGCAAAGGTATCTTGGCTTACAAGTTTTTTGGGCTAGGATTTGTCTCCCGGCTAATTGTTATGCTTTGTGTTGCGAGAAAGAGTTTGGGTTACGAGCCTCCCCACCACCCGTTGACGTAGCAAATATGCAACACTGAACCCTGTAAGAGCAGACCAAAACATCGGTATGGCGTCACATTAGTGCCAAAAATCAGAGCGCATAAAAACTGTTATCGCGCGCTGATTCTCCACTTCGTGCGCGCGCGCGACACCCTTTTGCTCGCGCGTGGTGCCTGTTTGCGCGCGCGCGGTGCCTTTCTGTGCGCGCGCGGTGCCTTTCTGTGCGCGCGCGCGACGCCTTTCTGCGTGCTCTCTGTGTACTCCTGGCATCTCTCCTCGCGCTGTCATGTTTCTTTTTGGCACTTTGGGGGCGGGTATGCTTGGACGGCCCCTTCTTTCTGATTGGTCAGGCGAAAAATGCTGACAAATGCTCAGAGCCAATCAGAAGTATAGCAGGGCGGGTCATCGTCAATATGTATCAAGATTTACGGAGGAAGAACTGGATAAGAAAAATGTCGTGCGCTGATGAAGGTTATTTCATACCACATAAACACAATACAGGGTAATACAAAATGTGACCCAAATAAATAATAAGACAACAAACACCATAATCACATCTTTCAGCCAGAACTGGTCCACCAGCAATAACATCCAACCATAACATTATTTTATATTTTCACTTCTTCTTGAACATTTGTTTTCTAATTTCTGGAATTTCTTTTGATTCAGCCATAATATTAATGAAATAATCTTTGAATTTTGTTTTTAAAATGTTAAAAATAGCTTTTAATAATGTATTCTGCAACAGTTTAAAATAATCAGAGAACTGACTAACACTGACCCTACACAACTATGTTGCACAATTAAGTTTGTTTTTTTTAATGCGAAAGAGGTAATTTCAACAGGTACAGCATCCTATGTCATATCTACATGTAATAAGATTTGTAACAAGGCAAACCGTTTGTAAATTGGTCGAAAATCGAGCAAGTTATGGTAATTTAATTAGTACATGTACCATTGACATCAATGTAATGATTGAGGCTAGATGTCCGAGGTAAGATGGCTACAACGTTGCTACGCTGGAGAATCATTGGTCATATGAAAAATGCTCACAGCCAATCAGAAAGGAGGGGCCGTCTAAGCATACCCGCCCCCAAAGTGCCAAAAAGAAACATGACAGCGCGAGGAGAGATGCCAGGAGTACACAGAGAGCGCGCAGAAAGGCGTCGCGCGCGCGCAGAAAGGCACCGCGCGCGCACAGAAAGGCGCCGCGCGCGCGCAAAAAGGCACCGCGCGCGCACAGAAAGGCACCGCGCGCGCGCGCAAAAGGGTGTCGCGCGCGCACGAAGTGGAGAATCAGCGCGCGATAACAGTTTTTATGCGCTCGGATTTTTGGCACTAATGTGACGCCATACATCGGTGTCTCACTCATTAGCATTAGTAGCTTGTAGAAGATGGATAGCTAGAAATACATACTTTGTTTTTACAACAATGGGAATGAAGAAAGTGAGTGTGAAAGACCGTGCTGAGAAGATTATTCATTGAATTAAAGAGAGAAATCATCAAAAAACATGGTAAATAAATGATAAATGGGTTGTACTTGTATAGCGCTTTTCTACCTTCAAGGTACTCAAAGCGCTTTGACACTATTTCCACATTCACCCATTCACACACATATTCACACACTGATGGCAGGAGCTGCCATGCAAGGCCCTAACCACGACCCATCAGGAGCAAGGGTGAAGTGTCTTGCTCAAAGACACAACAGACATGACGAGGTTGGTAGAAGGCGGAGATCGAACCAGGAACCCTCAAGTTGTTGACATGGCCACTCTACCAACCGCGCCACACCTTCCCCATGACTGAGATGTGTGTGTGTGTGTGTAGCCAACTAGGATAAGCAGAATGAAAACAGCACTGCTACAGAAGCATAAGGAGTTGATCAAATGTATACTGTAATATAGTCAACCAAGGTCATTAAAATATTTTTAAGTGGCATATTTATCCATGAAAATACGGACAAGCTGTTGATGGTGTGTTTGACGAGAAGCAGCTTGCAAGAGATATTGTAGAGGTCCGCTCTCCAAAGTAAATGCTGCACATTATGTTTCCATTACCAAATAAAACTATTGTAGTTGTTTGTAGTACATACTATTGTATCGTATATTGTTATGTAGAAGTTCCATCCATCCATCCATGTTCTACCGCTTATTCCCTTTGGGGTGGCGGGGGGCGCTGGAGCCTATCTCAGCTACAATCGGGCGGAAGGCGGGGTACACCCTGGACAAGTCGCCACCTCATCGCAGGGCCAACACAGATAGACAGACCACATTCACACTCACATTCACACACTGGGGCCAATTTAGTGTTGTCAATCAACCTATCCCCAGGTGCATGTTTTTGGAGGTGGGAAGAAGCCGGAGTACCCGGAGGGAACCCACGCAGTCACGGGGAGAACATGCAAACTCCACACAGAAAAATCCCGAGCCTGAGATTGAACCCAAGACTACTCAGGTCCTTCGTATTATGAGGCAGACGCTATGTAGAAGTTAGTTTTCTTTATTCAGAAGCATGTTGTATGTTGAATTGTGGTGTTTTAATTTCAATGAGGAACATTAATTTGAGATATGAGGGTGACGAGCGCAAAACAGCAGTTATGGTCATGGACCCACTAGTGTTTGAAGCTAGCTCTCCAATCAGCGAAACAGACTCAATAACTCCACTGTGACTTGTTGGTGAGATTTCTGAGGAGTTTGTGAAACTGAAACAATACAAAAATAATTCCATTGTATGATAATAATACTAACACAGACACTAGTAAACGAGTTGGCATATTAGCTAATGCTAATGACGTTAGTGTCATTATATTACGACAGCACATACAAATATGCATGCACACTACTCCTACAGACATCACATATGGGACAGTTTAGTAAGTATTAACAGTTTTAGTTATACTGTAAAACTTACAAACCATGCTTGGAGTGATCAATGAAGAATCCAAACGAGGCCGGTTAGAAGACTGAACGACACATCGGTTAATGGAGGGACATTGCAGCATCTGCAGTGAGCGTACTCGTCCAAAAGATGGCGCCATAGCACAAATAATAAAATACTCGCTCAGTGTTATTGCTTGTTTTTTAAAACATTTTATTACAGCTGCGAGCGAAGACAAATCCATAAATTAGGCGCTCTGTCTTATAAGCCGCAGGGATCAAAGTGTAAGAAAAAAGTAGCTGCTAATAGTCCGGAATTTACGGTATTTTTCTTTTTTTCTTTTCAATATTCTCCCCTGCTGAAAGAATATCCTAACAAGTACGGGAGGTCTTGGGGGGAGCATAGCGGGGGCTGGAGGAAAAGGAGTTGATTTGCGGTCTACCTGTGGAAGTCTACATTATACTCCACTGTTGGAAGGTTCTAAAAGTGGCAGTCACAGCTATGCGGGGAATGTGAAGCTCTGTGCTGCCAGTGTTGGGCTACAGGAGACCACAACTCTATTTAAGGAAATGTTAGCCAGGAAGCCATTGACAAGGCGCTCTTCCTTATCAATTCCATCTATTCAAAATTCCTCTTCTATCCCTTCCAAAAATCATTTTTTTCCCCCATACCTTCTGAAGAGAAAACTGTTGTTTTCATTCACACTTGTAGGCAATTTGGTGTCTTACCTTACTCAATAAATTACATAAATCCCGCATAGCTGCCATTGTGCCAAATGCTTTGTAATACATTTCATATTATTTCTTGCTAAAAACCATATACAGCAGAACCTCAAAAGTTCAACGCCCCCAGAGTTCAACCATCATTTTTGCGGAAGAATATGCCTAAATAATTCTTCAAAACTGAGTTCCAACTAGGTGTGGGACTCTCCAGCCAAATCATGATTCAATTTGATTACCATTATGATTCAGATGATTTGATTAGCAATGATCTTTGTAGCATGATAACTTATTTAAAATAATACATTTACAAAAATATCTGCTCATACCACTGGAGATTTCTAAGCCTGTGTCGAGAATGGCATCAGTGGAAAAAGTGGAAAAAAATAAAAATTCAATTAAATCACTCTGTCGTGTGATATGGCCTAGCCCTAAAAACTTGCAAGCCATGATACCTTTGCACCATATAGTCACCTTTTACAGCCCAAATGTCTTATGATATTACAATAAATAATAGCTTTATTAGGTACAGTATAAACGTAATGATATTGAACGTTTTTATTTTCATTTTCATCTTTTGAATACCACAGAAATGTATATAAATGTTACTGAAATTATGTCATCGTGAGGAAAATAAATGTTTTTGGGGAAATCATGTTTCCGGGGACTATTCATTCGTCCCTGAATTGCTCACCCACCCCTTTCTGAACTCAACAATGTCGAAACGGCCACTAAGCCAGCGAACAAACTACCATGCCAGCCAGGACAATCCGCGCGCCTTCAACACACAATACCACACAAAACCACCAATGACAGGGATTGCAGCTTCTTAAACATTGTCATTGGTAAGGCAATGATAACTTGACCGTAGGGCTACAAGATTTTGAGAAAAAAACTACCGGTAATTCCGATTTTTCACCCTAAAAATTGCGATTCGATTTGTGATTTTTATCATTTATACATACTGGATAAAACTGCAAAAAAAAAAAAAGACATGTTACTTTAAGACTGTCAAAATATTCTTGTCTCAAGGTGCCTCATTAGAACAATATGCAATCATTTACTTTCAAACTTTATGCAAACAGACTCAGAGCTTTTGTCTCCAACATGCTTTTAACTATAGAGAAATAACTAGAGATGTCCGATAATATTATCGGCCGATAAATGCTTTAAAATGTAATATCGGAAATTATCGGTATCGGTTCGGAAATGATCGGTATCGGTTTCAAAAAGTAAAATGTATGACTTTTTAAAACGCCGCTGTACATAGTGGTACACGAACGTAGGGAGAAGTACAGAGCACCAATACACCTTAAAGGCACTGCCTTTGCGTGCCGGTCAAATCACATAATATCTACAGCTTTTCACACACACAAGTGAATGCAAACATACTTGGTCAACAGCCATACAGGTCAGACTGAGGGTGGCCGTATAAACAACTTTAACACTGTTAAAAATATGCGCCACACTGTGAACCCACACCAAACAAGAATGACAAACACATTTCGGGAGAACATCCGCACCGTAACACAAAATAAACAACAGAACAAATACCCAGCACCCCTTGCAGCACTAACTCTTCCGGAATGCTACAATATACACCCCCGCTACCCCCTAACCCCCCCACCTCAACCCTGCCAACCTCAACCTCCTCATGCTCTCTCAGGGAGAGCATGTCCCAAATTCCAAGCTGCTGTTTTGAGGCATGTTAAAAAAAATAATGCAGTTTGTGACTTCAATAATAATTAAAGCTGCAAGCAGCGTTGGTCGGGCCCGCGTATTTGGCAGGTGCTAGTCCTAAGTGTCCCAATACTTTTGTCTACTTTTAGTCTGAAGTGTCCCAAGACTTTTGTCTAGTGTACCTACCTTGTCTGCATTGTGTGGGCACGTTGGTGCTTCCTGCTTTTGAGCAGCCATCTTAAAAAAACAGTAGCGCAGCAGCATCAGCTCAGCGGGTCTTTGAAGGGTCATAAAATCAAAACCGGAGCAGGTATTAAAAAACGGTTCTGTTATTTTATACACAAGGGTTTAATCTCTCTCCTGTGTTAGTTTGAAGCCGAAACGACAAACGCGCTCAGAGGAGATAGTTTTTGAAGGAAGGTGACTGGTTTTTACAAAAAAATTGTTTTGAAGGGGGAATAGCAAACTTCCTGTTGATTTTTGCTGGGGGTTGTCAATTAATGAAATGTAGTTCTAAGTGAGACCTACATAGAGGTTTTTGTTTCATGTCTCTCCGACCTTCCCAGTGGGAGTTACAGGCAGTTTTGTCAGATATTTCATCCGAGGAGCAGTTTTTTGTGCGTTTTATAAAAAAAATTGCTGTAGAGCACAATTTTTAGATTTGGGGTTAGGTTTTTTCATTAGATCACAGTTTTAGCCAGTCCTGATGTGTGTGTTAAGTTCGGTGAGTTTTGAAGCATGTTAAGGGGGTCAAATTACAGCTAAAAGAGGCAAAAGTGACTGTTTTTAGTACTTTTTTGTCTTGAAGGGGGAATTGCCAACTTCCTGTTGATTTTAGCCCGAGGATATACAATTGTGAAATGTAGATCTAAGTCAGACCTACATAAAGGTTTTTGTTTCATGTCTGTCCGACCTTCCTAGTGGGAGTTACAGGCAGCGTAGTTTTTTCTTCTTCCTAGGGGGCGCTAGAGCGCAATTTTGAGTTTTGGGGTTTGGTTTTTTTATTAAAAGGCAATTTTCGCAGGTCCTGATGTGTGGGTCAAATATGGTGAGTTTTGAAGCATGTTAAGTGGGTCAAATTAGTGCTCAAAGAGGCGGCGGAAGAAGAAAGAAAGAAAGAAAGAAAGAATAATAAAACCTTAGAAATTCAATAGGTCCTTATGTCCCATTGCATAAGGACTCCCTGTGGGAGTCCTTATGCAATGGGCCATTGCGGGCCCTAAATATGGCAGTGCCATGTTGGCATTTTTTTCCATAACTTGAGTTGATTTATTTTGGAAAACCTTGTTACATTGTTTAATGCATCCAGCGGGGCATCACAACAAAATTAGGCATAATAATATGTTGATTCCACGACTGTATATATCGGTATCGGTTGATATCGGAATCGGTAATGAAGAGTTGGACAATAATCGGATATCGGCAAAAAAGCCATTATCGGACATCTCTAGAAATAACCAATAAAAACTATACAGTGATCATAATGTAATGTTATCATAATATACAGTAATGAAAGTAACCATTTAAAAAGGATATACACTTTTATTTATCATTACTGCACAATTGTTTACCATTGTACTGTAATTGAAAGGCAAATAACTTTTACCTATCCTTAAAAATAAAAAGGACCTCTATCTGTAGGCAAAAAAAATTAAATGGACCTCTTTCTGTGTGGAAAAATGTTACTTAAATAAATATTGAACTTTTAAAGTGCATTTTTTTTACCAGTTGTAAAAACTAGGTTGGGTTGTCTTTTTTTTTTTTTGGAACCCAATTACCCCATTCGCGCTTGTTCGTCTGTGTTGATAGGCTCGTATTGCTTATCTAGTTTGAAGCTGAAATATTCCCACAAAAGGACATTTGGCTTTCGTTTCCTAATAATTGTAGTTACTTTGCAGTACTTCTTACTAGTGAGTAGCAATGCTCTCTGTCCGTGCAAGCAGTCGCCCGCTCTCCGTCCACAGAGACAAAGATTGTGAATGACTGAAAAGAGGGATCACTGTGTTCAGTTATTTCTACTGTTAAATAAACGCGCTCAGGTGGAGACAGCGATGCACAGAGTGGGACGTTTTTCTCCCTGTTGGAAGAGAGACACTTTTGATTGGCCAGGAGGCAAAAGAAAGGAGGCTCAACAATTCTGACTGGTGAACATGTCTGTCAAAAAACAAAATCCTGCGGCTTTTGCGGTTAGGATACCACACTAATTAAAACCTTGATGTCGATTCGATGCTGATTAGTCATGCAGCCCTACTTGACAGCTTCAAATACTAGCTAATACTAAAAATGATAGAAGTAGGTGGCAAAATGACAGCGGAAATGGTGCAAGCTTAATGTATGTGTCTAATGTCATTTTGATTTCAACACAGCCTCATTACCACTCAAAAATATAGCAGTTTTGTCAAGCGCCCTGGAGAACAGCAACACCCTTCCAGCCTTAAAAATAACAGTACTGTGCGCTACAGTACATATGATCTGACTGTGGTAACAAAATAAAGGTTTTAGAAAAGTAGTTTACATAATCATTTTGTACTTGAAGCACTCCTTGGTACATATATGTTACAAAATTAATATGCTTGGACTTATAATATTGGTCCAAATTGTCTAATGATAAATTGCAAAAGATTTTTCATTGATATAACAGATATTTTATTTTATTTATTGCAGGCAAAGGTGGTAAAATAAGTGTTAAGGGTATTAAACAATTCTAAAAAAAAAAAGAAATTTGGAAAAAATTTTAGATTTCATAAGTTCTAGATATGCCAAAAGCCATCCTCATCACAACATTCCTTGGAAAAATGACATGACAACAGTAACTTTAGTAAAAAAAATTCTGTTTCACATAGTTTACATCCTAACTCTTATTAGGACTAAAGTTACAGATTGAATACTGCAGTACACTTGTCTGTACATACAGTAAAAATCATACTTGTATGGTCAAACCAGTTCAGTCTTCTGTCTTGCAAACCAACATCTCTGTAACAGTGTGTAGACAACCTTTTCTGCAACCTTCCCATGCCATAATTTCAACAGAAAGAATGTAAATAGAACTATACCACACATACTGTACACTGACTAAAAGTACCAATATAATGGAAAAACAAGTTGACCTTATTTGCTGAATTGTGTTTCATTTTATCCGCTAAACCATATCCAATTGTTTTAACAATATCAAAATATAGTCTAAACATCACAAAATGCCACAATTTCAGACGGAAATTTTCAGTGTTCTACTCAAAATGTCTTCAGCAAATTCCATAGATTGAGCGTCGAATGATGTCACAAAAAGATCGCCTCTATACTCTGCCCATATCATTAGATCAGTGACACTGGAAATACGCAAAAATTGCAAAGAGATGTGCTGTCTATCATTCACAATCCCTATGTAAGACAAAAATATATGTTTTTTTAATGCATTCGAAATCGTAAATACAATTGAGTCAACTAGGGCTCATCTATTCCGCACACAAAGCCCTCTAAATTACCACCCAACGTCCGCCAACTATACTCAATTGACATGTCGTGACCTGACTATTGACCAAGTAATAGTGATATTGTTATTATAAGTGACAACAGTGGAACAGGGGTTAGTGCTTGTGCCTCACAATAAGAAGGTCCTGAGTTCGATCCTTGGGCTCGGGGTCTTTCTGTGTGGAGTTTGCATGTTCTCCTCGTGACTGCATGGGTTCCCTCCGGGTACTCCAGCTTCCTCCCACCTCTAAAGACATGCACCTGGGGATAGGTTGATTGGCAACACTAAATTGGCCCTAGTGTGTGAATGTGAGTGTGAATGTTGTCTATCTGTGTTGGCCCTGCGATGAGGTGGTGACTTGTCCAGGGTGTACCCTGCCATCTGCCCGAATGCAGCTGAGATAGGCTCCAGCCACCCCTGCAACCCAGAGAGGGACTAGCGGTAGAAAATGGATGGATGGATGGATGGATAACACAAACAAACATTTTTTTTCCGGCGCATTGATCACAGATAGCCAACTATCTTATCTTATCTTATCACATTTGACTAACTACACTAGAGCAAGCCCGGCCACAGGCAATTACAGAGCCTGCTAGTCCGGGTGAGGAGTCAGTTAAGCTAGAACTAGCCAGCACCAGGCTGGATAATTCCTGTACGCATAGCAATTTTCTTAGAATAACACACAACTCACATAATGTGTTTTCTGTTGTGAATGTGTCCGGGGTAGATATGCATTCTACTGAGGTGGCAAATCATGATGCGTTCAGTCGATCGCAGCATCAAGCAAACAATCTGAAAATTCCCGTCGTATCAATTCCTAGATATGGTCGAAACTATTTAAAGTACACTACGTATAATAAACGCAACATTATTAATATTTCTACTACGGATAATTTAAACAAAAACTCGTCAAAACAGCCCAATACTTATAATATGGGCTTTTTAAACATAAGATCATTGTCTCCCAAAACGTTATTAGTTAATGAGGTCATTAGAGACAACAATCTTAACGTCATTGGTCTTAGCGAAACCTGGCTCAAACCAGACGAATTTTTTGCGCTAAATGAGGCATCTCCTCCTAACTATACGAATGCGCATATTGCCCGTCCCCTTAAAAGGGGTGGGGGGGTCGCACTAATATACAATGAAAACTTTAACCTTACCCCTAACCTAAATAATAAATACAAATCGTTTGAGGTGCTTACTATGAGGTCTGTCGCACCGCTGCCTCTCGATATGGCTGTTATCTACCGCCCCCCAGGGCCCTACTCGGACTTTATTAATGAATTCTCAGAGTTCGTTGCTGATCTAGTGACGCACGCAGACAATATAATCATAATGGGGGACTTTAATATCCATATGAATACCCCATCGGACCCTCAGTGCGTGGCGCTCCAGACTATAATTGATAGCTGTGGTCTTACACAAATAATAAATGAACCTACGCATCGCAACGGCAATACGATAGATCTAGTGCTGGTCAGGGGTGTCACCACCTCCAAAGTTATGGTACTCCCGTATACTAAAGTAATGTCCGATCATTACCTTATAAAATTCGAAGTTCTGACTCATTGTCAACAAACTAATAATAATAATAACTGCTATAGCAGCCGCAACATTAATGCCGCCACAACGATGACTCTTGCTGACCTACTGCCTTCGGTAATGGCACCATTCCCAAATTATGTCGGCTCTATTGATAACCTCACTAACAACTTTGACAATGCCCTGCGCAAAACCATTGATAGTATAGCACCGCTAAAACAAAAAAGGGCCCCTAAAAGGCGCACCCCATGGTTTACAGAGGAAACCAGAGCTCATAAATTATCATGTAGAAAGTTGGAACGCAAATGGCGCGCGACCAAGCTTGAGGTTTTCCATCAAGCATGGAGTGATAGTTTAATATCGTATAAACGCATGCTTACCTTAGCTAAAGCTAAATATTACTCAAATCTCATCCGCCTCAACAAAAACGACCCTAAATTTTTGTTTAGTACAGTAGCATCGCTAACCCAACAAGGGACTCCCAATAGCTCCACCCACTCGGCAGATGACTTTATGAATTTCTTTAATAAGAAAATTGAACTCATTAGAAAGGAGATTAAAGACAACGCATCCCAGCTACAACTGGGTTCTATGAACACAGATACAACTGTATCTACGACGGATACTGCAATACAAAATAGTCTCTCTCTTTTTGATGAAATAACATTAGAGGAACTATTACAGCGTGTAAGTGGGATAAAACAAACAACATGTTTACTTGACCCACTTCCTGGGAAACTTATCAAGGAGCTTTTTGTATTATTAGGTCCATCAGTGCTAAATATTATAAACTTATCACTTTCCTCTGGCACTGTTCCCCTAGCATTCAAGAAAGCGGTTATTCATCCTCTGCTCAAAAGACCTAACCTTGATCCTGACCTCATGGTAAACTACCGACCGGTGTCCCACCTTCCCTTTATTTCGAAAATCCTCGAAAAAATTGTCGCACAGCAGCTAAATGAACACTTAGTGTCTAACAATCTCTGTGAACCTTTTCAATCCGGTTTCAGGGCAAATCACTCTACGGAGACAGCCCTCGCAAAAATGACTAATGATCTACTGCTAACGATGGATTCTGATGCGTCATCTATGTTGCTGCTTCTTGATCTTAGCGCTGCTTTCGATACCGTCGATCATAATATTTTATTAGAGCGTATCAAAACACGTATTGGTATGTCAGACTTAGCTTTGTCGTGGTTTAACTCTTATCTTACTGACAGGATGCAATGCGTCTCCCATAATAATGTGACCTCGGACTATGTTAAGGTAACGTGCGGAGTTCCTCAGGGTTCGGTTCTTGGCCCTGCACTCTTTAGTATTTACATGCTGCCGCTAGGCGACATCATACGCAAATACGGTGTTAGCTTTCATTGCTATGCTGATGACACCCAACTCTACATGCCCCTAAAGCTGACCAACACGCCGGATTGTAGTCAGCTGGAGGCGTGTCTTAATGAAATTAAACAATGGATGTCCGCTAACTTCTTGCAACTCAACGCCAAGAAAACGGAAATGCTGATTATCGGTCCTGCTAAACACCGACATTTATTTAATAATACCACCTTAACATTTGACAACCAAACAATTACACAAGGCGAATCAGTAAAGAATCTGGGTATTATCTTCCACCCAACTCTCTCGTTTGAATCACACATTAAGAGTGTTACTAAAACGGCCTTCTTTCATCTCCGTAATATCGCTAAAATTCGTTCTATTTTATCCACTAGCGACGCTGAGATCATTATTCATGCGTTCGTTACGTCTCGTCTCGACTACTGTAACGTATTATTTTCGGGTCTCCCTATGTCTAGCATTAAAAAATTACAGTTGGTACAAAATGCGGCTGCTAGACTTTTGACAAGAACAAGAAAGTTTAATCATATTACGCCTATACTGGCTCACCTGCACTGGCTTCCTGTGCACTTAAGATGTGACTTTAAGGTTTTACTACTTACGTATAAAATACTACACGGTCTAGCTCCAGCCTATCTTGTCGATTGCATTGTACCATATGTCCCGGCAAGAAATCTGCGTTCAAAGAACTCCGGCTTATTAGTGATTCCCAGAGCCCAAAAAAAGTCTGCGGGCTATAGAGCGTTTTCTATTCGGGCTCCAGTACTATGGAATGCCCTCCCGGTAACAATTAGAGATGCTACCTCAGTAGAAGCATTTAAGTCCCATCTTAAAACTCATTTGTATACTCTAGCCTTTAAATAGCCCCCCTGTTAGACCAGTTGATCTGCCGTTTCTTTTCTTTTCTCCTCTGCTCCCCTTTTCCTTGAGGGGGGGGGGGGCACAGGTCCGGTGGCCATGGATGAAGTGCTGGCTGTCCAGAGTCGGGACCCGGGGTGGACCGCTCGCCTGTGCATCGGCTGGGAACATCTCTACGCTGCTGACCCGTCTCCGCTCGGGATGGTGTCCTGCTGGCCCCACTATGGACTGGACTCTTACTATTATGTTGGATCCACTATGGACTGGACTCTCACAATATTATGTCAGACCCACTCGACATCCATTGCTTTCGGTCTCCCCTAGAGGGGGGGGGTTACCCACATATGCGGTCCTCTCCAAGGTTTCTCATAGTCATTCACATCGACGTCCCACTGGGGTGAGTTTTTCCTTGCCCGTATGTGGGCTTTGTACCGAGGATGTCGTTGTGGCTTGTGCAGCCCTTTGAGACACTTGTGATTTAGGGCTATATAAATAAAGATTGATTGATTGATTGATTGATTGATTGATTATGCTGCTGTATTGACATACAGTACCGTGAGCCGGCCGGTGTCCTGATTCTGTCGTGTAAAGTTATTCTAGATCAGGGATCTGCAACCCACGGCTCTGGAGCCACTCCTCTGCCTCCTTGTTGTGGCTCCCTCAGATTTTTCTTCCATCCCAGTGTGAAAAAAGTTAGCATTTGTAAAACGAGTTCTATAATTTCCGACTGTCTGTGAAGGCGTGACAGGTGGAGTCCTGAGGCACAAGGAAGGCAAGTAAAAAAGACTGTAAGCCTGTGTGTTCAGGTCAGCTTCTTGAGTGTGCAACCCCTTGGGTAATATAACCATGAGTACTTGCCAAAAGAGAAAATGAAAAATAGTTCAATTTTACATGGACAGATTGTTTTTCCCGTAAAATAAAAAATAAAGATGAACACTAAGCTGTGTTATGTTTTGCAGATTTATACTCTTTTTCTTTAGTGAAACAAGAGACAAAAATGTATCTTTAGATCATGATGGTTACAGCCCACCGTATAGATTATAAATACAGTTGTGGTCAAAAGTTTACATACACTTGTAAAGAACATAATGTAGTGAAGTGAAGTGAATTATATTTATATAGCGCTTTTTCTCTAGTGACTCAAAGCGCTTTCATGACTGTCTTGAGTTTCCAATAATTTCTACAACTCTTATTTTTTTGTGATAGGGTGATTGGAGCACATACTTGTTTGTCACAAAAAACATTCACGAAGTTTGGTTCTTTTATGAATTTAGTATGGGTCTATTGAAAATGTAGCCAAATCTGCTGGGTCAAAAGTATACATACAGCAATGTTAATATTTGGTTACATGTCCCTTGGCAAGTTTCACTGCAATAAGGCGCTTTTGGTAGCCATCCACAAGCTTCTGGTTGAATTTTTGACCACTCCTCTTGACAAAATTGGTGCAGTTCAGCTAAATTTGTTGGTTTTCTGACATGGACTTGTTTCTTTAGCATTGTCCACATGTTCACAATGGGGTTTAAGTCAGGACTTTGGTAAGGCCATTCTAAAACCTTAATTCTAGACTGATTTAGCCATTCCTTTACCACTTTTGACGCGTGATGATTTTAGGTTGTCCTGAAGAATTTGGAGGTAATCCTCCTTTTTCATTGTCCCATTTACTCTCTGTAAAGCACCAGTCCCATTGGCAGCAAAACAGGCCCAGAGCATAATACTACCACCACCATGCTTGACGGTAGGTATGGTGCTCCTGAGATTAAAGGCCTCACCTTTTCTCTTCCAAACATATTGCTGGGTATTGTGGCCAAACAGCTCAATTTTTGTTTCATCTGACCACAGAACTTTCCTCCAGAAGGTCTTATCTTTGTCCATGTGATCAGCAGCAAACTTTAGACGAGCCTTAAGGTGTCGCTTCTGGAGCAAGGGCTTCGTTCTTGCATGGTAGCCTCTCAATCCATAGCAATGCAAAACACACTTGACTGTGGACACTGACACCTGTGTTCATTGCAGACCTGCTTTTTGGTGGTTCTCGGTTGACTCTTTATCATTCTGACCAATTTTCTCTCAGCAGCAGGTGATAGCTTGCGTTTTCTTCCTGATCGTAGCAGTGACAAAACAGTGCCATGCACTTTATACTTACGAACAATTGTCTGCACAGTTGCTCTTGGGACCTTAAGCTGCTTTGAAATGGCTCCAAGTGACTTTCCTGACTTGTTCAAGTCAATGATTATTTTTTTCAGTTCCTTTGACTTTCCCATTGTCGCGTTTGTAACTGAGTCTAATGACTGCATCACACGAGCCCTATTTAAATGGGCTCAGAGAAGTCAACAGGTGTCGTCAATCATAATCACTCACATGAAGTTAAGAGGCCATGCCATGAAGCTAATTTAATTTGATTGTAACTTTTCTACATCAACAAAATTAAAAATGTATGTTGCTGTATGTATACTTTTGACCCAGCAGATTTGGTCACATTTTCAGTAGACCCATAATAAATTCATAAAAGAACATCATGACTGTTTTTTGTGACAAACAAGTATATGCTTCAATCACTCTATCACAAAAACATAAGAGTTGTAAAAAATTATTGGAAATTCAAGACAGCCATGACATTATGTCCTTCACAAGTGTATGTAAACTTTTGACCACGACTGTATGTCTTTCACTTGTATAATAGGAAGATTTAGCCCTAATTGGAGAAGTTGTTCACCTGTGAAATCCAATTTATACCCAGAGATGGCGACAAAGACACGACACGCCTGGAGCAATTTTTCCATGTAACCTTTCGTGAGGATTATGATTTATTCTTCATCTAATCCGGAAATAAGAACATCCTATCAGTCGACATCCCAGTGAGATAAAACAATATAATGAGTAAGTAAATAATTATTAAATAAACAATCATTACAGTGGCAGCACGATGACACAGGGGTTAGTGCGTGTGCCTCACAATACGAAGGTCCTGGGTTCGATCCTGGGCTTGGGATCTTTCTGTGTGGAGTTTGCATGTTCTCCCCGTGACTGCGTGGGTTACCTCCGGGAACTCCGGCTTCTTCCCACCTCCCAAAACATGCACCTGGGGATAGGTTGATTGGCAACACTAAAAATTAGCCCCAGTGTGTGAATGTGAGTGTGAATGTTGTCTGTCTATCTGTGTTGGCCCTGTGATGAGGTGGCGACTTGTCCAGGGTGTACACTGCCTACCGCCCCAACGCAGCTGAGATAGGCTCCAGCATCCCCCGCGACCCCGAAAGGGACAAGCGGTAGAAAATGGATGGATGGATAACTAAAGTTATCATAAATAGTTAAGTAACTTACAAGTCCTGTGAGATAAGAGTTGAATACGATTATCACATTTATTAAATAAGGTCCAAAATATTTATTAAGATTAGTCTCGTTTGTACTTTATGAACACTTGTAGTTTAAACAGTTTCTTGAACTGGATCGTATTAGCACTTTGTTTGACTTACTTGCTTAATCCATTCCATAATTTAATTCCATATACTAAAATTGCTAAAAGGTTTTTGGTGTTGTACATGCATACAGATGTTTTAAAATAGATTTTTCTCTAAGGTTATATTGCTCTTCTTTTGTTGAGACATGTACATTATTGGGTAGCAGGTTAGAGTTTGCTTTGTACATAATTTTAGCTGTTTGCAAATGCACGAAGTTTATGAATTGTAATATTTTTGATTAAATAAATAAAGTCTTTGAGTATTCTCTCTATCCAACATTAGGTATTATCCGAACGCAGAGGTGTGGACTCGAGTCACATGAGTTGGACTCGAGTCAGACTCGAGTCATGAATTTGATGACTTTAGACTCGACTTGACAAAATGTAAAGAGACTTGCAACTCGACTTAGACTTTAACATCAATGACTTGTGACTTCACTTGGACTTGAGCCCTTTGACTTGACATGACTTGCTACTTTCCCCAAAACCCAAAGCTTAAAAAGTTATTTGGGAGCGCTCTGTATCTTTCATTTTCTACGTCTGTGTCGATCGGCGTGTTGTTCCTGTCAGCGTGTGTGCTCTCAGTACAATAGCCAATCAAATTAGATCTACGTTGGTTTCATCACACAGCATTCATCCAATCAAATTGCAGGAGAACCAATGAACAAGAGTTGTCAAACAACGTGCCAGTGAGAAACAATTATGCCAAAGTTGGTTTCGTTCGGGTATAAAAACTACGACTTGGTCAACAAAAAACGAATTGCTGTATGCAAATCACGCAGTTCGAATATTACAGACGGAGACGCAACAACTTCCAACTTCGTTCGACATTTGAAGTTGCACAAAGAAGGGTAATTTTTGAATGTAAGATAACGTTTATTGGCTAAGTAACGTGACTTTTATTTGCTGTGTCGTTAAATCAGTGAGGCTGTAAACTCACTGCTAACGTTATAACCATAGACATCTTATAAGTAGACGCAGCATCGAGCGCTACTGTCTACTGGCGCAGACGAGACGCGGGGCCGCCATCTTGGAGTGGTGATCCGCTCCACTCAGTGCAATTCATTTTGCAGAAGAAATGAACTGTCAGCGCATTTAATTCATCTTACCTCACTGAATACCACTGATTTTTACGTGCTTTTTTTGTCATACGTGTAGCTATGATAACGGACACATGTTTTGGCGTGTTTTATTATTCATAGTTTGCTTAACAGTAATAGAATAATCTTATATGCTATAAGTGACCAGACATCCGAGATCAAAACTGGGAATATAATCCCAGAGAAGGGGAAAAAATGGTCAGCTATTTTTAAGTTGAAGAAGCAATATGATTAGGTTATATATACATGCGCATATCCTACATAAACAATGTATGAATACAATAGATATCTATATATCTTATAGACTGTATCTCTGTTGCTGCAGCAGCAGATTTTATTCTGTCTTGACACGTTGTATTGATATTTTGTATTACATTCTTCCCTTAAATGATAATGTTTACAGTGATTGTTTTTGATGTATTTTTTATGTATGTCGCTTTGGATAAAAGCGTCTGCCAAATACTTCAACATAAATATATATAAACACCTGAAAGTCTTTATATCAGCTAAAACCACGAATCTGTTTCACTGGATTCAGAATAAAACCAAATTCTGTCTTACCCAACAATGTTAGCATTTGAATATTGTTACTTGAAGACTTATTCCTGGTTACAATTATACTGTTAAGAAAGTATTGTCTTATATTTTGCCTAAAATGAGAATGCGTCATAATCAGTGGCGGCTGATGAATTTTGTTTTAGGTGGGGCTGAAAGTTTGTACACCAAACCCCTGTAGGGGGGTCATCCTCCCCCAGAAGATTTCTTTGTGATTTTTACATACAAATATTGAAGATCTTTGCTCCTTCTCAACTCTGTGGTAATATTATTTTCATAAAATACAACCAATAGTACGTTAATGTTAAATGTTACTTGTGAAAAGTAATCCCCCGATTCCTATTTTCAACGGTCCGCTCATTTGAGTAGGAAAACACTGAACACCAGCATCTTTGTTTTCTACCTGTCAACTGTCAGTTTAGGCTCCTCGCCGGCTCCTCACCACCACTTCAAGATGGCGGCCAAATTGCTCGCGTCACAGCAGCCAATGCTGCGTCTATTTAGAAGATGCCTATGTTTATAACGTCATTGCAAACACGGCAATATGTTGCGTCCACTGCAGTTCGCTACCTTATTCATACTTTTTGTCAAGTGATTTTTTTAAGCGGGGTAGCATGATGTACCTACACATAACGTTACATTAGTCAATGTATCACACACAGTAACATAACGTTAGACGGCGGTCAGCAGCACCGCGTATTTTAGCCACCTACAAAAAGACAAACAGTCAAATAAAGGTCAGTTAAATGTATACTATATTAAGAATATGCGTACATATTGCATAGGGCCGTGACATCTAAAAAGTACAACTCTGTTCATTGTTTTGTTCATGTATTTGTTATGTTTTCCATGTGTACGCACACATAAACACACATACAGTATGAGATGAGATCAATGAGATAAGGTAAGAACAGGATAGAAACTGCTGTGGAACTAGTTACAATGCAATATGCCATTGAAATACAATGTTAACACGTTTGTGCAAATAAGTACAGTTGCACTTGTTTTTTCAAAAGTGTTTATTCTGTAAAGGAATGAGTTAAATGTTTAAAATGACTGGTTAATAGTGCTATTATGAAGTGCAATGTCAGCACTATTTTTTTTTCCTGCAATTTCAAATGCACTTGTTTTAATAAATAAATACAGCGTTTTAAAAGCATACACAATCTGTGTAAATATATTAGTCTGTGGTTAAAAAGGACTTGAAAGGACTCGAAACTCAAAATGCAGGACTTGGGACTTGACTTGAGACTTTCCAGTCTTGACTCGGGACTTGCCTGTCTTGACTCGGGACTTGACTCGAGACTTGAGGGCAAAGACTTGAGACTTACTTGTGACTTGCAAAGCAATGACTTGGTCCCACCTCTGTCCGAACGTATCTTTTTAGTAACACCATTAGTGAATAAAGTGTACATTTGTAGTTATTTTCCCATATTTTTACATAATAACTCAGATATGGTAACACTAGCAAGCAGTAGAGAATATGAAGTGATTTTTGGTCTAGAACATATTTTGCTTTATTCATTATTGACGTGTTTGTTGCTACTTTTTACATGAGATTTCCTGTTGATTTTATCATCTCTTATTACACCCAACAATTTGATTACTTTTACCCTTTCAATGTCAACTTCATCTATTTGTATTTATGAGATCTTCTTGCAGCAATGTTTCTTCACTGATGTTAAGTGGCCTACATATGGTGACTGCCCATTTAGCAAAGGGACTGGTAAACCTATCTGTGGTACTTTTAGACTAAGACTTCCTTTTCATTGTCATTCAAATTTGAACTTTACAGTATAGATAATAACGAAATTTTGTTGCATTAGCTCATTGTAGTGCAGGATAAAAGAGCAATAAGGTGCAGATATAAATAAATAGATTACTGTACAGATAAATATATTGCACTTTTGCATATGCATCCACGTTTATGGATGTATGCTATATTGTCTTTATATACCAGCGAGTTAATCCATTTTGGGGGGGAATTGAGGGGATTATTATGATGCGTTCAAGAGTCTTATGGCCTGAGGAAAGAAGCTGTTACAGAACCTGCAGGTTCTGCTACGGAGGCTTTGGAACCTCTTTCTAGAGTCCAGTCCTTTTGTTGCCAACACAGGTAAACTCAGCCTGTGTTACTTTTGTCATTCTCCAATTGTTGTAACATTCATGCTTGTAACGCCATCTTAGCATAGGCGCCAGTGGAAGCTCGCTGTGTGTGCATTTTTTTTTTTTTTAAATAGACGTTCAGCTTTATTATTTTGTAAAACAGACCAAACTCACCACAAAATTAACTACAACAAGATTGATTTAAAAAAAAAAATATTTTAAAGATTGAAAGTTGCCATCAATCCCACGTGGGTGCTCGGCATTGTCCGTGGGTGCTTCGGGGCCCGAGCACCCACGGCATCGGCGCCTATGCATCTTAGCGTATGCGTTATCTGTTTTGCATTAAAATTGTATTTTAAACTTGTTTGTGTGTCAATCAGAAAGTTTGCCGCTCCAATACCAACAAGTTACCTCACTTTTTTCTAAAGTTCAGTTCTGAAGCGAAATTGGTCACCTCTCATTGCTGATTTGCGCTCTGGTACAGGATGTGATTAATCTTCATTCATTTTTGATAAATCGATCATTTGTTTTTATTAAATAACATCTGTTAACGATGACAGCCCTACTAAGAATTAATCAAATGATGCAGTTCCATACATTGAGTTTATTAGATTGATAAAAATGCCAAGCGCAATTCAATAATAAATAATATACCAGTATATACCAGATACACATCATCACAAAATGCTTGTTCATTTTGAGCAAGTTAAATAGTTTTGGTGTTTTATTGTTTGTTATTTCTGCAATTTTAATTGTCCTTTTTTTAACATAAAAATAAATACTTTTTAAGCACATCCTTGCTTTGAGATGGACAAAAGTTATTTAGATAGTTAAATAGTTACTTCTATTTTTGTAAAAGCTAAATGAGTATCTTAGTTACAGTATAAATAAATATTTATGAATTATTTAGTCATCTTTGTTGTTATTAACCACATGCCTAAAATATCTCAAGCTGAATTTAAAAGTAAATTAAAGCTACTGAATTTGGGTAAGCTTTATAATCCGATTCGTCGACTAATCGTTAAGTTAGTCGATGACTACCGTATTTTCCGCACTATAAGGCGCACCTAAAAACCACAAATTTTCTCAAAAGCTGACAGTGCGCCTTATAACCCGGTGCGCTTTATATATGGATAAATATTAAGATTCATTTTCATAAAGTTTAGGTCTCGCAACTACGGTAAACAGCCGCCATCTTTTTTCCCCGTAGAAGAAGCGCGCGGTGCATGCTGGGATATGTGACGTTTCATTTCCATTTGTGTGTTTATGTAAAGACCCCAAAATGGCTCCTATTAAGTGTGTTGTCTGTCTAATTATAAATAATGCAGACGAGGCGTGTTAACTGAGTTCTCAACGTTTACTCACAGCGTGCTAACTGCCAGCATACAACGCTTCTCAGGGCTACCGCGCATGCTCGTAACTATCGTTGCATGCTGGGTAGTGTAGTTGTTATATTTGCTAGCTCATAACAGCACATTGAGAGACACGCTTACGCGCTTAATTCAATACTCGCCGTCATTCCGGGTGGATTGACAAAAGACCTCCAGCCGCTAGATATTGGTGTCAACAGGGCATTCGAAGCTAGACTGCTAACTGCGTGGGAACAATGGATGACAGAAGGCGAACACACCTTCACTAAGACGAGGAGGCAGCGCCAGACGACGCCAACATCTGCCAGTGGATCGTAAATTTGCCCAACTTTTCACTTCGGACACCGAAGACGAAGGATTTACGAATGAAGAATAACTTCAGAAAGTGAGCGCTATGTTTATTTTGTGTGTTGTGACATTAACGTTCGAGCAACATTATGTTGCTATTGCTCTGCACTATTTTGAATTTTACTATGTTTGTGATTGCACATTTGCGTACATTTTGGGAGTGAACAGAGTTGTTAGAACGCTGGTTTTTAATATATTATTAAAGTTTGACTGACCTATCTGACTGTTTTTTTGACATTCCCTTTAGCGCAGCGTAGGCGCGGCTTATAGTCCGGGGCGGCTTATTGGTGGACAAAGTTATGAAATATGCCATTCATTGAAGGTGCGGCTAATAATCCGGTGCGCCTTATAGTGCGGAAAATACGGTATTCGACTATCAGCATAACCCTAATATACACAATATGTCTAAAAATACAATGTATAGGGCTGATTTAGTGTGACAAAAACTATTCAGAAGTGCTAGTTACGGATATTACTGGAGCTTCTGTTATTGTTTACACTAAGAGCAGCCATATTTGAAAGCCAACTCGGGGGTGGTGAGAACTCTCTAAGTTAACAAGTAGGAACTCCAACCTCGGGGGAATTCCAGTTAAAACTGCCGACTTCCAAATACAAACGGAACGCAGCATAAAGCATGGTATTGGAAATATCAGCAGGCAGGTTTTCTGGTCCATGAATTACACTCGTATCGGCAACCGATACTGGATCAGCTCGGCACTGTCCCCATAAACTCGAACATTTTCCCTTTATAAGCACAACTGACAAGGAGGGCCTTTAGTGTAGAATGAGCAAGGAAGAGAGACAGGCCTTGTTTCATTTTCCCCTCCGGTCGTTTTGGCAGGCTGTCTGTCCCCATTCCTGAGGTTCAGTATGAGTTCACAGAAGTAGCCGTCAATTTCCAGAAATAAACTGTTTGCTCATGCGTGGGTGCTATGAAATACTTTGGTGTCCAAAACAGAGAAGATTTTTATCTTTATTGCTCCCCCTTTTAGGAAGTAAAAGCTATCAATATTTCGAAACAACTAGAAAATACCTGAAATTACATATTTGGTCGACAAAAAGGATAATCAATATAATGGTAAGGTCAACATTATGTCCTGCTTGAAAGTGCAACGATACATACTGTAAATGACAGACAACAAAGGAAAATCATTGATTTGATCAATATATTTAAAATATTGCAATATCGATTCACAAGACATAATATCAATGACACCAACCCCTCCTCCTAGCCCGCCTCCCGGTAGTCTTGTGCGTGAAGCAGCAGCAGCAGTGACACACAATGCTAACGTTGGCTTCCAACTACAAGCCGTCTATAGGGCAAAACAAAACCACCTGAAGAACTTACCAGCAATATGACCTGATTCTCCGTGAGCCATGAAGATACAGAAAGAGAGGCTATCGCAACCTTTGATGGTAAAAGTTTATGACCATTCGCCGGCTTCAAGCTGCTCATTCAGGTCATTGAAGTGAACCACACTACTTAATGATAATAAAATGTTAACATCTGGCTGAAACTGGTTTTGTATTATTTTAATTGATTGTATTTGTAACTGAGAGTCCTGTGAGATCACTGCTAACATGGTGCAAGCTCACTATGAAGAAAGGGCGTGAGAGACCAGAGGTACTTTGTTTACAAATCTCCCCACAGCACTGTCGTCAAGTGCGCCAGAAAAAACAAGTGCACATTTCAGACCTTCACAATAAAATCGCTGTGTGTAACATAGCCTGTCTGACAGTGCTAACAAAATAAGGGCCCCAGAAGAATAGCTTACATATTTAGTATTATTATTTTGCACTTATAAAAACAATGCGCATGGGCCCGTAACCAGTTTTAAAAGGTATATCGCAATATGAAAAAGTTTCAAAAGCATTAACATTTCCCTTCATACCGTCCCTGAGGTATGACAGAAAGTGCAAGTGAGAAATCCTTCAGGTCAACGTAAAATATTACAACCTCTCCCGCAGCACACAGCTCTGCATGGAGTATGTTGGATGAAGGAGGCAATTCCCCTGAACTGAACTAAAATGACTAAATCGGATGTTCTGGAATACTTCAGCTGCAGCAGGCTTGGAGGAAGATCTTCCAATATGCAAAACGTGCTTGCAGACTGTCAGCAAGAGAAGGCAACACAACAAACATGAATGTGCATCTACTGGAACACCACCACAACAAATGCTAAATGTTGTCTGGACATTAATTAACCACCCTTTGCATCTGGTATTAGTGACACTAATACTAACTTGTTACTGAGGAAGATATGACTAAGATGGCTAACACCAGCAAGCTAACATGACACAAAAAATAGTTATATTTTACTTTAACACTAAAGTAAAGTTACAACTGAGGCAGCACACTAATCAAAACTCATCAAGTACACACTCCAGCAAAACCAAAAGACTTGTAAGCGAGTCTTCAAAAAAGATTGAGATACAGAGAGGCAGTTTTAAGCTCCTGCTTACTTTTGTTCTATTTTTTTTTTAATCTTACCAAGTGTCTTTTTTTTAATCAATCATTTATGTTTTTGTAATCTTGTTAAACCACTTAATAATTGCATTTTTTTAACAAAGAACATTTTAAAATGTTGTTACCTCAGTTGCAGGTTTAGCAATAGAAGAATGCACTCAGAACTGTATTTGTATTACCTCCACCAGGATGTTAAGTATCGTAATCTTTGCTATAGGTATGTTGGCCTGTCTTCAGACAAAAAACTTCAAAAGGTTATGGGTAGATTTTCATGAAACTTTCATGAAATGTCTGAAATGATATAAAGAACAAGAAATTACATATTGGACCTGTTCCAAATTATCTCTACTAGGTTACCTTATGTTTATGGTATGAGCCTCAACTTCTGCCTGTGTGTGTGTGTGTGTGTGTGTGTGTGTGTGTGTGTGTGTGTGTGTGTGTGTGTGTGTGTGTGTGTGTGTGTGTGTGTGTGTGTGTGTGTGCAGGCCCAACACCATGAACAGAGAAAGTGGATGACTGACAAGAGGCTTCACTCTGTTTCTTTCATTCCGCTATACACTATATAGCTCAAAAAGTAATTGACGGACAGGGTTTCCCCCAGATTGCCAATTTACTTATGGTGGTGGGGTGTATTTATGATGCCATGATTATTTTAATCGGCAACGATGCATACATTTTATTTAAAAAATGCTAAACAAATATGTACATGTATTTAAAAAACAAATCTGTCGTATTAGTATACTATTAGTATTAGTTTAACATAGACGTTTTTCTTATATTGTTTTGCTCTATTTTTCAATTGTTGCTGCTTATTGTAAAATGTAACACAGGCTACACTATACTGTGCCCTCCCTGAATGTTGGAATTTAGTTTGCCAAATATGTACACAGTGTTTTGAAATAGAGACAAAAAAAAAATAACATGAGGTGGTTTGATATTTTCCACAATGAAATCACTGTAAAACTAAGCACACTAAGAAAAGTACATAAATACACAGATAGTGTGCACACATGTAAGAATCACATAAATTAATAATTCAGTTTGGAATAAGCTGAAAAAAAGAATACAATTATTCAGGGTGAAGGTTGGCTCTTATGTCGCTAGCTTAATGCTAATAAACCAGCTCATTGACAGGTTGACAAAATATAGCAGGGCCAATCACAAGGCACATATATAGAAAAACAATTATTCACACTCACATTCATAGCCATGGACACTTTAGAGTCTCCAATAACCCTAACATGCATATTTTTGGAATGTGAGAGGAAGCCAGAGTACCCGGAGAAAGCCCACACACGCATGGGGGTTCTACCACACAGAGATGTCCAAACAGAGGAAAAGTTAGACGTAATTGCCTCTTTCCTTACTTTTACCGAGTACCAAGTCTGTACCAGTGTCGATCAGGTCCCATGACGGGGCGCCACGATCAATTTCACATATGTGAAACCCTTGCGGATTTTCATCTACCGCTCAGCAAATGTCAGAAAAGAGATAAAGAACAAGTGACTATACGTTGGGCTGATCCAGAGCACCGTCTGCATTCAAGACTTTTTTACTATTAGGAGGTAGGGCCTAGCGGATGTCTGCGCACGCTGAAAATCATTGCACTACTGCTTGTAAAAGTACAATAACAGTAGGGCTGCACGATTGATTGACATTGAATCGACATCAAGGTTTTAAAGGGGAACATTATCACCAGACCTATGTAAGCGTCAATATATACCTTGATGTTGCAGAAAAAAGACCATATATTTTTTTAACCGATTTCCGAACTCTAAATGGGTGAATTTTGGCGAATTAAACGCCTTTCTATTATTCGCTCTCGGAGCGATGACGTCACAACGTGACGTCACATCGGGAAGCAATCCGCCATTTTCTCACTTTCGTCGGTGTGTTGTCGGAGGGTGTAACAACACGAACAGGGATGGATTCAAGTTGCACCAGTGGCCCAAAGATGCGAAAGTGGCAAGAAATTGGACGAAATTTGTTCAAAATACGAGGCTGTGGGGAAAGCCGACGAAATGGTCAGTCGTTTGTTCCGCACACTTTACCGACGAAAGCTATGCTACGACAGAGATGGCAAGAATGTGTGGATATCCTGCGACACTCAAAGCAGATGCTGACATCAACTCCAAAACTGGACAGATCAGCTTTCAGGAAAAGAGAGCGGATGAGGGTATGTCAACAGAATATATTAATTGATGAAAACTTTATTCATTACTCGCGGTTTTACGTAAATTATTATACATAAACTGTGTTTACCAATAATTTAGCTTAAAAACATTTATTTTTTTCAATCATTCGAGTACATTCGGGTAGTCTTGTGTAATGCAGTATTTTGTGTCTATTTAGGTATGGTTAACCTGAGCGCTGAAATCGTGGAAAAATATATGTTCTTAGCGCGCCTTAAATGGGCTGTCTGCACTCTCAAAGTGCATGTTGTTGCCAAATGTATTTCATATGCTGTAAACCTAGTTCATAGTTGTTAGTTTCCTTTAATGCCAAACAAACACATACCAATCGTTGGTTAGAAGGCGATCGCCGAATTCGTCCTTGCTTTCTCCCGTGTCGCCTGCTGTCGTGTCGTTTTCGTCGGTTTCGCTTGCATACGGTTCAAACCGATATGGCTCAATAGCTTCAGTTTCTTCTTCAATTTCGTTTTCGCTACCTGCCTCCACACTACAACCATCCGTTTCAATACGTGCGTAATCTGTTGAATCGCTTAAGCCGCTGAAATCCGAGTCTGAATCCGAGCTAATGTCGCTATACCTTGCTAATCTATCCACCATGTTTGTTTGTATTGGCATCACTGTGTGACGTCACAGGAAAATGGACGGGTGTATATAACGATGGTTAAAATCAGGCACTTTGAAGCTTTTTTTAAGGATATTGCGTGATGGGCAAAATTTTGAAAAAAACTTCGAAAAATAAAATAAGCCACTGAGAACTGATTTTTAATGGTTTTAACCCTTCTGAAATTGTGATAATGTTCCCCTTTAATTAGTCTGATTACTTAACCGCAAGAGGCTGAGTGGTGTCACCGGTGTTTGAGTGACAGACATGTTGGCCAATTACAATAGTTGAACATTGCATTTGTTCGTATCTCGATTCTAACAGGGAGAAAGATGTCTCACCCTGTGCATCACTCTTAGCACCTGAGCGTGTTTATTTAACGGTAGAATTAACTGAACGCAGTGATCCCTCTTTTCAGTTATCCACAATCTTTGACTCGGTGGGGGGAGAGCAAGAGCGCCAGCTTTACAAACAGCCTCCCTACTAGCAACTCACCAGTAAGAAGTGCCGCAAAGTAGCAAAAATTAGGAGTAAAAAAAAAGAATTACAAAGCCAAATGTTCCGTTGTGGTATCATTTCAGCTTCAAATCGGATGGCAATATGAACCCATCAACACGAACGAACAGCCAAGAATGCCATGATCACTTGACGACAATGAACAAAAAGACAACGGCCAACCTTGTTTTTCCAACTGGGAAAGAAATTCACTTTATCTTCAATATTTATTTAAGTTAAATTTTTGCTTACAGAAATGAGTCCATTTCATTTTTGTTTATTTAGGATAACAACGTTATTTACCTTCCAATTACAGTACAATGGTAAACTATTCTACAGTAATGAGAAATAAAAGTTTTTATCTTTTTAAATGGTTACTTGCACTATTATTATATATTGACTTCATTACATTAAAAACATTGTATAGTTGTTAACAGTTATTTCTTCAGTTTAAGAACATGATGTCTGTCTGCATAAAGTCAAATATTTTTTTAAGTAAATTATTGCATATTGTTCTAATGTGTGGCACATTGACACAAGATTGACAATCTAAAAGTAACATGTCTTCCTTCATTCGTTATTTTCGCAGTTTTATGTACAAAGTATCAAAATCGCAAATCGAATCGCAATCACAATTTTAAAGAGAAAAATCGCAATTAGGTTTTTTCTCAAAATCGTGCAGCCCTTAACAAGAAAAAAAAAAACAGTGTGCTCCCCTGTTGTCAATCGTTGGGTCACAAAACAAGGGAGCTTCTCAGTTGCAGAAAAGTAGGCCACAGAAGATTCCATTCAGTTGTACAAACTGGTGGACTTTTCTACTCAGCCGTAATTTAAGCCTTAAACAACCAGTATCAATTTCAGTATGATTTATTATTGCTTGGCATTTGATAAAACCACGTCAACTTTAAGAACAGTACTGATCAGTATAAATAATAAAGTTGATTTGATTTGATTTGAATAATAATAATAATAATAACAACAACAATAATTAATCAGCAAACAATAGCACTCAAACTAGTTTCCACAAATTACCACAGCGCTGACATAACCAGAAGGTCTACCCAATCAGCATTAATCTCAAATTAAAAACTTCACTCTTACAGACTTCCTGGAGACCCACTGATTACATTTTATTTTGCTGATTTGACTAAAGCAAAGTCACCACAAGTAAAAAGCTGAAAGGCACCACCCAAAAATAAATAGATACAAAAAGATGAAGTGTATGAAAATAGTCTTCAGCATGACTTGATTATTGTAAGAAACATGTAAAATGATGTGGTGGCATTGCTTGAATGGGACTGTGACCACGCAGCAATTTGGGGTCTGCTAATTTTGCTCTCGGTTTCCCCTCTGTCCTGACTAAGCATTCTTGAGCAAGATAGTAAACTTTCAATTACTCCTGATGATCAGTGTGTGAATCAGACAGCTACTAGACAGTCATTATCTTTGAATGTACAGCAATGAATGTTAGGAGAAAATTTGATGCAACATTGTAAAAATGATACTCATTGTTTCCGCTACCATGACATGGCAGTGAAAGAGGGGGCCATCAGAGCCTGTATCAAAATTAAAACCTAAGTCACTCACATTGAACAACGAATAAAGTAAAAATTAATTTGAAGGATGAACAGAATAAAATCGGGTAAAAAGAAGTTGGGAAATATGTCCTCGTAGTGGAAGCCGTGGATGCCTCAACGACGGCCAGTGCAATGGCGCTATAGGAGGCAGGGTTTCGCCCAGATTGACAAGATACCTGTGGCAGTGGGGGTGTGGCAATCATGACTTTATCGTATAATTTGCTGCAATACATATATTTTATTTAAAAATGTATACATACATAAAAGAAATCTGTGTTATTAACTAGTGTATGTTTTAAAATATAACATGTTACTCTATTTTTCAATTGTTGCCGTTTATTGTACAATTTACTTTGTTGAAAATCTTTCAGGTATCTAAATACTAAAAAATGACTAGCAACAAATCTAGAATATTTTTCTGGACTCGTGTTAAGAGACTCCACTTCTGTGGCTCCATGTACACAATGAACAGCGAGCTGCGGGAAGCCTCTACTATCCTAAAACACTTATTGACATCACACTTGCTTTGCGCTGCTGCGAGCCTTCTCTCCTTAAAAGCCGCCATCATCCTCTTAATATTTGCACATTGCACATTATGTAGATTGCTATGTGTGGGTATATCGGGTATATTAAAGTACGTCCACACTGCATACATGTTGCCTCCGCTGCAGGCAATCCCATGTATCTTGCCTGCATCATCACAACATTTGGTTTCCACACACCAAAATAGTTAGTTTTTTTGTATTTTCACACCTACAGTCGTAGTCAAATGTTTACATACACTTGTAAAGAACATCATGTCATGGCTGTCTTGAGTTTCCAATCATTTCTACAACTCTTATTTTTTTGTGATAGAGTGATTGGATCACATACTTGTTTGTCACAAAAAACATTCATGAAGTTTGGTTCTTTTATGAATTTATTATGGGTCTACTGAAAATGTGACCAAATCTGCTGGGTCAAAAGTATACATACAGCAATGGTAATATTTGGTTACATATCCCTTGGCAATTTTCACTGCAATAAGGCGCTTTTGGTTTTCTGACATGGACTTGTTTCTTCAGCATTGTCCACACGTTTAAGTCAGGACTTTGGGAAGGCCATTCTAAAACCTTAATTCTAGCCTGATTTAACCATTCCTTTACCACTTTTGAGGTGTGTTTAGGGTCATTGTCCAGTTGGAACACCCAACTGTGCCCAAGACCCAACCTCCGGGCTTATGATTGCAGGTTGTCCTGAAGAATTTGGAGGTAATCCTCCTTTTTCATTGTCCCATTTACTCTCTGTAAAGCACCAGTTCCTTTGGCGGCAAAAGTGGTAAAGGAATGGCTAAATCAGGCTAGAATTAAGGTTTCAGAATGACCTTCCCAAAGTCCTGACTTAAACGTGTGGACAATGCTAAAGAAACAAGTTCATGTCAGAAAACCAAAAGCGCCTTATTGCAGTGAAACTTGCCAAGGGACATGTAACCAAATATTACCATTGCAGATTTGGTCACATTTTCAGTAGACCCATAATAAATTCATAAAAGAACCAAACTTCATGAATATTGTTGTGACAAACAAGTATGTGCTCCAATCACTCTATCACAAAAAAATAAGAGCTGTAGAAATGATTGGAAACTCAAGACAGCCATGACATTATGTTCTTTACAAGTGTAAAGATTAAAGATTAAAGTGACCACGACTGTATGTGTAAAGTCCAAGTATCCAGGCACTTTCTCTAATACGACTATTGGTCATACGCAGTGTGCCTCCCGTACACTGAGGGGTGCTTATTTCCTCCTAGCGCGGTTAATTTATTTATTTTCCGGTTGACCTACATGACATCACACGAGAGCCTTGCTATGTTATGATGTCCGCTGTAATATTGACACAGATTAGAAATATTATGTCTCTAATGGCTGTGCTGATGTTAAGTAGCAAACAGCATCAATAAATGATCTTGAATTGCGCTACAAAAATGACGCTACCACCAAGAATGTTTCTGGGCGAAGGCAGGTCCGAAGTAAAGAAAGAGCGCCAGGAAAGAGTTTTTCAAATGAATTTTTGGACCGAGAATCATGAAAACAAAACTTTTGAATGTCCAGAGTTCATTCACAAGGCAGTAAAGGCTCTGTGGATTGATGAAAGAAGTTGTAAATCCGAAGAAAGAGACCATTTGTGCCCCGACTGGATACTGTTCCAGATGACCTTGGTTGCTATTTTTCTGGACTAACTTGCCAGTTGTGTGTAATACAGAGTTATTGTTAATCATTTTGGAAATGCAGCGTAAAGAGGTTTGTGTACGCTTTATTATTCTCCTTGTAATTTGTAATTCATTCGGGAGTCCGGATTAAGTCAGCATTTAACATTTCCTTAGCTACCTTATTAAATAAATATGATTCTATTTTTTCTACCATCAATGCACTGGAAAATGTTATTTTCTTTTAATTTGAGAAGCAAATAAACAGTCTTGTCCTCCATTACAATTGTTGCGTTTTTTATTGAATGGTATCTGCTTCCGGGTTATATCCCGTGTGTTGAGGCTGGCGCAACACGAAGGGTCCCCTCGGCCGCAAAACCCCCTGGAGAGATCTGGTTTCCAATCACATAATCCAGGTGTGTTAGTCCGAATTTTCAAAAACCGAACACGATCGGATTAAGGTATTTCCATTAGCTGCAGTATGGAGCCAGAACACTAAAAATAAATTGACATTGTAGAAAAAGATTTGGCAACAAATAAATACAAACATTGAAAACTTTTAATTTATCGATGCCAATATTCATATTTTAATATACTTTTTTTGTTTGTGTCTTTAAAAGGTTTTTATGATCACTTCTCTTTTTGACAATTTTGTTTCTTTTTTTTTTCCCGTTACGCTTCTTTTTTTGCAGTATGAAAATATTGGCAGTGTTTTAGCATGAGGGGTGGGCGCCTGTGGGCGGGGCTTATATCAAGCAGTTTTTACTGGACTTGGACATACAAGTAAAACACCATATAAGAAGACAAGGTGGACCGACTTAAAATTAAGTTTAAAAAAGCTTCAAAATATAAAATAATGTAGCAAAAGTTGTTTTTTACATCTTGAGTAGACCTGTATATGTTGCTCTTGGCAGATTAATCTCCTGCTCAGACATAAATCTTGTATTTGTAAACATGTATAGGTTTATTACTCTCGACTACTTCGTAAAGCACTCTGGTCAACTTTGTTACTTTCACAATTGGTTTTATATATGCAGTATATTTCAGCACTAAGAGGTTATTAGGATATATTTCTGTTATTTATTAGTTGTTTGATTTATTACAATGTATAAATTCTCTTTACAAAGCAAATAAAATAACGTTACAGCAATTACTCATATTTATTTGTTATGATACAGTTTATAGAGGATGGCAGTCAACCATCAGCTTTGCTCACTTGATTATGATGTTCTGTAGTTGGATGTCCACTCAGAAACACGCCTGTGAAGGAAGTCCAGATGTCCCACAAAAATAGAGATCTTCTTGGTATTTTTTGTTGAAATAAATACAGCAAAATCACAATGTACTACTCAGATATTATTTTTAAAGATGTTTTATTGTAATTGTTGATACAAATGTATCCTCTAAAAGTCCAGCCTATTTGTTTTAATTAATTTTAAATACTACCTCAGCTGTACATTATAGTAGTTGATGTTTTAAAAACGTTGTAGGTTGTACTTAAAATGTATATGTAAATGTTATGTGGAATATAATTTAGGATATCTGAATGAAACCCCCTATGTTGTATTATTTGCAATTAAGGCAGGAAATGAATCACAATAGCTTTAGTTTCAGCACATTGTTTATATAATCCAAAATAATACTTGACAATACAATACAATAAAACACACAATAAGACATGAGTCCACCTATTTAGGTGTAAACACAGAAAGAAAAACACAGATCAGATGTAAGCTTTTACTTCCAAACGCTGAAAAAAGTTCCATGCATGAAGTTGACTCCACAGCCTGGATATGATTAGCTCCTTCCCGGGGGAACAAGTGGAGGAACCGCCGCAGATTGCTCAACATTACGATAGTCGAAGTCTCTTCTTTTAACACAGATGGGTTACTTATGACACACCAAGCTTTACATGGCTGGTGTTAAATGTTTTAAATGAATAAATACAGCTACGCTTACATTTTAAAGTCGCTCTTTTCTCTTTGTGTGGAAATGTATTAAAGTATTGTTCCATAAGAAGTTTCGCCAAATATCACGGCTATATCGAGACAAACATGGATCATTCAAAAATAAATAATCAATGTCTGGACCGCTTACACTATATTTTTAAAGTATGGCTTGGTTAACACAAATATATCATAACTTTTACACTTGATTTAGACGCCATCGGTCCTCCTCTCTTCTTCTACAGTGTTTTTACAGTCCGGTAAAACTGCTACTGGGTAGACTTGTTATAAGCCCTGCCCATCATGCTAAAACACTGCCATTATTTTGATACCGTAAAAAAAGAAGCGAAAACGAAAAAAAGAACAAAATTGTAAAAAAGAGAATTGATCAAAAAAACAACTTTGAAACACACAAAAACAATAAAAGTGTACAAAATATGAATATTGGCATTGAAAACATCCACCAAAAGTTCAATGTTTGTATTTATTTGTTGCCAAAACTTGTTTCGGTGCCAATACAACTTTTTGTACAATGTCAATCATTTTTTGGGATACCGGCAGTGTTCTGGCTCCATACTGAATGAGGCTCATTCATAGTCAAACTTTTCGAGAAATCTGACTAATTTTGTTCATGGACACGTACTTAGTGCTGTTCCAAGTTCCAGTACTCAAAGTATTTTTTCTGTGGCCAAATTTTTGGTGCATCACTGGTCAATTGCTGGGTTGCATATGACGTCACGTCTGTTTTTCTTTAAAAGCGGCATACTTCACATGATGGTCAACCAGCTTGAGCAAGTGAAAGTGAGTGTAGAGTTTAAAAAGAAAATGCTGTTTTGTTCTTGGCTGTTCCAAACATTCAAATAGAAAAGACAGGAAAGAGCTTTAATAGAATCCCGAAAGAAGTGGTTCATAAAGGTAATACAGTAAGGGGGGAAAAAATGGCTCTTGAAAATATCACTGTCATCATCTTGTGGAATACATTCGGACCATGCTCGTGTCTGCAGCGATCACTTTGTAAAATGTTTTGATCATTTGATTTGTTTAAGAAACTTTTTGTGATGCAATCAAGTTGATTCTCTACTACAGTATATAGTTAGTGTTTGAGAGCAGAATTACACGTAAAGCAAGGACAAGAGATCACATTAGCTTATGTTCTTTTGTGGTTGCAATGCCTAAACATAACTATGAAGACCTGGTTGTGCAAATAAACTGTTTTGTTAAGTCCTTGAAATAAATATTGTCATTGTTTGTCCAATCCACCCTATTTTCATTGTTGATTTTCATAAAAGAAACTAAAAGCTTGGTTGTTGCGCAGAAAAGCAAAGTGCTTTATTCTTCACGAATGACCACATTACAGCGTATTTGGTGATATTCTTTAGCATGAAGAAAATATCCTTTATAGTAATAATAAACTACAGTAGATGAATAAATCCCTCGAAGGCTTAACAGCATACTGAATCTTGATATCGCTAGCAAACATTGCTGAACAACAGGACATATATAGCTAAATAATAAGACAAAATATGAACTTCACACCATAAAAACAACTGCAGAAATTAATTGTCGATCAGACTAATATTTGTAGCGAGAAATCAATTACAAACAACTTATCCTTTTTTCTCATTAGCGTCACCATGACAGCAGCTGAGCACTCGTTATGTCAATCAAATACGATACTTAGTGATGAACGAATAAATCCAACCAGGTGTCTTTTCGTGTCGTTCTCACCATTTCTGGGCTCTACATGGCTGTCAAAGTGTACCAACTTGTCGGAATACTTCCTCTGACTTCTTCTGTCCAGGTGAGATGCATGATTTATGATCTACAATAAACTTCCAGGGAGCAAGGAAGCGAGAAAGCAGCAGACCAGAAGATGTAAACATAGGGACACACGGCAGTGATCACGTCGCCGCTATAAATAGTTTTTCTGCGTCAGCGCTTATAATAACAAAATAACTAATAATTGGTCAATATTCAAGTCACAAAATGTAAATGGAGTATTGTTGGTGGTTTTTGAATGGGTATTTATTGGATTTTATGGCCGAAATAGAGGTCCTCCCATTGGCTCAGCTGTGAGTGGAATTTTATTCAAGTTTATTTACAAGTTAGAATTTTTTTTTTTTTAATCCATCAGTCGTTATGTCTTTCCATGATGACTATCTGACTTTTATTACTTTTGTATTTAAACCCTGATTTCTTTACGTTTTACAATTGAAAGTTGCCTAAGGGACAGGCACTTAATGCACTATTTCATAATTTAGTACTGACAAGGAAAACTATAATTGTATTTATTTTAATTTTGTCCATCAACTACAGATGTGACTCCACTTGTTTCAGTATTATTGCTAGCGACAATGCAGAATGTTATGTTATAGTTCCATTTGTCTATTTCATATATGTTGTGTTGGACAGATAGCTTATTTCATTTTATGGTATCATTATCAGGATGTAGAGTTGCTTGTTGTATTTCAATGAAATAATAAACAAGTTGAAATATAAATAAATTCCAACATTTCTTTGCGCTATGCAATGATTGTAATTGTTTGCATGTGTCAGAATTATAGTAGGAAGTGTATTTTACTCAAGTTATAACTAAGTAGGCCCTGCGATGAGGTGGCGACTTGTCCAGGGTGTACCCCGCCTTCCGCCCGATTGTAGCTGAGATAGGCTCCAGCGCCCCCCGCGACCCCAAAGGGAATAAGCGGTAGAAAATGGATGGATGGAGGGATATAACTAAGTAAATAAATATCACTTGGCATTATCCTTATCGCTACAAATTGTTAAAAGTTAAATTAATTTCCTCTCACAAAATCTTGTGTAACTATATACTGTACATAACTATCGGTTATCCTTATCGGTTGTAAAGTTCTGGAAATTATTGGTATCGGTTCAAATTTCCATTAACGTGCATCCCTAGTAATAAGTAGCATGTCTATAGCATATCCAGTTTAAATTAGCATCGAGCGAACTTTCTCTCAAGTATGCTCGCTTTGTTGGCATGGATAACTGCAACATTACCTAAAGGTATAACAATTCTGATGCCGCTTGATTCTCATCACATCATCTTCAACCTTCGCCACATTCCAGGCAGATGCGACAAATGTTAATGTACTTCCAAAATGCCGTCGTCACCCGTGATGTTCACATTTGCTTGGGCTGAGTCTGCAACCGGACGTGACGTTATGTTATGTTGGGGTCGATGGAACGATATCAATATATATCGCGATAGTAATCGATATAAATAATAAATGTGTCCGAACGTTTAATATGCTGTGTATACTGTATTTTTTTTTGGGTGGAAAGAAACTGAAAAGAGTGACGCATGGTTGATCGCATGAACAAAGGAACTCACGGTCTGGTAACCTAGCAAAACAGGAAGTGGTCAGTGAGCAATCGAAGGGATACACTAAACAGCCAATCACGTAACAGTATCAACTATACAGTTTGGTTGTGCCATCTTGCTGTCGTCCTGTTGATTCTCTGCATGGAGTGAGAAGAGAAACTAAAAATGAGTGCTGCAGAGAACTAAGAAATTGTGGATGAAACAGGAAAAGACGCCACGACAAAATGGCATTTATTTTCATATTTTTCAAACAGACCGCAGTCCTTCACCAAGCTCATCTTTTCTTTTCAACCCTTGTCTATTCCCTTTTCGAATGTACCGAAACAATAGGTAGGAACTAAAGTGCAGGACTGTACAAATCCAATAACACAATATAACAAATGTGCTACTTTTAAATAATACTTTGGTCCAATAGCATTTAAATAATTACTGCATAACAAATTAATTTCCATACTTGAATAAGAATACCAGACCAAATGTTACACAGACCACATAACTTTCTGGCAGTAAACCTGCAGAAAATAGTTCTAAGTGTTCTCTGTTTACATTTTCACACGTTGTTCTATTTTGTTACATCTTATTAAACATTTCTTACATACATATTATTTGTGCACCTTAATTTAAACACGTTATTGTTACATTTTTATTGTGACTTTAGAATTTTGTTTACATTGATTGAGTGTTTTCCATGCTTGTGTTGACATTTCCTTTTCTTTCTACCTTGATAGCTGAGGAGATTATATACAGAGGAAATTTACATTTGAAATAAAGTTTTTAACATTTAATATATTTTTCTCCTGATCCATATTTTCGATAGGTCATTAAAAATATAACAATAATGATCGATATCGCTCAATATTATGATAGCTACTACAGTGGATCCTCGATTTACGAACCCCTCCATTTGCGAACTTTTAGATTTACGAGCTTTTGGATCACCCCAAGAATGCCTCCGTGTATGGACTATGTCTCTGTGTGCGAACGCTTCATTCAGTCATTCATGTTCACACCTGCAGACAAAAACGCAGGGTGTATTATTTGTAGCGGAGGCGGAGTCTTTCACTCACTTTCTGCACAAGACACACTCACATCTCAGAGCTTTTAGTAGGTTTGCCTATTTGTGTGTTGTTTCCCTTTTGAGTAGTTTTGTCCATTTTGCCAAGTCAAAATGAGCCTCAAAAATGGTAAATGGGTTATACTTGTATAGCGCTTTTCTAACTTCAAAGTACTCAAAGAGCTTTGACACTATTTCCACATTCACCCATTCACACAAACACATTCACACACTGATGGCGGGAGCTGCCATGCAAGGCGCTAACCACGACCCATCAGGAGCAAGGTTGAAGTGTCTTGCTCAAGTACACAACGGACGTGACTAGGTTGATAAAAGCTGGTGATCGAACCAGGAACCCTCAGGTTGCTGGCACGGCCACTCTCCCAACTGCGCCACGCCGTCCGAAAAGCCAATAGACCAGCGTGGAAAAAAGAGGGAATCCCTGTGGGTAGAAAGAAAAAAAAAAGCCTATTTGCAAGGAGCACATTAATGGCACTCGCAAGTATGACGGATTGACGAAGCAGGCTCCGTGACCGTGCCACAACAAGTTTTGAATTGTGTAGACATTGGACTTCTCAGGAAAAAGATGCCAGCGCAGACTATTGAACAGCGAGGAAAATATATATGACAGGTACCGCCCTTAAGCAACAGAAAAGCACACACAAACTAACAGAAGAAGAGTGGGAGGAGGGTCCCTCCAGCCCGTCTTTCTCTCTCCCTCTGCCGGTCTGCTCTTTTCATTCAGCTCCTTGTCGATGTGGGTGGATTTTACTTTTTTAAATGTTAGTTATTGTAGCAATAAGGTTGATAAAGTTGAGGATTTCTGATTGTTTGGAAGGGCACCATATTGGCTTCTGTGCGTGTGCGCGTGTTCCCAGAGCAGCACATACAGGTACAGCACAGTTCAGTTTGTTAACAAATAAAAAGTTGATCCATCAACCTTTATTATGTTTGTTTGATATACAGTACTGAATAGCACTTTATATTGTGTTCAAAATGTACAAATCTTTATTAAAATCGGGGCTTTTGTCGAGGCTCTAACCTATTATTGATGTTCACATTTTCTTTTTTAAATGAGGAACTCTGCTTCACTATACCAAATAAGTTAAAATATCGAGGATCCACTGTACTACTTTTATTGTCTGGTTTCATTACCGTTTACATTAGCACTTGAGCCATTATAGAAACAAGTTTCAGAACCTATCCCCAAGTACCGTATTTTTCCGCACTATAAGGCGCACCGGATTATAAGGCGCACCTTCAATGAATGGCCTATTTTAAAACATTGTTCATATATAAGGCGCACCGCATTATAAGGCCCATAGAATAGACGCTACCGTAGAGGCTGGGGTTACGTTATGCATCCATTAGATGGAGCTGCGCTAAAGGGAATGTCAACAAAACAAATAGTGATTGTACTGACACTTCTACTTGCTGCTCTCTGTTCAACAACCCACTGTTCGAGTTTGTCTTCCAACTGTAGCCATCTCGCTTTCTTCCCTCGGAAACTCTGTTTAGTCTTCTTTACTTGTGCAGGTCATCATGTTGCTTCCTCCACTTCCGCACCATTGATTCGTTAATGTTAAATTCTCTTGCTGCTGCTCTATTCCCGTGTTCTACTGCGTGACTGATCCCCTTGAGTTTAAACTCTGCGTCGTAAGCGTGTCACTTCATAGGAGCCATTTTTGGGTCTTTACATAAAGTTTAGGTCTCGCAACTACGGGACTTCATTTTCACCTGTAGAAGAAGTTCTAGAAGAAGTTCTTCTTCTACGGTAAGCAGCCGCCGACTTCATTTTCCCCCGTAGAAGAAAAAGTTTTTCTTCTACGATAAGCAGCCGCCGACTTCATTTTCCCCCGTAGAAGAAGTAGCGCTTCTTCTTCTACGGTAAGCAGCCGTAGAAGGGGGAAAATGAAGTCGGCGTAGTTACCATAGTTGCGAGACCTGTTGTGGCTCAATATTGGTCCATATATAAGGCGCACCGGATTATAAAGCGCACTGTCAGCTTTTGAGGAAATTGGAGGTTTTTAGGTGTGCCTTATAGTGCGGAAAATACGGTATATATAATTGTATAACAACTGACATGGAATAATTTTGGGTACAAGCTGCTCGCTTATGCATATTAAATGATAATGTCATATCCAATCACATCCATGGAACCACAAATAGATTATAATTCTGCGAGAAAAATTGCAAAAAATTTACAATTTTCAACAATTTAAATGATCCCTTAATGCTAGGGCTGAGCGTTCTAGGAAATGAATGGATTAAGTAATCATGATAATTGTCACAACTTGTCTCTTGCCTATCACTCAAGACTATTTAGACTGAGTGACAAACACCTCAATGACTGCAGACATTTAAAGGTAGGAAGCAAACAGTGAGTCTTTAAATACCAATCATCAATGGCGTTAAAACTCAGCTTCATAAGCCTTTAATTCAGAGGCCTGCAACCGGCGGCTCCTGGGGCCACATGCGACTCTTTCATGCCTCCGCTCAGGCTCCCTCTGACTTGCATTTGAAACAAAATGTCAATAATAAAAATGGCTATTTCCTTTTAAAACATTTTATTTTATTTGGTTAGTTTATTTTAATGTAACAATTGTTATTTTGAAGAGTTCGGTGATCTTGTAGTATAAAAATAAGACGTGTTTTAGTATTTTGTCGATCAAAGTTCTATATCACATAGGGGTGTAACGGTACACAAAAATTTCAGTTCGGTACGTACCTCGGTTTAGAGGTCACGGTTCGGTTCATTTTCGGTACAGTAAGAAAACAACAAAATATAAATTTTTTGGTTATTTATTTACCAAATTTGTAAACAATGGCATAACTTACATATACACACATGATCCATTGCCAGGGTTAATGTGGTCAACATACATAAAATAAAAACTAAATAAGATAAGTCTCAGAATGGTTTCTGAACAAAACCTTTCTACATATAAAGTGCTTTTTTTGATTGATTGAGACTTTTATTAGTAGATTGCACAGTACAGTACATATTCGGTACAATTGACCAATAAATGGTAACACCCCAATAAGTTTTTCAACTTGTTTAAGTCGGGGTCCACGTTAATCAACATTAAACTGCCACAAATTGTTGCTGAGATGAAATAAAATGACTAAACTTTTCTTCTACATGTAAAAAGTGCAACATTAAACAGTTTCAAGTCAACTCAGCCTCAGATTAACTTTTCTTCTCCCCCCCAGCCTGGCTAACTTGGCAGTAAGAGGATATATGGGCTCATTGTTCTTCCACCATAGAAGTGGGTCAAAATCTAGTTTTTAATGCAATATGGACTTATATCTGCTGCTATAAAACATTTGTTATTGCTTTAACCCTGCCTGACTCGCTGAGAAGAGGCTGCTTGAATGCGGTGGTGACGCTTCAAATGGGTTAGCATGTGTTATGAGAGTAGCGTATGTGTGTGTGTGTGGCTCTTTTATATGTGACAGCATGTGAGGTGAGTGTGTGGGCGAGCGAGGTGAGGGAGCGGTAGCGTGAGTGCGGGGCTAGTGTTTTGTTGGATTGGCTATGTGCAAGACCTCAATAAAGCCACAAATTTGCAACTAATCGCCGGACTCGTCATTTACCCTGGAGTCCAAAGCTGTGGAGGCCCACTGCCGGGTAGAGTGAATGGCGTTGCCCCCGAGAATACATCGGCCCTGGAGTAGTGTCTCCCCTGCGCTCCTCGACTACGGTCTGGGAGCCGGAAGCAGGAAAGGTGCAACTCATGTTTGACGTGTTGTCAGAAGCAGCTGTTGAACAATGTCGGCAAACCTCCGTCCTCCATTGTTGTATCGCGCAGTCAAACTTTTCCCAAACGGGAGATCTTAACGAGGCAGGTCTTCCAGTTTTGGTTTTTACATGTTGTCCTAGCCTGGTCGCTGCAAGCACGTGTACTCGTTCGGTACACCTCCGAACCGAACCGAAACCCCGGTACCGAAACGGTTCAATACAAATACACGTACCGTTACACTAATATCACATCACCTATGCGTCATCTTTTGCTGCCAAACAATTGTATTGTTTTTAGCCGTCAACCCTCGGTAAGCTAGCAAAGGACGAATCAAAAAAGAGAAACATTTCTGAAGAAAATAGAACATTTAATGCTTCATGGAAAGATTAATTTCATGCCACTGTGAACGAGGCTGGTTCACCTGTGTGCTCAGTATGTGGGGAGAAAATAGCAACTAACAAAAAATCTAATGTTGAAAGACATTTCCAGAACAAACACAAAAAATAACCTTTATTTATAAACTGCAACATTTACAAACAGCTGAGAAACAATCATCAAAATAAGTATGGTGCCAGTATGCTGTTTTTTTTCAATAAAATACTGGAAAGGTTAGAAGTGTCGTTTGTCTCTTTTATCTGATTATTAATCGATTAATCGAAGTAATAATCGACAGATTAATCGATTATCAAATTAGTTGTTAGTTGCAGCCCTAATTTCAGTGTATATCGCTCAATGTAGTTTATTTAAATAAGTCTGCTTCACTCTAGCTGTATCACAGAAAGAAAAAGGCCATACAATGTTATGTCACCCAAATGAATGCCTCTGGAAATACTGTGAACTGGCAGATGTGTAGTGCAGATGTTGCCAGTGGTGAAACATCTCATCGCATTTCCTTCAGGTTTTCGAGAGACGGGTAGGTTGCCAAGGTTTTGTTTCCATGGCCACACTGCAGTGTGGCAACAAAACCAATCCATATTATACATCAATGACCATCTGACAAAACTAAATGCGGATATTGTCAGGAAAGCACACAAGTTGTGGAAGCAGGGGGAAATTTAAGCACTTGGAAGACCAACTGTAAAATCTACATCACATAAATCAAGGACTGGAAGAAGCTGAAGTACTTGTTGTCAAAGAACTAAACAATTACGAATAATGACATCATCATGGCTGAAAGGGAAAAAGACATCTTAAAAAAACATGAAGACCTGAAGTCAACAATAGCACAACAATAATAACAGATTATGCCAAATTCTACAATCAATCAATCAAAGTTTACTTATATAGCCCTAAATCACGAGTGTCTCAAAGGGCTGCACAAGCCACAACACCATCCTAGGCTCAGATCTCACATCAGGGCAAGAAAAAACTCAAACCCAAATGGGATTACAATGAGAAACCTTGGAGGGGACCGCAGATGTGAGGACTCCCCCTGGGAGACCGGTGCAATGGACGTCGAGTGGATCTAGAATAATAGTGAGAGTCCAGTCCATAGTGGATCTAGCATAATAGTGTTTTCCCCAACACTTTCCTTTTCATTCATAGGTGAACTAATTTTAGACATAAAAATAGGAACAAGCGGTAGAAAATGGATGGTTGGATGGAAGATGGTGTGAATGAATTGTCAGTAATTGATATGTTGAATTGTGTGAATATAAAACCAAGTGATGTTGTTTAACTCGTCTGAAACTAATCAATCATAACCATACCTAATGAGAACCTTGGATGCAATACTATTACAAACCCAGTGTGAGCAGCACAACACTAAGCACAACAACATCATTAAACAATTTTCATTTATCCGACAAACAAACAAACCACACCAATAAGGGAAATGCTCCAAAGATGCTAAACAGAAGTAAGCCAGGCTGGTGAGACAAATTAGTAAGGTGTCACTCAGGTCTGATGCCAATGGTAGTATAATATTTGGCTTTAACGTAGGGCTGGGCGATATGGCCTTTTTTTAATATCGCGATACACGATATATATCTCGATATTTTGCCTTAGCCTTGAATGAACACTTGATGCATATAATCACAGCAGTATGATGATTCTATGTGTCTACATTAAAACATTCTTCTTCATACTGCATTAAGCGACGCGACTTAGACTTCCTTTTTAGTGTAATTCAAATTTGAACTTTACAGCACAGATAAGAACGAAATTTCGTTACATAAGCTCATGGTAGTGCAGGATAAAAAAGCAATAAGGTGCATATATATATATATATAAATAAAAAAATAAAAAAATAAATATATATATATATATATATATATGCTACTTTAAAACTTTCATGCAGAGAAGGAAATCACAACTAAAAAAATCACTATTTTTTTCTTACGGTGTTGATCTGGCAATGTTTGCCTCTGCATTTTGATGGTGTGAGCGTGTGGCACCGAACGGAGATGTTGACATGCAGAGTAAGCACTCTTCATTCTCTAGCAGGTGACTTTTCAAATGATGCTACATATTAGCAGTAATGCTACTTTTTATAGCAACGCTTTTGCCCCACACTTGACAAATTACGGTTGTCTGTTCGACATATTCCCACTTGAAGCCAAACCACCGCCAGACGATGGACCCCCTGCTGTTTTTTGGGGGAATTAATTATTCCTTCATTTGTTACCAGATTCGCACCTTCTCTCTCTTGTATTACCACTCGCACAGCTACGCTAGCATCACAGCTAACGTTACCCATGCTGCTACCTCTTTGCTGCGCGAGGGCGTATAAGTATGTGACATACGTCGTGACAGTATGTGACGTGTGCAAGAAGGTGCGCTTGTCTGTCTGTGAGAAGGAGACACAGGAAAGAGCGAGGAGAGCCTGTAGTGTAATGCCAGCAGCTAAAAGCAACTGCGTGAGAACGTATACTCGAATATCACGATATAGTCATTTTCTATATCGCACAGAGACAAACCCGTGATATATCGCGTATATCGATATATCGCCCAGCCCTACTTTAACGTTAAAGTTAAAGTACCACTGATAGTCACACACACTCGGTGTGGTGAAATTACTCTCTGCGTTTGACCCATCCCCTTGTTCTGCCCCCTGGGAGGTGAGGGGAGCAGTGAGCAGCAGCGGTGGCCGCGCTCGGGAATCATTTTGGTGATTTAACCCCCAATTCCAACCCTTGATGCTGAGTGCCAAGCAGGGAGGCAATGGGTGCCATTTTTATAGTCTTTGGTATGACTCAGCCAGGGTTTGTCTCTTTATGCAGACAGACTCAAAGCTTTTGTCTACGTCAAACTCTGAAGCAGCGCTAGGTAACTTTTCCACCTTCATTAAATATTGCCATAACTTTTGGAATGATACAGCGACTGACAACTCGTTGAATGAACCCTTCGCCATGGTTTGAGAGGGTTTGTATCGCTTTCACTGGAACGTCGAGACATTGAAGAGGGTGGCAGGAACCCTGCCACACTAAAAACTACAAATGTGCTGACTTGCTTTACGGCATACATCCCTCCCCACATCCCCATTCGTTAAAAATACAGAAGTCAATGTGAACGCCTGCGTGCAGTCAGAAAGAAAAAAAATTAAGAAGAACGCCTATGTGCAATTACTGCTATCATGGCCGAAGCTCCAAAACAACAAAAGAAACAAAAAGTTTTGTCTGAGAAGACAAAAAAAAGAGCTTATGCGGATAAAAGGACAGTCAGGATCAACGTTGCCCCGGCTTTCACTCGCTAGCGTGAGCTTAAAGACAAGGAATTTCATACCGATGCTGCCTTGGCTGTGTTCCTGTTGGACTAGTAAGTGACTTTCGATGCTCAAATCAAAATGATAATGCTAATGTTATCGGAAATTTGCGTGGTAGCAAAAAATAGCCACCAGTGTGATAGTTTTCCTACTACTTCCTTCGAAAAAGCTCCCCCACCGGACTTCCTTTGCTTCGGACCTGCATCCTCCCCGATACATTCTTGGTAGTACTGTTATGTTTGTAGCACAATCCAAGACAATTTCTTTGATAGTGTCTGCTATTTAACATCAGCATATAGTGTTGTACGGTGCGACAAATTCACTCGCAAATGTGCCTAAAAATAGACAATGCGACTTAAAAAAAAAAATGTGCGAAAAGGGATTTCAAACCTGTTATCGCATTTTGCTCCTAAAATAAATCCATCCATATTTGATAAAACTGGAGTAACATTTTCGCCCATCTTTATAACATGGTTGAAATCCATTTCAACTATACCCAAATGATTGATCACTCGCTGTGTGCACCACCCCCTATTTCAAATTTTGTTCTTCTGTGATTTTGTTAGCTGAAGAATTGAGCGTAGCTAAATGTTTTTTTTAAAGAAGATTAGAGATAATATTTGACTTTTCTTATATTATTTTCAAGCCTTTTTATTTTTTATGATCTCAAAACACTTCTTAAATTGAGATCCTATTACGGGATCAAAAGTTATTACCTGTTGGTACTTGTTTTTGTGTGTATGGGATCCCCATCAGTCCCGAGAATTGAAAAACAAGGCATGGTGGAGATATTTAGTTACGTCAGCAGATATTTCCATCTATGGGTTAGTTTATGGGCCAAACTTTATCGGAATATGAGTTTTGACCCATATCGCCCAGCCCTACAATCCTGTTAGGGACTGTGCTAGCACAGTTTAGGAATGTTCTCTATGTTTAATTGAGCGTTACAGTAGGCCTTATGATGTATTAGGGCACATGTGTACCTTGTTTGAGTGTTAATAATGAAATTGTGATATTTAAGACATTTCATATTGCTACAAAAAAAATCTGTGCTACTAATTTTTTTCCATTTAGTAGCACCGGTCCTACTAGTGAAAAAGCTAATTGTACAGCCCTGGCATAGCCATTAGAGACGTAATATGTGTGCCATTACGCGGACATCATGTCAGTATGAGACTATATGCGCTAGTCATCATGAGAAATGTGGCCTTCTACCGCTTTGGTCCACTGGCGCCGCCAAAATCAACCAAAACTGAAAGTTCTTAAAGTGGGGCATTAAACTGAAGAAATAATCTACCGTATTTATAATGTAATGTATTTATAATAATATACAGTAATACAAGTAACCATTTAAAAGGATATCAACTTTTATTTCTCATTACTGTAAAATTGTTTACCATTACACGGTTATTTTAAGGTAATTTACTTTGTTGTCACAAATAGGTAATAAATAAACAAAAAATAAAATGGACTCATTTCTGTAAGTGAATCTTTAACCTAAATAAATATTGAATATCTTAAAGTGCATTTCTTTCCCAGCTGGAACAATTAAGTCGAGCGTTGTCTTTTTCTTTATTGCCATCAATAGTGGGGTGGAGCCAAGCGTCTTTTCCTATTGTTATCGCCATTTTCGGGTCTAAATTGGCTGTCAAAGTGTACCAACGTGTTGGATTACACCTTCACCCTTCTACTATCCAGGTGAGAGGCATGATTTATGATCTACAATAACGTTTGACAAGCAAGGAAACAAGGAAGCAGCTGATCAGTTGATCATGTCAACATTGGCATACAAGCTCATGATCACGGCGCAGCTATAAATACTGTAGTTTGTCCGAGTTAGCGCTTACAATAACAATATCACTAATACTTGGTTAATTTTAAGTCACGAAATGTAAACTAAGTTAAAGTACCAATGATTGTCACACACACACTAGGTGTGGCAAAATTATTCTCTGCATTTGACCCATCACCCTTGATCACCCCCTGGGAGGTAAGGGGAGCAGTGGGCAGCAGCGGTGGCCGCACCCGGGAATCATTTTTGGTGATTTAACCCCCAATTCCAACCCTTGATGATGAGTGCCAAGCAGGTATTGTTGGCGCTTTTGATGTTCTTTATTGGGGTGTATGGACGGAATAGAGGACCTCCCATTGGTTCGACCATAAATACGAGTTAGAATGATAGTGAACGATAGGCAAAATTACGAAAAAAAGTGCAGTTTCCCTTCAAATAAATGCACTTAGGTGCTGAGAGCGATGCAAAGAGTGAGACGTCTTTCTGCCCGTTTGAAGCGGGAGACGAACAAATGCGAGGCTCAACAATTCTGATTGGGGAACAAGTCTTTTACTCAAATGCTGGTGACGGCGGAGAAAAATAAAAATCTGCCTCTTGCGTTTACGTAATGGCACTGATTAAAACCTCAATGTTGATTAATCGTGCAGCTCCATTGCTAAGAATATTGTGTTAACAACAATATATGAAGCCACAGCATTAGGTACATGTGAAAGATGTATGAGATCCAATAGAAAACGGACAGTAACTTTACAAGAACAATAGTTTTGATTAGTTTTGAGTCTGAGAAGTTGGCTGGCCTACCTGGATTGTTGGCATCTGCTTCTAGAACCTGCAGTTCCGTGCAGTCCGCAAGGGAATGTTCCAGACAGAGCTGCAGAAAACGAGCCTGGGTCCGGCTCACCCTCTTCAGCAAAGACAGCAGTGCCACCGTTTGCTCGCACTCATTCCACCCTTTGAACCAGCTGGCAAGCACGCCCACCTGATCGCGAAACATCATGGTCTGGAAGCGAGGATGCTGACTGGGGGGGTCCAAGGCACAGAGAAACCTCGTCTTAACTGTCCACCAATGTTCTTTTTACCGCTGATGAAGGGATTTCTGAATGTAGGGTGGGTTCAGCTGAAGCTGCAGGAGGACATTCTTTGCTTCGGCGGCAGCAAGACAGCCGTCTCGTTGGTGCCAAAAAGAGTTGACCCACAAAGTAATCCTTCAAATTCGGTCGTCCTGTGATGCTCCTTGACTGTTATGAGTTGCCCTCAGGAAATTACTCACCCAGAGTGGAATTGATATTTGATGAGTCAGCTTCCCACCTTGCAGGACATCTTATCAGCTTCTGCATCACAGGCAAGTTCTTAAGGGAACCCCTTTGGGGCCTGCAGAAATGTATTTCATTTTAGAGGAGGAATGGAATTGGGGGGGGGGAAACACACACACACACACACACAGTCGTATAATCTGGACTGTCCCTGTTGCTTCAGCTTTGCAAACTTTGCAACTGAGAAGTGCCTGTAAGGCAGCATTTATAGGTCGCCTCCTTGCCGCCAGTGAGTTTAAGCTCGTGGTATTCATTCCCGAGACCAAAATAAATTATTTTCACTCATGGTATCCACCCATTCCTAAAAATACAGCGGTCTGTCGGCTACTCCCGCCGCTGCATCCCGGAATGACCTACAGGAAGGGTGCCAGGTTAGCGGGCGACAAATGCAGACAGGAGTGTGTGTGTGTGTGTGTGTGTGTGTGTGTGGTGTGTGTGTGTTTGTAGGACCTGGAGCAACTTCCGTTGTGTTATTTTAATGATGGGCTTGACTTTTATAAACATGCACTGTGTGACGGCAAAAGTTTTTAAGAGGGGACAGAGGGAGGTATCTAAAGGCTAAGTGTTAGCCGCCTTCTAAAACTGTCACTTTGCTTCATCAGCACACAAGGGGTGACCTGTGTGTGTGTGTGTGTGTGTGTGTGTGTGTGTGTGTGTGTGTGTGTGTGTGTGTGTGTGTGTGTGTGTGTGTGTATATGTGTGTGTGTAGGTGAGAAAACAACCCCAAAAAAACAATATTCCTATGAATTCCCCGCCTAAAAAATAGAGGTTTTAAGTATGTTTGTTAGCTTACTCAATTATATCCAATAATCGATCAACTTGAAAACATAACATCAGACTGCGTCAACAGGTAGCAAAATAGCCAACTACAACTGAAGGTTTAATAAACCCGCTGGTGATAATGGCGGTAAATAAGAAATGGGGAATGGGTTAAGGAAGGAAAATAGACATTGGGAAAAATCCGGTGTGAAAATAAGAGGATACATAAAAGGGGGAGAAAGTGGTGCGAATTACCTTGTAGCGCAGTTTGCATCGTTGGCTTTGTCTCAGGAAGGCCGACAGGCGGTGTGGTTTTTTTAGGGGGAGCGGTGCCCCTTCACTCCAGGTCGGTGGGATTTGCCATCTTGACTAACTTTTCCTCCGTCTCTCCCTCCTGCTCAGCTCCAAAAAGTGTTGTCGTCGCTTCAACACAACACGTCGCGTAACGCTCACTTCTGCTTTTCAAAATAAGAGCCGGGCTACGTAAGTGATCGATGTTGTGTACCTCTTATGGGCTGTTTAGCACGTTTGTGCACTTTAAGGTGTTTCAAAACAAAGTGAATCACCACGTTATTTAAAACTGTACAAAACATCAATGTAGTGTTGATGTCGAGCGCCAGCACTTATCTCAGGTCATTTTTTTGTGAAGGTACAGACAATCATGTTCTGGTTGTAGTTCATGCAACTTGACGCTGACGCCCCTCCACAGCCAGTTTCCACATGCTATTCATTAATAGTAGAGAATGACGTCAGGGGCTTGGCAGCGAGAGGGAACATCAAAATAGAGAGAGTGAGAAAGAGAGACCCTGCGACAGAGGCGGCCAACCACCAAACGAAAAAAGTGGAATAAAAACTAATGTTTCCACAGCAAACGAGGGACACAGTTTTTCAACAGAAAGCATTTATCATGCAGGTGTACACTCACTGTGTGAGGAAGTCTTTGACTCCCTCTTAAAGTTCCAAATTATCTCACAAACAGTTTGGACAAATGCAGGAAAAAAGGTTGTAAAATAATTTGAATTTGACTGAAGGAAATAAGTAATCCAAGGCTGACTTACAGGGCTACAAAAAAAAGAGCTTTGCATTGATTTGAGTTTTCGGATGATTTTGGCATTTTTTCCCACCTAGGCCTTCAGTGATGTCCAACTTAAATAAATGATAAATGGGTTGTACTTGTATAGCGCTTTTCTACCTTCAAGGTACTCAAAGCGCTTTGACACTACTTCCACATTTACCCATTCACACACACATTCACACACTGATGGAGGGAGCTGCCATGCAAGGCGCTAACCAGCACCCATCAGGAGCAAGGGTGAAGTGTCTTGCTCAGGACACAACGGACATGACGAGGTTGGTACTAGGTGGGGATTGAACCAGGGACCCTTGGGTTGCGCACAGCCACTTTCCCACTGCGCCACACCGTCCCCACTTAAATGATTACCTCTCAAAATACCATCATCGATGTCACCACATGACCATTACTGGAGAAATACTATACAGAAACACATTTACGCACTACTGGGCATTGTACAAAACAGGTTATTTTCTGGCGCATTTAAAAATCAATAAACCCGCATCAGAAATTTAAACATATCTTATGTGTTACTGTCAAAATTAAAATTGCAAAAAACATATTAAACGTGAAAAAATAAAGAAAAATAAAATATCTGAACTCACATTTCATCATCGGAACAGCTGAGCTAGATTCCGGGGTTGGCCGACATCGTCTCACAACATGTAGTTTCTCTTTAAATATCCTTCTTGAAAATGGCCTTGTTAATATATACAGGTAAAAGCCAGTAAATTAGAATATTTTGAAAAACTTGATTTATTTCAGTAATTGCATTCAAAAGGTGTAACTTGTACATTATATTTATTCATTGCACACAGACTGATGCATTCAAATGTTTATTTCATTTAATTTTGATGATTTGAAGTGGCAACAAATGAAAATCCAAAATTCCGTGTGTCACAAAATTAGAATATTACTTAAGGCTAATACAAAAAAGGGATTTTTAGAAATGTTGGCCAACTGAAAAGTATGAAAATGAAAAATATGAGCATGTACAATACTCAATACTTGGTTGGAGCTCCTTTTGCCTCAATTACTGCGTTAATGCGGCGTGGCATGGAGTCGATGACTTTCTGGCACTGCTCAGGTGTTATGAGAGCCCAGGTTGCTCTGATAGTGGCCTTCAACTCTTCTGCGTTTTTGGGTCTGGCATTCTGCATCTTCCTTTTCACAATACCCCACAGATTTTCTATGGGGCTAAGGTCAGGGGAGTTGGCGGGCCAATTTAGAACAGAAATACCATGGTCCGTAAACCAGGCATGGGTAGATTTTGCGCTGTGTGCAGGCGCCAAGTCCTGTTGGAACTTGAAATCTCCATCTCCATAGAGCAGGTCAGCAGCAGGAAGCATGAAGTGCTCTAAAACTTGCTGGTAGACGGCTGCGTTGACCCTGGATCTCAGGAAACAGAGTGGACCGACACCAGCAGATGACATGGCACCCCAAACCATCACTGATGGTGGAAACTTTACACTAGACTTCAGGCAACGTGGATCCTGTGCCTCTCCTGTCTTCCTCCAGACTCTGGGACCTCGATTTCCAAAGGAAATGCAAAATTTGCATGGTTGGGTGATGGTTTGGGGTGCCATGTCATCTGCTGGTGTCGGTCCACTCTGTTTCCTGAGATCCAGGGTCAACGCAGCCGTCTACCAGCAAGTTTTAGAGCACTTCATGCTTCCTGCTGCTGACCTGCTCTATGGAGATGGAGATTTCAAGTTCCAACAGGACTTGGCGCCTGCACACAGCGCAAAATCTACCCGTGCCTGGTTTACGGACCATGGTATTTCTGTTCTAAATTGGCCCGCCAACTCCCCTGACCTTAGCCCCATAGAAAATCTGTGGGGTATTGTGAAAAGGAAGATGCAGAATGCCAGACCCAAAAACGCAGAAGAGTTGAAGGCCACTATCAGAGCAACCTGGGCTCTCATAACACCTGAGCAGTGCCAGAAACTCATCGACTCCATGCCACGCCGCATTAACGCAGTAATTGAGGCAAAAGGAGCTCCAACCAAGTATTGAGTATTGTACATGCTCATATTTTTCATTTTCATACTTTTCAGTTGGCCAACATTTCTAAAAATCCCTTTTTTGTATTAGCCTTAAGTAATATTCTAATTTTGTGACACACGGAATTTTGGATTTTCATTTGTTGCCACTTTAAATCATCAAAATTAAATGAAATAAACATTTGAATGCATCAGTCTGTGTGCAATGAATAAATATAATGTACAAGTTACACCTTTTGAATGCAATTACTGAAATAAATCAAGTTTTTCAAAATATTCTAATTTACTGGCTTCTACCTGTATATGTTGTCTTGTCTAATCATAAAAGATGCAGACGAGGCGTGTTGGCTGAGTTCTTAAAGTTTACTCCACAGCGTGCTCTTTAAAAACTTCCCGCTGCATGTCTACCTTCAACAACCTAAATGGGGCTACTGGGCATGCTCTTCACTACTGTGGCATGCTGGGTAATGGAGTTTTTATGTTACCTAGCTCATAACATCACTATATATCTGCCTTAGGCCATCCAGAAGGCCTTACTGACAACAACTCGTGATCTGATTGGCTATCCCAACTGTCTGTCAAATGTTTGTATCTGTTCACTTACAGTGCTCAGACGCCTGCATTCTTGATTCTGAAGGCTTCGGGCAGATTTGGTACAGCATGGCAACATAAGCTAGCTGAATTCTGATTGGATAAAAACTCTATAACCTAAAAACAACAGTGCTGGAAGGAGCATAATATGACATAAAGAGAACATGAATACTTTTTGATATTTAGGGAAAGTAAATAAAAAAATACTTTTATATTTAATTATGCTCATGATTTCTGGTTATGTTAGGCCTTGCTGGCCCTGACGGCACACCACTGAAACCAAAGATATATTGACCCCAATGACCTGTTTGCTGACACCACTAGCTTGAACACCGTCTAGTGGGGGGAACTAGCTTGTCGAAAAAAGACGAGTTACGACTGCTGAAGATCGCTCGCAAAACAAGCTAACCATCCTCTGGACTTCAAAGCCTTTAAACAAAAAAAAGTTTCATCGTCGTGGACGAGAGCGTAGATATATAATATAACTATATATACGTTTGTAGTTGCCATTAGTCCCAATGGGGCAGCACGGTGGAACAGGGATTTGCGCCTCACAATAAGGTTTTGAGTTCGATCCCCGGGCTCGGGGTCTTTCTGTATGGAGTTTGCGTGTTCTCCCCGGGACTGCGTGGGTTCCCTCAGGGTACTTCGGCTTCCTCCCACCTCCAAAGACATGCACATATTGGCCCTAGTGTGTGAATGTGAGTGTGAATGTTGTCTGTCTGTCTGCGTTGGCTCTGCGATGAGGTGGCGACTTGTCCAGGATGTACCCCGCCTTGTGCCCAAATGCAGCTGAGATAAGGTTCTGCACCCCCGTGACCTCGAGAGGGACAAGCTGCAGAAAATGGATAGATAGTTCCAAAGGATTTCTATTCTTCTATTCTATTCTTAAAAAAAATGTATTCATATTTTGTGCAATATTTCTTACATTTATGTACTTATGAATGCTTTTTTGGTGCAATTTTCCATGCGTAAACACATCTGTTTATGCTAACTAATTGTGCAATAAATATATAAAAAAGTGTGCCAGCCCTTTAACTTACGGTACTAGGCCAAGGGAGATGTGTATTTTCTTCCTTCAGCACGCCCTTTTAATGCAACAATTTTACACACTTGCACTTTAACACTATAGCACTTCTCCATCTATTTTATTATTATTATATCTTAGTCTGTGTGTTTTATTGTACTGTTTATGTTGGTCCTATCTAACAGAAAATTTTATGGACCTTGTATACCATCAACCTGCCGGGGACTGCAGATAGAAATTAGCCTTTGGCTACAATCTGGCACATTTACATTTTACAGTGTATGTTCATTAATATGCATTGTCCCGTGTAACAAAGATATAACAAATATAACAAATGGCGATTTCCTGTCAGGAGTTTTATTATACATCTATGAACACGCTCATTGGTGTGTTCTAGTGCAGTGTATTTCATTTTCATTTTTCTTCATTGTAAATAAACAACTACCGTATTTTTCGGAGTATAAGTCGCACCGGAGTATAAGTCGCACCTGCCGAAAATGCATAATAAAGAAGGAAAAAAACATATATAAGTCGCACTGGAGTATAAGTCGCATTTTTGGGGGAAATGTATTTGATAAAACCCAACACCAAGAATAGACATTTGAAAGACAATTTAGAAGAAATAAAGAATAGTGAACAACAGGCTGAATAAGTGTACGTTATATGAGGCATAAATAACCAACTGGTATGTTAACGTAACATATTATGGTAAGAGTCATTCAAATAACTATAACATATAGAACATGCTATACGTTTACCAAACAATCTGTCACTCCTAATCGCTAAATCCCATGAAATCTTATACGTCTAGTCTCTTACGTGAATGAGCTAAATAATATTATTTGATATTTTACGGTAATGTGTTAATAATTTCAAACATAAGTCGCTCCTGAGTATAAGTCGCACCCCCGGCCAAACTATGAAAAAAACTGCGACTTATAGTCCGAAAAATACGGTATTTGAGATTAAAATCTCTTTTACAAGAGTAAATAAATAAAACAACAACAAAAAAATGAGCAGTCACATTTTTTAGTTAAAAGTACAAATTACTTATAACATAAACATAAAAAAACACGCAATAGCTAAAAAATAAAATGTTTAAATAAAAACTACTTAAAAACAAGTACTGTGCAAAAAAGAAACAGCTTTTTGATCCTTTAAAATGGCATGAAATTCCCCCAAAGTGATGAAATCAGGTAGCCTTAGATCCTTTTCTAATGAATTCCATGACCATGGAGCAGCAAATCTGAAGGCTGTTTTTACCGAGACTTGTGTTGGCTCTAGGAACCAACACACCAAGGATGTCCTATGACCTTAAGCTGTAGCGACTGAAGTCTCTGTACATAAAAGAACATAAATAAGGGGGAACCAGACCAATAAATTATTTATATATAAAAAACATCCATCAAGAAAATCTGCGCACTGACAAAGATGGATAGTTTGTGTTTGTAGCAACATTTACAGTAAAAGTGACTGATGTTCCACATTGAATACTTCTACTTTAGTTCCAACAACATGTTGCTTTGGTTGCCCATTGCCATTGCGCTCAAATACTACAAAGGAAGCCTATCAACTAGACAACAACAGTTGTGTTGTTGATCTCTCTGAGGAAAACACCTCCCCACCAAGTTGTGGCAGAGTACTGCATGTCACATGGTCAAGGATGAAGACGGCATTGGAAAGGACTCCATGAGCAAAATCTAGGCCAGTGATTCTCAAACTTTTGATTGAGACTTTTATTAGTAGGTTGCACAGTGAAGTACATATTCCATACAATTGACCACTAAATGGTAACACCCCAATAAGTTTTTCAACTTGTTTAAGTCGGGGTCCACTTAAATTGATTCATGATACAGATATATACTCTCATATATACTATCATCATAATACAGTCATCACACAAGGTAATCATCAGGGTGTATACATTGAATTATTTACATTATTCACAATTTGGGGTGTGGAGGGGGGGGGGTTAGGTTTGGTTGTTATCATCAGTCATCAACAATTGAGAACAGAGAAATGGATATTGAAACAGTGTAGGTCTGACTTGGTAGGATATGTACAGCAAGTAGTGGACATAGAGAGAGAGAGAGAGAGATCAGAAGGTATAAGAAAAATATCTGCATTTGATTGTTTACATTTGATTATTAACAACAATCCGGGTAGGGTGTTAGTTTAGGGTTGAAGTTGCCTGGAGGTGTACTTTTATTGCGGTTTTGAAGGAGGATAGAGATGCCCTTTCTTTTATACCTGTTGGGAGCGCATTCCATATTGATGTGGCATAGAAGGAGAATGAGTTAAGACCTTTGTTAGATCGGAATCTGGGTTTAACGTGATTAGTAGAGCTCCCCCTGGTGTTGTGGTTATGGCGGTCATTTACGTTAAGGAAGTAGTTTGACATGTACTTTGGTATCAGGGAGGTGTAGCGGATTTTATAGACTAGGCTCAGTGCAAGTTGTTTTACTCTGTCCTCCACCCTGAGCCAGCCCATTTTGGAGAAGTGGGTAGGAGTGAGGTGGGATCTGGGGTGGAGGTCTAGAAGTAATCTGACTAGCTTGTTCTGGGATGTTTGGAGTCTAGATTTGAGGGTTTTGGAGGTGCTAGGGTACCAGGAGGTGCATGCGTAATCGAAAAAGGATTGAACGAGAGTTCCCGCCAGAATCTTCATGGTGCTTTTGTTGACCAGAGAGGAGATTCTATAGAGAAATCTCGTTCGACTGTTGACCTTTATGATTACCTTGGTTGCCATTGTATCACAGGAAAGATTGGCCTCTAGAATGGAACCTAGGTAGGTGACCTCATCCTTCCTGGTGACAACAATTTCACCCACTTTTATAGTGAAGTCATTGACTTTCTTAAGGTTTTTGTGGGACCCAAATAGGATGGATTCTGTTTTACCCAAGTGTATGGATAGCTTGTTGTTAGCGAGCCAGATGCAAGTTCTACAGAGTTCAGCACTGAGGATTTTCTCCACCTGTGACTTGTCCCTGTCTAATACCAGCAGGGCCGAGTCATCCGCAAACAAGAACAATTCACAGTCGCATGCTGATGACAAGTCGTTTATGTATACTAGGAACAGTAAAGGCCCCAATAAACTGCCTTGGGGGACTCCACAGCTCACTGAGAGGAGGGGGGGACACGGTGCCGTTCACCTCTACCACCTGTTCCCTCCCCTCCAAGTAAGATTGCATCCAGCTCGATGAGGTTTTGTCAAATCCGATTGCTCTGAGCTTATCCAACAGTATAGCGTGGTCAACGGTGTCAAAGGCCTTCTGAAGATCCAGCATGACCGTGCCGCAGCATTTGCCCGCGTCCACCTCATGTTTGATGTGGTCGGTCAGATAGAGAAGGCATGTGTCAGTGGAGTGGTTAGTTCTGAAGCCGGACTGGAATTTGTACATGAGTTTGTTGATGGCAAGGTAACCATCGACCTGTTCATAAACTATTTTTTCCATTGCTTTCGAAATGGAACTGAGAATAGAAACAGGTTAGTAGTTGCCAGGTTCCAATTTGCTTCCTTTTTTAAAGAGGGGAGTTACTCTTGCTATCTTAAAATCTTTTGGTACTTGGGCTTGTGAAATTGAGATGTTTATTATGTGCGTGATAATTGGGGCAATGATGGAGGCAGAGTCCCTGAGGAATCTGGAGGGAATATTGTCAAGGCTGGTGGCCTTGTTTGGGTGGAGCGCGCTCAATTTTTTAAGCACCTCATCCGCTGAGACCATTTCTAATTTGAAATCATTGTTGGATACTCCTAGCTTTCGGTAGAAGGCTTTAATGTGTTCTGCACCAAAGCGACCAGAGTGGTGGGACAGCTTGTTGACAAGAGTTGCGGCTATGCTGGTGAAAAAGGTGTTAAGTCTGCTTGCAACCTCCATTTTGTCTGTAATGAGGGAGTCACCCTCCTTGATGTTGATGTTGGTGGGTCTGGTTTTAAGTTTTTGGCTTCAACCGGGAAGCTGGTTGTTGAGAATTTTCCAGAGCTCACGTGGCTTATTTGTGTTTTCCTCTATTTTGTCGTTAATGTAATTTTTTTTTAAGGATTTAGTCAGGTTAGTTGACTTATTTCTCAATTTATTGCATTGCTTTTTGAGAGTTGAAAAGAGAGATTTGAGGTTGTTATTATTGGGTTGTTTATCTACTTCTGTTTTACACTTTTGGTATTCGGAGTATTTTCTGTCTCTGTCTTTTATGGCAGCTAGCAGGTCCGGATTCATCCATGGTTCAGAGCGGGCTTTGATCCTGACTGTTTTCACGGGAGCCATGTCATTTAGTACCTTTAGGAACGCTGTTTTGAAGCGATCCCAAGCAACATCGACCAGGTTGCTCGCGAGCACAGGGGACCAGTCCCACTCATCTAATTTTAAATTGAAAATATCACTGGAGTATCTTTTAAGGGATCTGGATTGGGCTGTTATGTGGCCATTGGCTTTGGGTTTAGCTATTTTGCGGGTGCAGAAAGTTAGATAGTGGTCGCTAAGACCACAGATTATGACCCCACTATTTTTTATTTTAAGCCGGTCTGAAGTGAGAATGAGATCTATGGTTGATTGGGTGGAATCACACACCCTTGTAGTTAGTGTTATTAGCTGGGAAAGGCTGTGTAGATTACAAAACTTGCTGTAGGATCTGAAGACAGGCGCATCTCTGCGTTGAATATCTATGTTCAGATCCCCAGTTATAATTTTCTCCATGTTGTCTGCCCCAGCCAAGCACTCCTCCAAAGCTCCATAGAAATCACTCTGATTAGGGGGTCTGTAAACAGTCCCTATCAGTACCGGCTTCCATCCATCCATCCATTTTCTACCGCTTATTCCCTTTGGGGTCGCGGGTGTCGCTGGAGCCTATCTCAGCTACAATCGGGCGGAAGGCGGGGTACACCCTGGACAAGTCGCCACCTCATCGCAGGGCCAACACAGATAGACAGACAACATTCACACTCACATCCACACACTAGGGCCGATTTAGTGTTGCCAATCAACTTATCCCCAGGTGCATGTCTTTGGAAGTGGGAGGAAGCCGGAGTACCCGGAGGGAACCCACGCAGTCACGGGGAGGACATGCAAACTCCACACAGAAAGATCCCGAGCCCGGGATTGAACCCAAGACTACTCAGGACCTTCGTATTGTGAGGCAGATGCACTAACCCCTCTGCCACCGTGAAGCCCAGTACCGGCTTAACGTTTTTAAATTTGATTTCCGCCCACACAGATTCAAGGTCATTGTGGTTAAGATCAGTGCGAGTTATGTATTTTATATCCTGGTGAATATACATACAAACGCCCTCACCATGTTTATTCCTGTCCTTTCTGATAACCGAAAAGTTTTCTATTTCTATCTCTGAGTCAGAAACACTTTGATCAAATTTGGTTTCAGAGAAACACAGGATTTTTATCTTCGTGTTGAGGAACATTTCTCTGATTTGGTCGAGTTTGGTTCCAGAGAGGCTGTTCACATTAAGGTGGATGATGTGTAGTCCACTGGAACCAAAAAGAGCATCAGAGTCCGCTGTGTAGTGGTACTGTCCAAAAAAGTTGTTGGTTGTACTGTGGTTGCAGGCTCCATCTAGTGGTACGCCAAACAATCACTTGATTAAAGGACAATGTTTTATTCTCGTATTCAAATACAGTGTTACTGTTCAAACTGTGTGTAATGTTACAGTGGCCATATTACGTATACATGTCAAATAAAACCTCTGCCTTGTTTTTAATGAATACTTTGGCTCACTACATACAGTACAGGCCAAAAGTTTGGACACACCTTCTCATTTGATGCGTTTTCTTTATTTTCATGACTATTTACATTGTAGATTGTATCTGAAAGCATCAAAACTACTAATGAACACATGCGGAGTTGTGTACTTACCAAAAAAGGTGAAATAACTGAAAACATGTTTTATATTCTAGTTTCTTCAAAATAACCACCCTTTGCTCTGATTACTTTTTTGCACACTCTTGGCATTCTCTCGATGAGCTTCAAGAGGTAGTCACCTGAAAGAGTTTTCACTTCACAGGTGTCATAGTTTTGATGCCTTCAGTGACAGTCTACAAGGTAAATAGTCATGAAAATAAAGAAAACGCATTGAAATGAGAAGGTGTGTCCAAACTTTTGGCCTGTACGATATTTTAATGCTGGTCATTATGGTGGTACTTGGAGAGCCATGTGTTTTCTGAGGTTGTACTTTGTAAAAAAAAAAGTTTCAGAACCACTGGTCTAGTACAGTTGTACTCACACAGTTTACTGCAAACAGTCACTACATTTCAATGCAATAAATTAGTCTGATTCATTTCTCAAATAGTTCGCTTTTCTGTATTCTCACACCAACATATGATTATTGGTCATACATCATGTGCCTCCCGTATACTTATTTCCTTTTAGCGCAGATAAAACTGGTTATTTTCCAGTTGACCCATGACGTCGCACTCGGCGTCTGTGGTTGCCAACAAGTTAACAGCCAAGCTCTGTTGTGATGTCCGCTGTAATATTGACACAGATTAGAAATATCACGTCTATAATGGTTATGCTGATGTTAAATAGCAGACAGCATCAAGAAATGATCTTAGATTGCGCTACAAACATGACACCATACCAAGAATGTATCGGAGCAGATGCAGGTCCAGAGAGTTATTTCGAAGGAATTTTTGGACAGAGAATAATGGAAACAAAACTTTCGAATGTCTTCCATTTCATTAATAATGCTCTGTGGATTGATGGAAGGAGTTTGAAATTTGTAAGAAAAGACTGTTCGTGCAGCTGAAGGTTGCTATTGTTCTAGATTATTTGACCAGTTGTGTGGAATACAAAGTTATTGCTAATCCGTTTGGAGTGCACAAATGCAGCGTGAAGAGGTTTGTGTATGCTTTATTATTTGCCTTGTAATCATACTTGCCAACCTTGAGACCTCCGAATTCGGGAGACGGGGGGGTTGAGGTGGGCGGGGTTGGGGGGGTGGGGTTTGGTGGTAGCGGGGGGTGTATATTGTAGCGTCCCGGAAGAGTTACTGCTGCAAGGGGATCTGGGTATTTGTTCTGTTGTGCATATGTTGTGTTACGGTGCGGATGTTCTCCCGAAATGTGTTTGTCATTCTTGTTTGGTGTGGGTTCACAGTGTGGCGCATATTTGTAACAGTGTTAAAGTTGTTTATACGGCCACCCTCAGTGTGACCTGTATGGGTGTTGATCAAGTATGCCTTGCATTCACTTCTGTGTGTGCAAAAGCCGCATATACAGGTAAAAGCCAGTAAATTAGAATATTTTGAAAAACTTGATTTATTTCAGTAATTGCATTCAAAAGGTGTAACTTGTACATTATATTTATTCATTGCACACAGACTGATGCATTCAAATGTTTATTTCATTTAATTTTGATGATTTGAAGTGGCAACAAATGAAAATCCAAAATTCCGTGTGTCACAAAATTAGAATATTACTTAAGGCTAATACAAAAAAGGGATTTTTAGAAATGTTGGCCATGAAAAATGAAAATGAAAATGAAAAATATGAGCATGTACAATACTCAATACTTGGTTGGAGCTTCTTTTGCCTCAATTACTGCGTTAATGCGGCGTGGCATGGAGTCGATGAGTTTCTGGCACTGCTCAGGTGTTATGAGAGCCCAGGTTGCTCTTATAGTGGCCTTCAACTCTTCTGCGTTTTTGGGTCTGGCATTCTGCATCTTCCTTTTCACAATACCCCACAGATTTTCTATGGGGCTAAGGTCAGGGGAGTTGGCGGGCCAATTTAGAACAGAAATACCATGGTCCGTAAACCAGGCACGGGTAGATTTTGCGCTGTGTGCAGGCGCCAAGTCCTGTTGGAACTTGAAATCTCCATCTCCATAGAGCAGGTCAGCAGCAGGAAGCATGAAGTGCTCTAAAACTTGCTGGTAGACGGCTGCGTTGACCCTGGATCTCAGGAAACAGAGTGGACCGACACCAGCAGATGACATGGCACCCCAAACCATCACTGATGGTGGAAACTTTACACTAGACTTCAGGCAACGTGGATCCTGTGCCTCTCCTGTCTTCCTCCAGACTCTGGGACCTCGATTTCCAAAGGAAATGCAAAATTTGCATGGTTGGGTGATGGTTTGGGGTGCCATGTCATCTGCTGGTGTCGGTCCACTCTGTTTCCTGAGATCCAGGGTCAACGCAGCCGTCTACCAGCAAGTTTTAGAGCACTTCATGCTTCCTGCTGCTGACCTGCTCTATGGAGATGGAGATTTCAAGTTCCAACAGGACTTGGCGCCTGCACACAGCGCAAAATCTACCCGTGCCTGGTTTACGGACCATGGTATTTCTGTTCTAAATTGGCCCGCCAACTCCCCTGACCTTAGCCCCATAGAAAATCTGTGGGGTATTGTGAAAAGGAAGATGCAGAATGCCAGACCCAAAAACGCAGAAGAGTTGAAGGCCACTATCAGAGCAACCTGGGCTCTCATAACACCTGAGCAGTGCCAGAAACTCATCGACTCCATGCCACGCCGCATTAACGCAGTAATTGAGGCAAAAGGAGCTCCAACCAAGTATTGAGTATTGTACATGCTCATATTTTTCATTTTCATACTTTTCAGTTGGCCAACATTTCTAAAAATCCCTTTTTTGTATTAGCCTTAAGTAATATTCTAATTTTGTGACACACGGAATTTTGGATTTTCATTTGTTGCCACTTCAAATCATCAAAATTAAATGAAATAAACATTTGAATGCATCAGTCTGTGTGCAATGAATAAATATAATGTACAAGTTACACCTTTTGAATGCAATTACTGAAATAAATCAAGTTTTTCAAAATATTCTAATTTACTGGCTTTTACCTGTATATGTGATTTTTTTTTAAAGATAATAATCACACTTCTGAATTTTGATTAATCCTAATGTATAAATCAATATATGTGCTTGCATATTTTTAAATGACTTTTGAAAAGACCGCTTTTTATTGACACAAATGCAATTTTATTGTCAGAATGTAATACATGAACATTTTGAAAAATGTTTTATTTCCATTCGCGTCATTTATTTGCTTGAAACCTGGTACCAATATTATCTAAAGTCCAAATGGGGTGTATTTTAAAGCAACATTTGACACTGAGCACACCAGGCAAAATTTCCTCACGCATATTTGCATTGACCTGATCACTGATGCTATAACAACCCATGACACCTTTCAGGTAACAACACGCAGGTAAGGTAAAAGAGCATGCCTGGTCAAAATAAATTGCATGAATAATTAATAAATTTTGGTGATTAATTGCACTAATATGGGTTAATAAAACATAAGACAATGTAACAATATCAACAAAATCATTATATAAATACATTATATTCCCTGCATGTTACTTGTTTACATTAATTTGTTTGAGCAAAATAAAGTCAACAGTGCAAAATAAGTAAAAAGCAAAAACTACTATTGACTCAAATTGATTGATTCAAATCCAAATTCAAATCCTTTGGCACCAAAACTCTCATGTGTCCAGTAACGTATACTCAGAGAGTTTTACAATATAATCTGTAAATATAATATCAACAGCATAACAATATAAACAACACAACAAGAAACATTTAAAAAAAAAAGAAAAAAGATTTCGACCTTGTATTGGTTTGATATTTACCTTTGTCAGTTAGCTCAAAAAGTTATAGGGTGGATACTGATTAAACTTTCAGGAAATGTCAGAAATAGGATAAAGAACAAGTGATTCTATTTTGGGGTAATCCGGATTATTTCTACTACGTAACCTCAGGTTTACGTAACTTCTCTGTGTGTGTATGCTAGCATCCCCGCCTCCATCCGCAGAGACAAAAGAGAGTAAATGAAAATAGGGTTCGCTCTATTTCACCGATGCAAAGCGTGAATTCGCTTACAGCCTGTTTGGAAGCGAGAGATGAAGAAAAACACACATGGAGAGCAAATTCAATTCATCCTTTAATTAATGACCTCCGCCAAGAGGTTTGCCCATGTGTTCGCCAAGGTTTGTTTATCTGTCTGTTTATAAAATAATGCAGATTTTGATCAAATTTTCAGGAAATGTTAAAAATTGGTTAAGGAACCCCCCATACATCCATTTTCTACCGCTTGACCTTCTCGGGGTTGTGGGGGTGCTGGAGCCTATCTCAGCTGCATCCGGGCAGAAGGCGGTGTACACCCTGGACAAGTTACCAGAGGTGGGACCAAGTCATTGTTTTGCAAGTCACAAGTAAGTCTCAAGTCTTTGCCCTCAAGTCCGAGTCAAGTCGCGAGTCAAGACAGGCAAGCCCCGAGTCAAGTCCAAAGTCAAGACTGGAAAGTCTCAAGTCAAGTCCTAAGTCCTGCATTTTGAGTTTCGAGTCCTTTCAAGTCCTTTTAACCACAGACTAATATATTAACACAGATTGTGTATGCTTTTCAAACGCTGTATTTATTTATTAAAACAAGTGCATTTTAAATTGCAGGAAAGAAAATTGTGCTGACATTGCACTTTATAATAGCACTATTAACCAGTCATTTTAAACATTAACTCATTCCTTTACAGAACAAACATATTGAAAAATAAAGTGCAAATGTACTTATTCGTACAAAAGTGTTAACATTGAAAAAACATGACATATACGTGAACATAACAAAAAAGTTGTACTTTTTATATGTCAGGGCCCTATGCTGCATTGCATTTGCAAAAGACCAAATTAGCCAAGAGTCTGTCAGTCATTTGTGCACGATGGGGGCGTAGTATGATGCCACCATGGCTGAAAACTCGCTCCACTGGAGCACTGGAGGCAGGCACTGCCAAGACTCTCATGGCCACTCGGAACAGTGAAGGAAGAGTCTTCATGTTCAATACCCAGAACAAAAGGGGGGAGAGAGTTGTTTTGGGTTGGTGCACTACTTGTAAGTGTATCTTGTGTTTTTTATGTTGATTTAATTAAAAAAAGAAAAAGAAAAAGAAAAAAAAATTATTTCTTGTGCGGCCCGATACCAATCGAACCACGGATCAGTACCGGGCCGCGGCCCGGTGGTTGGGGACCACTGAGGTAAACAACCAACAGTATGTCAGAAAGCTAGCTAAAACGGTACACATATTCATAATATAGTATACATTTTAACTGACCTTTATTTTACTATTTTTGTCTTTTTTTAGGTGGCTAAAATACGCGGTGCTGCTGACCGCCGTCTAACGTTACGTGTGATATGTTGACTAACGTAACCCTGCTTAAAAAAAATCACTGAACAAAAAGTATGAATAAGGTAGTGAACTGCAACAGATTCCCGTGTTTGCAATAACGTTATAACGTTAGCAGTGAGTTTACAGCCTCACTGATTTAACTACACAGCAAATAAAAGTCACGTTACTTAGCCAATAAACGTTATCTTACATTCAAAACTTACCGTTCTTTGTGCAACTTCAAATGCCGGACGAAGTTGGAAGTTGTTGCCTCTCCATCAGTAATTTTCGAACCGCATGTGTTGCATACTGCAAACCGTTTTGTGTTGACCACCTCGTAATTTTTATACCCAAACAAAATTATTTTAGGTATCATTTTTTGTTCACTGGCGTGTGGTTTGGACATGTCTTCTTCGTTGGTTGTCCTGCAATTTGATTGGATGAATGCTGTGTGATGAAAACAAAGTAGATCTAATTTGATTGGCTGTTGTACTGAGAGCACACCAGCTGACACACGCAACGCTGATAGACAAGTACACAATGAAAAATACGGAGCGCTCCCGAATAACTTTTTCATCTTTGGGTTTTGGGGAAAGTAGCAAGTCATGTCAAGTCATGTCAATTCAAAAGGCTCAAGTCCAAGTGAAGTCACAAGTCATTGATGTTAAAGTCTAAGTCGAGTTGCAAGTCTTTTTACATTTTGTCAAGTCGAGTCTAAAGTCATCAAATTCATGACTCGAGTCTGACTCGAGTCCAAGTCATGTGACTCGAGTCCACACCTCTGCAAGTTACCACCTCATCACAGGGCCAACATAGATAGACAGACAACATTCACACTCACATTCACACACTAGGGTCAAATTAGTGTTGCCAATCAACTTATCCCCAGGTGCATGTCTTTGGAGGTGGGAGGGAACCCACACAGAACATGCAAACTCCACACAGAAAGACCCCGAGCCCGAGGATAGAACCCAGGATCGTGATTGTGAGGCACACGCACTAACCCCTGGTCCACCATGCTGCCATTAAGGAACCAGTGATTTGGTTTTGAGGTTGTTTCGGATCACTTGGTGGAGGTCTACGAGTGTTTTTCCATTAAATTTTTACGCTTTGGTCGCATTTTACTGTGCAGATCGTTCTCCCAAGATGCAGCAGGAACTCCAGAGGCAATGTGCAGGTAAGACGATGATTTATTCTCATAAATCATTGAAAAATACAAACAAGGGTGCCGATAACACGGGGAGCTGAGGCGAAACTTAGCACAGGAATCAAAAGATAAACAGGCATAGGCACCAGAAGCAAGGTACACACAAACGTAATTTGTTGCTTACAGCAAACAAGACAGCCAGACTGATTGTGGCGAAAAACACGAATAAGTAGCTCTCTGATTAGTGCCCAGGAGCAGGTGAGCGTCCCGAACATTAATCAGAGGCAGGTGAAACTAATCTGCAGTCATGGCAACCAAAACACAAACCCAGGGGTGCTCAAAACAGAACCGAGGGAGTCAAACTAAAATAACACGTGATCTGGGCAACGGATCATAACATAAACATCGAACCGTTGCACCCCTACAGTAGTTTCCCATTGAGTGAAACTCTAATTGGGTGTTGTTTTTTTAATATAAAGTGTTTTTTTATTTATTAACAAAAATCACAGAGTAGAGCACTGGTCCCCAACCACCGGTCCGAGGACTGTTACCGGTCCGTGACGCATTTGCTACCGGACCGCACAGAAACATTAATTAATTTATAAACTACCGCATTTTCTCTGACCTAACTTTCGCCTGTCCCACTAAACACACCAATAAGCTAATAAGCTTGTTAATAGACGTATATTACAACTCCTTTGTTATAGTACATGAGACAGTGCACATGAATGGACATTTAATACAAACCCCGTTTCCATATGAGTTGGGAAATTGTGTTAGATGTAAATATAAACAGAATACAATGATTTGCAAATTCTTTTCAACCCATATTCAATTGAATGCACTTCAAAGACAAGATATTTGATGTTCAAACTCATAAACTTAATTTTTTTTTTGCAAATAATAATTAACTTAGAATTTCATGGCTGCAACATGTGCCAAAGTAGTTGGGAAAGGGCATGTTCACCACTGTGTTACATCACCTTTTCTTTTAACAACACTCAATAAACGATTGGGAACTGAGGAAACTAATTGTTGAAGCTTTGAAAGTGGAATTCTTTCCCATTCTTGTTTTATGTAGAGCTTCAGTCGTTCAACAGTCCGGGGTCTCCGCTGTCGTATTTTACGCTTCATAATGCGCCACACATTTTCGATGGGAGACAGGTATGGACTGCAGACGGGCCAGGAAAGTACCCGCACTCTTTTTTTACGAAGCCACGTTGTTGTAACACGTGCTGAATGTGGCTTGGCATTGTCTTGCTGAAATAAGCAGGGGCGTCCATGAAAAAGACGGCGCTTAGATGGCAGCATATGTTGTTCCAAAACCTGTATGTACCTTTCAGCATTAGGGACGGCGTGGCGCAGTGGGAGAGTAGCCGTGCGCAACCCGAGGGTCCCTGGTTCAATCCCCACCTAGTACCAACCTCGTCATGAGCAAGACACTTCATCCTTGCTCCTGATGGGTGCTGGTTAGCGCCTTGCATGGCAGCTCCCTCCATCAGTGTGTGAATGTGTGTGTGAATGGGTAAATGTGGAAGTAGTGTCAAAGCGCTTTGAGTACCTTGAAGGTAGAAAAGCGCTATACAAGTACAACCCATTTATTAATGGTGCCTTCACAGATGTGTAAGTTACCCATGACTTGGGCACTAATGCACCCCCATACCATCACAGATTCTGGCTTTTGAACTTTGCGTCGATAACAGTCTGGATGGTTCGCTTCCCCTTTGGTCCGGATGACACGATGTTGAATATTTCCAAAAACAATTTGAAATGTGGACTCGTCAGACCACAGAACACTTTTCCACTTTGCACGAGTCCATCTTAGATGATCTCGGGCCCAGAGTGTCACACCGCGGTGAGGGAAGTCTTGTCTTGGGTTTTTCTGTCTTGTGATTTGCATGTTTTAGTTTGAAAAGTAACTCTCCTCTCGTTTCAGGTCACTTGCCCTTCCTTTTGTGTCATCAGTCTGACGTCATCCCGGTTCCCTGATTGTTTCCACCTGTTCCCTACCCTCATGTGTCTTATAAGCCCACTCCTCCCTTTGTTCTGTGCCAGATTGTTTCGTTTATTCGTGCTCTCTAGCATCCATGCCCATGTCCATGCCTTGTCTTGCCTTGCCTCGTCTTGTGCTTATGTTCTTTGATCCTGAATCCCTTCGTTGCTATTTTGAGTTTTCCTTTCTTCCTCCTCAGCAGAGTGATTTTTTGTTATTTAGTTTATTCAGCCAAAGTGGTAAGTTTCAGTTATTTTTCATTCTTTCCTCACATTTTTGATTGACAATTTTTGTTAATACTTTATTAGATTAGATAGTGTAGAATTTTTCATAGCTGTTGTTTCTTCTTCCTGTTGGAGCGTTTTTTGTTTATACATTTTATAGCATATATTAATTATAGTTCGTCTTTGCTTTTGTGTTTTCTCCGTTCGGAGCGATTTTTGGTTGTTCCTATTTTTTTTGGAACCTTTTTTGCCGATTAGTTTTTGGTTAAAATAGATATTGTAATCCTTGACTTTGGAGGTGAAAAGGAAGCTGTCAAAATAAAAGCCTGTCTAAGTTCCCTACTCTGCATCTGAGTCCTATCTTTTTACCAAGCCCTGACACAGAGAAGCCGGCGGCGTTTCTGGATGTTGTTGATAAATGGCTTTCGCTTTGCATAGTAGAGCTTTAACTTGCACTTACAGATGTAACGACAAACTGTATTTAGTGACAGTGGTTTTCTGAAGTGTTCCTGAGCCCATGTGGTGATATCCTTTAGGGATTGATATCGGTTTTTGATACAGTGTTGTCTGAGGGATGGAAGGTCACGGTCATTCAATGTTGGTTTCCGGCCATGCCGCTTACGTGGAGTGATTTCTCCAGATTCTCTGAACCTTTTGATGATATTATGAACCGTAGATGTTGAAATCCCTAAATTTCTTGCAATTGCACTTTGAGAAACGTTGTTCTTAAACTGTTTGACTATTTGCTCACGCAGTTGTGGACAAAGGGGTGTACCTCGCCCCATCCTTTCTTGTGAAAGACTGAGCATTTTTTGGGAAGCTGTTTTTATACCCAATCATGGCACCCACCTGTTCCCAATTAGCCTGCACACCTGTGGGATGTTCCAAATAAGTGTTTGATGAGCATTCCTCAACTTTATCATTATTTATTGCCACCTTTCCCAACTTCTTTGTCACGTGTTGCTGGCATCAAATTCTAAAGTTAATGATTATTTGCAAAAAAAAAAAAATGTTTATCAGTTTGAACATCAAATATGTTGTCTTTGTAGCATATTCAACTGAATATGGGTTGAAAATGATTAGCAAAGCATTGTATTCCGTTTATATTTACATCTAACACAATTTCCCAATTCATATGGAAACGGGGTTTGTAAACAAAAAGAAAGAAAATGGTATTAGTAAACATCATCTCACTTAACCATTCAATAAATTAGTTCATATAATATACCCAGAAGTCATTGTTTAAATGTCAAGCTGTAAAAAATGCACATCTTCTGAAAGTATGACATGTATTAGCCATGAACTGGAAGTTAAGTTAAAAAGTTAAAGTACCAATGATTGTGGTACTTGTACCAATGATTTCACCAGACTAGGTGTGGTGAAATTTGTCCTCTGCATTTGACCCATCCCCTTTTTTCACCCCCTGGGAGGTGAGGGGAGAAGTGGGCGGCAGCGGTGGCCACGCCTGGGAATCATTTTTGGTGATTTAACCCCCAATTCCAACCCTTGATGCTGAGTGCCAAGCAAGGAGGTAATCAATCAATCAATCAATCAATCTTTATTTATATAGCCCTAAATCACAAGTGTCTCAAAGGGCTGCACAAGCCACAACGACATCCTCGGTACAAAGCCCACATACGGGCAAGGAAAAACTCACCCCAGTGGGACGTCGATGTGAATGACTATGAGAAACCTTGGAGAGGACCGCATATGTGGGTAACCCCCCCCCTCTAGGGGAGACCGAAAGCAATGGATGTCGAGTGGGTCTGACATAATATTGTGAGAGTCCAGTCCATAGTGGATCCAACATAATAGTAAGAGTCCAGTCCATAGTGGGGCCAGCAGGACACCATCCCGAGCGGAGACGGGTCAGCAGCGTAGAGATGTTCCCAGCCGATGCACAGGCGAGCGGTCCACCCCGGGTCCCGACTCTGGACAGCCAGCACTTCATCCATGGCCACCGGACCTGTGCCCCCCCCCCCCCCAAGGAAAAGGGGAGCAGAGGGGAAAAGAAAAGAAACGGCAGATCAACTGGTCTAACAGGGGGGCTATTTAAAGGCTAGAGTATACAAATGAGTTTTAAGATGGGACTTAAATGCTTCTACTGAGGTAGCATCTCTAATTGTTACCGGGAGGGCATTCCATAGTACTGGAGCCCCAATAGAAAACGCTCTATAGCCCGCAGACTTTTTTTGGGCTCTGGGAATCACTAATAAGCCGGAGTTCTTTGAACGCAGATTTCTTGCCGGGACATATGGTACAATGCAATCGACAAGATAGGACGGAGCTAGACCGTGTAGTATTTTATACGTAAGTAGTAAAACCTTAAAGTCGCATCTTAAGTGCACAGGAAGCCAGTGCAGGTGAGCCAGTATAGGCGTAATATGATCAAACTTTCTTGTTCTTGTCAAAAGTCTAGCAGCCGCATTTTGTACCAACTGTAATCTTTTAATGCTAGACATAGGGAGACCCGAAAATAATACGTTACAGTAATCGAGACGAGACGTAACGAACGCATGAATAATGATCTCAGCGTCGCTAGTGGATAAAATAGAACGAATTTTAGCGATATTATGTAATTAGTAATTAGTAATGGGTCCCATTTTTATAGTCTTTGGTATGACTCAGTTGGGGTTTGAACTCACAACCTACCGATCTCAGGGCGGACACTCTAACAACCACTAGGCCAGTAAGTAGTAGAAGAGACACTTTTTAATCAGAGTACCATTAAGAAATGAGGTTCCCTCTCATCTTCCTTTTTTTCTGCTTTCAATCACCTCCTGCTCCGATTCGTCTGCGCCGAACATTAAACAAATCAATTTATTAAAGTAAAATACAAATAAGGCAAGAAGAGGAGTTTCCCACACTTCTCTTTCGTAAAGCAGATACGGACATCTATCTACATCACCAACATGATTTGCCTGAGTGGCTGGACAGGCCATGTTCAAAAAAATAGCTAACAGATTTTATAAAATAAAAAATGAACATCATACTTGGAATGCAAATGATGCATCTGTTTAGAAAATGATGACCAAATTAAACATTTTAGAAAAATGCCAAAAAGCACTTTAGATGCAATAAAAATAAAGCTGAGTCAATTTAACATCTTGAATAGGTTGTATTTCGCACCCTCTCAGTTGTTTTAAATAGGTACAGTAGAATGCAAGTTATGCATAAGGTGTCAGGCAGCCAAAGCAATTATTATTCATTTATTGTGGGAATAATAATTGCTCCTGTTCCTGCACCTTGGCGGGCACCAGTTCCTGTTCCTGCACCTCCACTGTCACCAGATCCTGTTCTTGCACCTCGGCTGGCACCAGTTCCTGTTCCTGCACCACGGCTGGCACCAGTTCCTGTTCCTGCACCTTGGCGGGCACCAGTTCCTGTTCCTGCACCTCCGCTGTCACCAGATCCTGTTCTTGCACCTCGGCTGGCACCAGTTCCTGTTCCTGCACCACGGCTGGCTCCAGTTCCTGTTCCTGCACCACGGCTGGCTCCAGTGGCTGCACCCACGCCTGCTTCGTTTGCTGCACCCGCGCCTGCTTCGTCTGCTGCACCCGCGCCTGCTTCGTCTGCTGCACCCGCGCCTGTTTCGTCTGATGCACCCGCGTCTGACTCGTCTGCTGCTGCTTCCACGCCTGACTCGTTGCCTGCTTCCACGGATGTGGCCGTTTCTTGGTCGCCCGCCTCGCCAAGTGCACCCGCCTCGCCAAGTGCACCCGCCTCGCCAAGTGCACCCGCCTCGCCAAGTACAGCGCCGTTCAACACGTCGCCGCCACCTGACTCTCCCTCGCTGGTTGCGGGGACACTTGGTCGGGCGACCCCCCCGCCAGGTCCTCCCTCCGCCCTCCTGTGACTTTTGACCCTGCTTGTTTTTTTGTTTTCTTTTTTTGGACATCTGGAATCTGTCCTTAAGGGGGGTCTCTGTCATGATCCGTGGTCCGGATCATGTTTTGTGTTATCGATTTGTTTTGGACTCTTTTTAGTTCCTGTTTATGCACCTCCTGAGTTTAGTCAATTATTATTCATTTATTGTGGGAATGTCAGAGAATAAAAGAATGTGGTCTAAAATAACAAAATCGGTCACATTCTTGAATACAAACATTCCAATAACAATGCAAACGCATAGTATTGGAGATCTGCATGAATTTAGTAATGTATCATCAAAAAATAAAATAAAGTTTTTGTAAATATGCATCATAACAAAAACGGTAATATTTAAAATAATGGATGGACGTTGATAGTCCAACTCATATTGACTGGTCTACATAAGCTAGGGAGATGATATCAAGGGGCCGGCGTGGCGCGGTTGGGAGAGTGGCCGTGCCAGCAACCTGAGGGTTCCTGGTTCAATCCCCACCTTCTACCAACCTCGTCACGTCTGTTGTGTCCTTGAGCAAGACACTTCAACCTTGCTCCTGATGGGTCGTGGTTAGGGCCTTGCATGGCAGGTCCCGCCATCAGTGTGTGAATGTGTGTGTGAATGGGTGAATGTGGAAATACAGGTAAAAGCCAGTAAATTAGAATATTTTGAAAAACTTGATTTATTTCAGTAATTGCATTCAAAAGATACTTGTACATTATATTTATTCATTGCACACAGACTGATGCATTCAAATGTTTATTTCATTTAATTTTGATGATTTGAAGTGGCAACAAATGAAAATCCAAAATTCCGTGTGTCACAAAATTAGAATATTACTTAAGGCTAATACAAAAAAGGGATTTTTAGAAATGTTGGCCAACTGAAAAGTATGAAAATGAAAAATATGAGCATGTACAATACTCAATACTTGGTTGGAGCTCCTTTTGCCTCAATTACTGCGTTAATGCGGCGTGGCATGGAGTCGATGAGTTTCTGGCACTGCTCAGGTGTTATGAGAGCCCAGGTTGCTCTGATAGTGGCCTTCAACTCTTCTGCGTTTTTGGGTCTGGCATTCTGCATCTTCCTTTTCACAATACCCCACAGATTTTCTATGGGGCTAAGGTCAGGGGAGTTGGCGGGCCAATTTAGAACAGAAATACCATGGTCCGTAAACCAGGCACGGGTAGATTTTGCGCTGTGTGCAGGCGCCAAGTCCTGTTGGAACTTGAAATCTCCATCTCCATAGAGCAGGTCAGCAGCAGGAAGCATGAAGTGCTCTAAAACTTGCTGGTAGACGGCTGCGTTGACCCTGGATCTCAGGAAACAGAGTGGACCGACACCAGCAGATGACATGGCACCCCAAACCATCACCCAACCATGCAAATTTTGCATTTCCTTTGGAAATCGAGGTCCCAGAGTCTGGAGGAAGACAGGAGAGGCACAGGATCCACGTTGCCTGAAGTCTAGTGTAAAGTTTCCACCATCAGTGATGGTTTGGGGTGCCATGTCATCTGCTGGTGTCGGTCCACTCTGTTTCCTGAGATCCAGGGTCAACGCAGCCGTCTACCAGCAAGTTTTAGAGCACTTCATGCTTCCTGCTGCTGACCTGCTCTATGGAGATGGAGATTTCAAGTTCCAACAGGACTTGGCGCCTGCACACAGCGCAAAATCTACCCGTGCCTGGTTTACGGACTATGGTATTTCTGTTCTAAATTGGCCCGCCAACTCCCCTGACCTTAGCCCCATAGAAAATCTGTGGGGTATTGTGAAAAGGAAGATGCAGAATGCCAGACCCAAAAACGCAGAAGAGTTGAAGGCCACTATCAGAGCAACCTGGGCTCTCATAACACCTGAGCAGTGCCAGAAACTCATCGACTCCATGCCACGCCGCATTAACGCAGTAATTGAGGCAAAAGGAGCTCCAACCAAGTATTGAGTATTGTACATGCTCATATTTTTCATTTTCATACTTTTCAGTTGGCCAACATTTCTAAAAATCCCTTTTTTGTATTAGCCTTAAGTAATATTCTAATTTTGTGACACACGGAATTTTGGATTTTCATTTGTTGCCACTTCAAATCATCAAAATTAAATGAAATAAACATTTGAATGCATCAGTCTGTGTGCAATAAATAAATATAATGTACAAGTTACACCTTTTGAATGCAATTACTGAAATAAATCAAGTTTTTCAAAATATTCTAATTTACTGGCTTTTACCTGTAGTGTCAAAGCGCTTTTAGTACCTTGAAGGTAGAAAAGCGCTATACAAGTATAACCCATTTACCATTGATCAGTAGACACAACTGCATTTAGATTAGATAATGAGTCATATCTTGGAATATCGGATTCATTATGTCAGTGTCTCTTAACCATAGGGCCCATTATTGGGCTGTGAACAATCCCGAGTTTTTCAGCTGTGGTCCGTAGGTACTTTGCAGAGGTACTTTTCCACCACTAATAGCAGTAATGAGAAGTCTGGAGCGAAAATCATAGAAGTTTCTTTGTTGTAAATATATTGAATAAAGTGGTAAAGCTGCATTTTCATTTGCCCTTTATTAATTATTAATTTTATATATTTATTTTAACACAACAATTTTATGTAAATTAATCTTCCGTGAGTTATTTATGAGTTCCTTCTAATACAGTATATTTGATTAGTACTTATCTTTATAATCAGCCTGTGTTGAATAATAATCGTTGTGAATAAAATATAGTTTCATATCATTTGACAAGGTTTATCCTGCTAAACTGTAAGCAAGTTGAATGTAATTACAGAATATGATTTAAATTAAAAGTAAGATTGCTAATTCAGTGTTGATATTTGAGTGGGACTCGGGCCCTTCTGCAGTGCAAAGGTTGGGCCCAGGGATCAAAAAGGTCAAAAACCCCTGCATTATATACATTTGTTTGAACTATTTAATTCATCTAAAATATGACTTTTTCCTTATGGTAAATAATGGATAAAGTGTGCTGTCAAGCTTATGAGATGCAATGCCATATTGTTTTTTTATTAAGGGCTGTGATGGTGATGGAAATGATGAGTGATAGTAACAGTAATTGGCTTGCTGGTTGTTGTTTAATGTTTTTAATCACTGTTATTGACGTTGGTATTCTTATTATTATTGATACTGCTGTTGATATTCATTTTTAATTGACCTTTTTTGTGTTGTGCATATGAGTCTTCTCAATTGCTCAGTGGATTGCAATTTGGAGTGTAGTGGGGCTGGGATTGGTTTTGAGTTGGGATTGTTCTCTACAGCAGAGTTCCCGAGCCTTTTTTCCACCAGGGACTGGTTTAATGTATGCATTATTTTCACAAACCGGCTTTCTACGTGTGGCAGATAAAAACAGCAAAAAAATGAGCATGAAAAATGTGCCTTTGGCTACAATCTGGCACATTAACATACAAACGTAGTTAGGTGTTTTAAAAAGCTGGTTTCAACTTAATTAATAATATATTTGTTCCAGTGCATCTGTTGTCACTATGGAAAAGATGTTGTCTACGAAAGTAAATGTCCATCCATCCATTTTCTACTGCTTGTCCCTCATGTCATTACGACCATAAAAGTGTCACAAACCATAACATCATAAAGGGCTACACAGTTAAAATTAAGCAACACCCTACTTGTCTTCTATAGACATGGGCGGTTCTGTACTTTTTTTATTTTTGGTATAATTCCTTACCATTTCAAGTTTAACTTTTAATAATTATAAGAGGGCTTGCAACTCTCATCAATCAAGTAAGTAGAAATGTTTATTTAAGGCAATGCAGATAGTATATTCAAAATGTTTCTTGTTCAGGCACACACCCACCTAGACCAATAACTACTTGCTGAAATTAAGTTTGTGATATGTGTCTTGATTGTGAGTTGGCTCTTTGCACCTGCATTTTGGCTTTCGGGATTATATCCTTCCAGAGGTGGGACCAAGTCATTGTTTTGCAAGTCACAAGTAAGTCTCAAGTCTTTGCCCTCAAGTCCGAGTCAAGTCCCGAGTCAAGACAGGCAAGCCCCGAGTCAAGTCCAAAGTCAAGACTGGAAAGTCTCAAGTCAAGTCCTAAGTCCTGCATTTTGAGTTTCGAGTCCTTTCAAGTCCTTTTAACCACAGACTAATATATTAACACAGATTGTGTATGCTTTTCAAACGCTGTATTTATTTATTAAAACAAGTGCATTTTAAATTGCAGGAAAGAAAATTGTGCTGACATTGCACTTTATAATAGCACTATTAACCAGTCATTTTAAACATTAACTCATTCCTTTACAGAACAAACACATTAAAAAATAAAGTGCAAATGTACTTATTTGTACAAAAGTGTTAACATTGAAAAAACATGACATATACGTGAACATAACAAAAAAGTTGTACTTTTTATATGTCAGGGCCCTATGCTGCATTGCATTTGCAAAAGACCAAATTAGCCAAGAGTCTGTCAGTCATTTGTGCACGATGGGGGCGTAGTATTTATTTTACCTTTATTTTACTATTTTTGTCTTTTTTTAGGTGGCTAAAATACGCGGTGCTGCTGACCGCCGTCTAACGTTACGTGTGATATATTGGCTAACGTAACCCTGCTTTAAAAAAATCACTGAACAAAAAGTATGAATAAGGTAGTGAACTGCAACAGATTCCCGTGTTTGCAATAACGTTATAACGTTAGCAGTGAGTTTACAGCCTCACTGATTTAACTACACAGCAAATAAAAGTCACGTTACTTAGCCAATAAACGTTATCTTACATTCAAAACTTACCGTTCTTTGTGCAACTTCAAATGCCGGACGAAGTTGGAAGTTGTTGCCTCTCCATCAGTAATTTTCGAACCGCATGTGTTGCATACTGCAAACCGTTTTGTGTTGACCACCTCGTAATTTTTATACCCAAACGAAATTATTTTAGGTATCATTTTTTGTTCACTGGCGTGTGGTTTGGACATGTCTTCTTCGTTGGTTGTCCTGCAATTTGATTGGATGAATGCTGTGTGATGAAAACAAAGTAGATCTAATTTGATTGGCTGTTGTACTGAGAGCACACCAGCTGACACACGCAACGCTGATAGACAAGTACACAATGAAAAATACGGAGCGCTCCCGAATAACTTTTTCATCTTTGGGTTTTGGGGAAAGTAGCAAGTCATGTCAAGTCATGTCAATTCAAAAGGCTCAAGTCCAAGTGAAGTCACAAGTCATTGATGTTAAAGTCTAAGTCGAGTTGCAAGTCTTTTTACATTTTGTCAAGTCGAGTCTAAAGTCATCAAATTCATGACTCGAGTCTGACTCGAGTCCAAGTCATGTGACTCGAGTCCACACCTCTGTATCCTTCATATCATTCGACCAGTGGCGCATATACAGTGCCTCCGTAAAGTATTCACAGTGCTTCACTTTTTTTTTTAAATCATCTTACAGCCTTATTCCAAAATGGCATAAAAACATTTTTGTCCTCAAAATTCTACACACAATATCTTATGACAATGTGAATTTTGTTTTTTAGAGCTTTGTGCAAATAAAAAAATAAAAAAATAAATCTTATGTACATACGTATTCAGTCTTTGCTCAACACCTTGATTGACTTTGGTCTCAATTACAGCCTCAAGTCTTTTTGAATACGATGCCATAAGCTTAGCACACCGATCCATTTTCACCCATTTCTCTTTGCAGCACCTCTAAGTTCCATCAGGTTGGATGGAAAGCGTGGGTGCGCAGCTATTTTCAGATTTCTCCAGAGATGTTCAATTAGATTCAATTAAGTCTGGGCTGTGGCTGGGGCACTCGAGGACATTTATGGAGTTGTCCTGTAGCCATTCCTTTGATTTCTTGGCTGTCTGCTTAGGGTCGTTGTCCTGCTGAACGATTAACCGTTGCCAGTCTGTGTTCAAGAGCACTCTGGAGCAGGTTTTCAATCAGGATGTTTGTGTAAATTGCTGCAATCATCTTTTCCTCTATCCTGACTCGTCTCCCAGTTCCTGCTGCTGAAAAACATCCCCACAGCATGATGCTGCCACAACCATGTTTCACTGCAGGGATGGTATTGGTCTGGTGAGGAGCGGTATCTGGTTTTCTCCAAACATGATGCCTGGCCTTGAAGCCAAAAATGTCAATCTTTGTCTCATCAGATCAGAGAATTTTATTTCTCATGGTCTGAGAGTCTTTAAGGCGCATTTTGGCAAACTCCAGGTGGGCTGTAATGTGCCTTTTACTAAGGGATGGCTTCTGTCTGGCCACAATACCATACAGGCCTGATTGGTGGATTGCTGCGTTCTGTAAGGTTCTCCTCTCTCCACAGAGGAATGCTGTAGCTCTGACGGGTTCTTGGTCAACTCCCTGGTTAGGGCCCTTCTTATCATGATCCGTGGTCCGGATCATGTTTTGTGTTATCGGTTTGTTTTGGACTCCTTTTAGTTCCTGTTATGCACCTCCTGAGTTTAGTCACCATGGTTACTTATGATTTGGCTTGTCTCCTAGCCCCTGCTAGTGATCTTTGTCTGTGCTAAGTTGTAGCCTTAGCTTCCGGTGCGCTCGGCACTTTATCCAGTTGATTTGTTTTCTGTTTTGGTACCTGTATTGTGTTATTTTACTATTAAATCATGTCGTTACCTGCAAGTCCTGTCCGGATTCGTCCATTTGCATCTTGGGAGAACAAAACCCGCATCATCATGAGCCCCGATCGTGAAAGAAAGAAGCCAGCTACAAAAAGTTCCCCCTCATTGGACAGCAAGGAGTCTTCGCCTCGCCGTCAGGACGCGTCGCTCCCGAAGACTCCTCCTCCGGACAGCAGCACGCCAAGAGCAGCCCTGTCTTCCCCTCTGAGGTTTGGCCATTCTATTCATGAGTTTGACAAACAATTTTCCGACTGGGCTGTGAGTCAGAGGGAGACCCGCGCTGATGACATCACGCCGCCGCCTTGGGATGACGTCATTACGCCTACTAGGGATGACGTCAGAGACCAAGATTTTTTTTTAGATTCTGTTTACTCCCTCTGTCAGCCGCCCACTAAGGACTTTGTTTCTAGAATTAATCCTTATGAGAAGATTTTTTCAAGATTTAGATTTTTTCAATCCCAGTCACCTGTTTTTTCAGCTTCGCCTCTAGTGACTTTGGCTCCGCCCCCAGTGACTATTGCTCCCACCCAGTCTCAAGTGGGGAGAGGGGCGGGGGTGGGGGGGGTGAATATACTTTTTGGACAATTGAGAGGGGAGGAGTCTACCCCCCTCCTGACCTCCCTCCACCTACCCCTAAAGACTGTTCCAGACCGCAAGGAGCGTGTCTGGTATCCGCTTTTTGAGGGGGCGCCCAGCCAGGCAGCAACCTCCAGCCCGGCCGCCACCACCAGTCTTTCGGCCTGCCAAGCCGAAACCTCCAGCCCGGCCACCACCACCAGTCCTTCAGCATGCCAAGCTGCAACCCCCAGCTAGGCCACCTCCACCATCATCTCGGGTGGGCCTGCAGACGCCACCATCATCTCGGGTGGGCCTGCAGACGCCACCATCATCTCGGGTGGGCCTGCAGACGCCACCATCATCTCCGGTGGGCCTGCAGACGTCATCCTCTCATGCATCTGAACCTGCTGTTCCAAAGCCAGTTCCTGTTCCTGCTCCTCGGCTAGCATCTGCTCCAGTTCCTGCTCCTCGGCTAGCTCCTGTTCCTGCTCCTTGGCTAGCTCCTGTTCCTGCACCTTGGCGGGCACCAGTTCCTGTTCCTGCACCTCAGCGGGCACCAGTTCCTGTTCCTGCACCTCCGCTGTCACCAGATCCTGTTCTTGCACCTCGGCTGGCACCAGTTCCTGTTCCTGCACCACGGCTGGCTCCAGTTCCTGTTCCTGCACCACGGCTGGCTCCAGTGGCTGCACCCACGCCTGCTTCGTCTGCTGCACTCGCGCCTGCTTCGTCTGCTGCACCCGCGCCTGCTTCGTCTGCTGCACCCGCGCCTGTTTCGTCTGATGCACCCGCGTCTGACTCGTCTGCTGCTGCTTCCACGCCTGACTCGTTGCCTGCTTCCACGGATGTGGCCGTTTCTTGGTCGCCCGCCTCGCCAAGTGCACCCGCCTCGCCAAGTACAGCGCCGTTCAACACGTCGCCGCCACCTGACTCTCCCTCGCTGGTTGCGGGGACACTTGGTCGGGCGACCCCCCCGCCAGGTCCTCCCTCCGCCCTCCTGTGACTTTTGACCCTGCTTGTTTTTTTGTTTTCTTTTTTTGGACATCTGGAATCTGTCCTTAAGGGGGGTCTCTGTCATGATCCGTGGTCCGGATCATGTTTTGTGTTATCGATTTGTTTTGGACTCTTTTTAGTTCCTGTTTATGCACCTCCTGAGTTTAGTCACCATGGTTACTTATGATTTTCACCTGCCTCTGTTGTTCGGGACACTCACCCGTTTGTAATCAAGAGACACTATTTAAGCCTGCCTTTCTGATCACTCGTCCTGGCTTCTTTATTTGCATCACGCAACTGTTACATGAGTTTTTGCTTGTCTCCTAGCCCCTGCTAGTGATCTTTGTCTGTGCTAAGTTGTAGCCTTAGCTTCCGGTGCGCTCTGCACTTTATCCAGTCGGTTTGTTTTCTGTTTTGGTTCCTGTATTGTGTTATTTTACTATTAAATCATGTCGTTACCTGCAAGTCCTGTCCGGATTCGTCCATTTGCATCTTGGGAGAACAAAACCCGCATCATCATGTGCCCCGATCGTGACACTTCTACTCTGATCACTCAGTTTAGATGGCCAGGAAGAGTCCTGGTGGTTCCAAACTTCTTCCATGGAGGCCAAGTGTGCTTATTGGGACCTTAAAGGCAGCAGATATTTTTCTGTACGCTTCTTCAGATTTGAGCCTCGGGACAATCCTGTCTTGGAGGTCTGCATACAATTCCTTAGCTTAAATGCTTAGTTTGTGCTCGAGTGTGGGATTTTATATATAGAAAGGTATGCCTTTGTAAACCATGTCAAATTAGCTGAATTTATGACCGCTGGACTCCAATTAAGCTGTAGGAACATCTCAAGGATGATCAGTTAAAACAGAATGCTTCTGAGCTCACTTTTGAGTTCATGGCAAAGGCTGTGAATACTTATTACTTCTTTGTTTTTTATTTGTAATAAATGAGCAAAAATCTTTAAAAAAACAAAACGTTTTCACATTGTCGTTTTGATATAGTGTTTAGAATTTTGAGAACAAAAATGAACTGATTCCATTTTGAAATAAGGCTGTAACATAACAAAATGTGGAAAAAGTGAAGCACTCCGAATACTTTCCGGATGAACTGTACAATTGCACAGGGTGGCATTAGGTGGCGCTGCATGTGTGCCCTCGGTGGCAAAACCCAATTGAACTGCCACTGAATTCCACTACCCACCACACAACCACATCCTCAGTTTAGTTTGGTGTTAATTCCTACAATTCACTGTTGGTTTGGGTACAGCTTTTTAAGGTAGGTCTCAAAATAACCTGGTTAAAATGTGAATGATAACCAAGAAAGTCAAGCCACTTGAGGTAGATTGTTTATTAAATAAAATGGGCAAAAAAAAAAGGATCCAAATGCAAGTCAGCAAAAATTTTACTATCTAACTCACAACCACATTGACCTACATGAAAAGATGCAGTTATTATTATTATTATTATATATACAGGGGGAAGGGGGAGAATGGATGGATGGATGTTGTTAAATAACTGAGCAGTTTTTGATCACATCTGCAGTTGCACCTTCAAACCTTTAAGTGGCCCTAGAGCTCTGTAAAAGCCAGAGGAAGTTGCCATAGTAGAGACAAGGCTATATATACCATGCTCTTGTCAGTATCAAGCTTTAGTATTTCAAATAGCGACTGTACGGTTTGGCTTCCCCAAAATACCCATATATTCCATAAATAAAATAATTGCTTATTCAGATGATACTCTTCAAAAGTATTTTGAAGTATCATACAAGAGAGTAAAGGTTTGGGCATTCCTTGCAAAAAAAAACAACAGTATTTTTTTTAATGGGCAAACAATGGACAAATAGTTATAGAATGTAAATGCAAAAATATGCACTCTCTTCCAGAAGTGTGGAGAACATATTAAAGCCTATATATGACAACGACTTTTGTTAATAAACAAACTGAAGTTTGAAAATATTTCAGATGTTTATATATGTTGCAAAAATGGTTCCTGCCAATGGATGTTAAGGTAAATGGTCTGTATTTATATGGCGCTTTTACTATACCCAAAGCGCTTTACATTATACATCATATTTACACACATATTCACAGTTATAACATATTTGATTTTGTCGAGGATGAGCGTTTGTAGCACCCACATCAAGTGTGCCTTCACTTTGACCACTGCCTATGTGGACAGTTTGGATGATTGAAAGTTTATTAATAGCAATAAAGACGACTAATGTAATTGTATGATTATTACAACAAAATCAGGATCCTCAACAGCATGTGCCGACAATACACAGCCACAACAGCCTGGCATCTTCTCCTCATGCTGGCCACACACTGCTGCGGGATGACATTTGACTTTGCAACCTGCAGCATTAAAAGGTTAATCCCACAAATTGGTTTAAGAACTGTTGGCAAACAATTTGAAAGTAGCTAGTAAAAACCCCACTCTGTGGGGACAAAGCACAAACGTGCCGGGCATTGACAGGTAGAGGGTACGCCTCCATTAAATATGGGGATTGGCTGCGCAGTTGCGGATTGGCTCAGTCTTAGGAAGAGGGTCATGTGCCATATCTGAAGTTGGCATTCTTACATAGCTTTTCTTGGGGCGGTATCGATGTGACCACTTTTCCAGGGCTCATACTCACTAGATGTTGTCACATTCTTACTATGGTCTTCTGGTTGACTCACATGGTTTTTAACAGCAGCAATGTTGGTTTTGGCCAGTAGTATCTCAACACTAACATAACAGTTGATATAAGCTATTTTATTTCTGCTTGCCATAGACTTCATCCTTTTTTCTAATAAATGCTCATAGAACTTTTTAACATTTGTGCATAATTAGAAATAAAAAAAACACCCCACATACCACGGAACCCCCACACCACCGTGCTCATTTGCACTCTATTGCAGCGGCAGTGGAAAAAGTTCCAGACACTCCATGTGTTTTAGATTTGATACATTTTTATTGGTTACAATCATTAAACAATTAATTATAGTATCAGAATATAAATCAAATATTTTTTCTAATTGAATGGATTGATTGATTAATATATTTTTTACGTTAAATATTCCATTAATATCAAATTGTGTACATAGCGAATCAGGATTTTTCTCCTCTTGGCTAACATACTCAATTCCACAGGCACTTCCCTGGCCAAGCCTACTACTACTCTGTTGTGATTGGTCAGGGGTCGAGGGTAGGCTCAAATGCTATCATTTTCACCACTGGGCCATGGTTGTGGTCGTATTCTATTGGGGAGCCAATAGAAAGAGCCGGAGCCTATTGGCTAGGCCAGGTTTGTAAATGAGAACTGGTTATCCCGGGGGTCACCAACCCGCTGCTCTAGAGCCGCATAGCCCCGCCCTAGTGACTCCCTGGACCTCTTTCAGAGATGTGTGAAAATGGAAAAAGATAAATAATTTTTTCTGTTTTGTTTTGATATATTTTCTATAGGAGAACAAACATGACACAAATCTTCCTAATTGTTAGAAATCCCACTATTTATGTTGTACATGCTTCACTGATGAGAGTATTTGGCAAGCACCGTTTTGTCCTACTAATTTCAGCGATCCTTGAACTCATCGTAGTTTGTTTGTATGCACAACTTTCTCCGATGCTGCCACAAAAAGACGTGTTTCATGCCACTCCTTCTTTGTCTCATTTCGTCCACCAAACGTTCTATGTTGTGCGTGAATAGAAAGGTGAGCTTTGTTGACTTTAGTGATTTGCTGCAGTGCTAATCAGGCATATTTGGTCAATCCATGACTGCATGGTAATCGATGCTAACATGCTATTTAGGCTAGCTGTATGTACATACTGCATCATTATGCCTCATTTGTAGATATATTTGAGCTCATTTAATTTCCTTTGCTTATGTCCTCTGTCCTATGTCCAGCTCTATACTCTCGGCAGGGTCCTTGAGGGTGCATGGGAGTTTGCCCAACCAGTCTACATGTGCTTTGTGGACTTGGAGAAGGCATTCGACCGTGTACCCCGGGAAGTCCTGTGGGGAGTGCTCAGAGAGTATGGGGTAACGGACTGTCTTATTGTGGCGGTTCGCTCCCTGTATAATCGGTGTCAGAGCTTGGTCCGCATTGCCGGCAGTAAGTCGGACACGTTTCCAGTGAGGGTTGGACTCCGCCAAGGCTGCCCTTTGTCACCGATTCTGTTCATAACCTTTATGGACAGAATTTCTAGGCGCAGTCAGGGCGTTGAGGGTATCTGGTTTGGTGGCTGCAGGATTAGGTCTCTGCTTTTTGCAGATGATGTGGTCCTGATGGCTTCATCTGGCCAAGATCTTCAGCTCTCACTGGATCGGTTCGCAGCCGAGTGTGAAGCGACTGGGATGAGAATCAGCACCTCCAAATCCGAGTCCATGGTTCTCGCCCGGAAAAGGGTGGAGTGCCATCTCCGGGTTGGGGAGGAGATCTTGCCCCAAGTGGAGGAGTTCAAGTACCTCGGAGTCTTGTTCACGAGTGAGGGAAGAGTGGATCGTGAGATCGACAGGCGGATTGGTGCGGCATCTTCAGTAATGCGGACGCTGTATCGATCCGTTGTGGTGAAGAAGGAGCTGAGCCAGAAGGCAAAGCTCTCGATTTACCGGTCGATCTACGTTCCCATCCTCACCTATGGTCATGAGCTTTGGGTCATGACCGAAAGGACAAGATCACGGGTACAAGCGGCCGAAATGAGTTTCCTCCGCCGGGTGGCGGGGCTCTCCCTTAGAGATAGGGTGAGAAGCTCTGCCATCCGGGGGGAGCTCAAAGTAAAGCCGCTGCTCCTCCATATCGAGAGGAGCCAGATGAGGTGGTTCGGGCATCTGGTCAGGATGCCACCCGAACGCCTCCCTCGGGAGGTGTTTCGGGCACGTCCGACCGGTAGGAGGCCACGGGGAAGACCCAGGACACGTTGGGAAGACTATGTCTCCCGGCTGGCCTGGGAACGCCTCGGGATCCACCGGGAGGAGCTGGACGAAGTGGCTGGGGAGAGGGAAGTCTGGGCTTCCCTGCTTAGGCTGCTGCCCCCGCGACCCGACCTCGGATAAGCGGAAGAAGATGGATGGATGGATGGATATGTCCTCTGTGTATTTAATTTATATTTGCATGTCTCATGACACATTATCTGTATGTAATATTAGCTGCATTTCTGATAGTTGTTTGTAAGCCATGTTGTTCCAGACCACAGCAAACTTTACCCAGCTTGCAAAGATTGTAATAAACCCACTAGAAGACAGCCTGCCGTTTCCTTAAACTTGGACACACACACCTATACCTTTTGCCACTCTGAGCCAGTCATTTATCTCATCCTGTGAGAAGCCTCCATTTTACTAATAATTTCCAATGTTGCAAAAATATATAGGCTAATATAGACACTTACATCATGTGTTGCCTTCATTATAAGACTTGCTATGAGGCTTGACATTTTTTGCGGCTCCAGACAATTTTTTTGTTGTATTTTTGTGCCTCACAATATGAAGGTCCTGAGTTCAATCACGGGCTCGGGATCTTTCTGTGTGCAGTTTGCATGTTCTCCCCGTGACTGCGTGGGTTCCCTCCGGGTACTCCGGCTTCCTCCCACCTCCAAAGACATGCACCTGGGGATAGGTTGATTGGCAACACTAAATTGGCCCTAGTGTGTGAATGTGAGTGTGAATGTTGTCTGTCTGTCTATGTTGGCCCTGCGATGAGGTGGTGACTTGTCCAGGGTGTACCCCGCCTTCCGCCCGAATGCAGCTGGTATAGGCTCCAGCACCCCCCACGACCCCAAAAGGGACGAGCGGTAGAAAATGGATGGAGGGATGGGTCCAATATGGCTCTTTCAACATTTTGGGTTGCCGACCCCTGGGTTAGCGAAACATTATGCCAAAAAAAAGGTTAAATAAAACTAAGTATTTCTAATGAAGTCATTGTTAATAACATTAACCAAAAAAAACCCCAGCAACATTGGGGGGAAATGCAGCAAAAAAGCCCAATATTAAGAGAAAAAGCTTACATTTGATTTGACTAATAACTAATAATAACAACTATTTTTCTAAAGTTTTTACACAATTTTAGAAAAATATAAAAACATCAAAGTGGCCCCTCGTTTCCTTAATTTTTCTCTGTACGCAACCACTTCTGGATAAAGTGCTTTCAGGTTTCAATTGCAGTTTATTTATTTTTTTTTTTTTTTTTAAATTTCTGTCTCGACTACTGTAACGTATTATTTTCGGGTCTCCCTATGTCTAGCATTAAAAAATTACAGTTGGTACAAAATGCGGCTGCTAGACTTTTGACAAGAACAAGAAAGTTTGATCATATTACGCCTATACTGGCTCACCTGCACTGGCTTCCTGTGCACTTAAGATGTGACTTTAAGGTTTTACTACTTACGTATAAAATACTACACGGTCTAGCTCCAGCCTATCTTACCGATTGTATTGTACCATATGTCCCGGCAAGAAATCTGCGTTCAAAGAACTCCGGCTTATTAGTGATTCCCAGAGCCCAAAAAAAGTCTGCGGGCTGTAGAGCGTTTTCTATTCGGGCTCCAGTACTATGGAATGCCCTCCCGGTAACAGTTAGAGATGCTACCTCAGTAGAAACATTTAAGTCCCATCTCAAAACTCATTTGTATACTCTAGCCTTTGAATAGCCCCCCTTTTTTAGACCAGTTGATCTGCCGTTTCTTTTCTTTTCTCCTCTGCTCCCCCCTATCCCTTGTGGAGGGGAAGACACACAGATCCGGTGGCCATGGATGGGGTGCTGGCCGTCCGGGGTCGGGACCCGGGGTGGACCGCTCGCCTGTATATTGGTTGGGAACATCTCTGCGCTGCTGACCCGTCTCCGCTCGGGATGGTTTCCTGCTGACCCCACTGTGGACTGGACTCTTACTGTTATGCTGGATCCACTATGGACTGGACTCTCACAATATTATGTTAGACCCACTCGACATCCATTGCATTCGGTCTCCCTAGAGGGGGGGGGGGGGGGGGGTTACCCACATATGCGGTCCTCTCCAAGGTTTCTCATAGTCATTCACATCGACGTCCCACTGGGGTGAGTTTTTCCTTGCCCTTATGTGGGCTATACCGAGGATGTCGTTGTGGCTTGTGCAGCCCTTTGAGACACTTGTGATTTAGGGCTATATAAATAAACATTGATTGATTGATTGATAGAGGTAGAAAGCGTTTTAAAGTAAATTTAAATTTTTTTTTAAAGGCACATAAAACAGGTCGGGTATTGAGAAACTTACATTTATGAATATAAAACTTAGCCAATAGTATATAGCAGAGGTGTGGACTCGAGTCACATGACTTGGACTCGAGTCAGACTCGAGTCATGAATTTGATGACTTTAGACTCGACTTGACAAAATGTAAAAAGACTTGCAACTCGACTTCGACTTTAACATCAATGACTTGTGACTTCACTTGGACTTGAGCCTTTTGAATTGACATGACTTGACATGACTTGCTACTTTCCCCAAAACCCAAAGATGAAAAAGTTATTCGGGAGCGCTCCGTATTTTTCATTGTGTACTTGTCTATCAGCGTTGCGTGTGTCAGCTGGTGTGCTGTCAGTACAACAGCCAATCAAATTAGATCTACTTTGTTTTCATCACACAGCATTCATCCAATCAAATTGCAGGACAACCAACGAAGAAGACATGTCCAAACCACACGCCAGTGAACAAAAAATGATACCTAAAATAATTTTGTTTGGGTATAAAAATTACGAGGTGGTCAACACAAAACGGTTTGCAGTATGCAACACATGCGGTTCGAAAATGACTGATGGAGAGGCAACAACTTCCAACTTCGTCCGGCATTTGAAGTTGCACAAAGAACGGTAAGTTTTGAATGTAAGATAACGTTTATTGGCTAAGTAACGTGACTTTTATTTGCTGTGTAGTTAAATCAGTGAGGCTGTAAACTCACTGCTAACGTTATAACGTTATTGCAAACACGGGAATCTGTTGCAGTTCACTACCTTATTCATACTTTTTGTTCAGTGATTTTTTTTAAGCAGGGTTACGTTAGTCAATATATCACACGTAACGTTAGACGGCGGTCAGCAGCACCGCGTATTTTAGCCACCTAAAAAAAGACAAAAATAGTAAAATAAAGGTCAGTTAAAATGTATACTATATTATGAATATGTGTACCGTTTTAGCTAGCTTTCTGACATACTGTTGGTTGTTTACCTCAGTGGTCCCCAACCACCGGGCCGCGGCCCGGTACTGGTCCGTGGATCGATTGGTATCGGGCCGCACAAGAAATAATTTTTTTTTCTTTTCTTTTTTTAATTAAATCAACATAAAAAACACAAGATACACTTACAAGTAGTGCACCAACCCAAAACAACTCTCTCCCCCCTTTTGTTCTGGGCATTGAACATGAAGACTCTTCCTTCACTGTTCCGAGTGGCCATGAGAGTCTTGGCAGTGCCTGCCTCCAGTGCTCCAGTGGAGCGAGTTTTCAGCCATGGTGGCATCATACTACGCCCCCATCGTGCACAAATGACTGACAGACTCTTGGCTAATTTGGTCTTTTGCAAATGCAATGCAGCATAGGGCCCTGACATATAAAAAGTACAACTTTTTTGTTATGTTCACGTATATGTCATGTTTTTTCAATGTTAACACTTTTGTACAAATAAGTACATTTGCACTTTATTTTTCAATGTGTTTGTTCTGTAAAGGAATGAGTTAATGTTTAAAATGACTGGTTAATAGTGCTATTATAAAGTGCAATGTCAGCACAATTTTCTTTCCTGCAATTTAAAATGCACTTGTTTTAATAAATAAATACAGCGTTTGAAAAGCATACACAATCTGTGTTAATATATTAGTCTGTGGTTAAAAGGACTTGAAAGGACTCGAAACTCAAAATGCAGGACTTAGGACTTGACTTGAGACTTTCCAGTCTTGACTTTGGACTTGACTCGGGGCTTGCCTGTCTTGACTCGGACTTGAGGGCAAAGACTTGAGACTTACTTGTGACTTGCAAAACAATGACTTGGTCCCACCTCTGGTATATAGAGATTGTACAGGTAAAATTCCTTTTCAAATGTTTTCTCATACTGTGTAAAAGCAAATAGCACATCTTTAAAACAAAGCACACATTTGTCATGAATATTGTCCAGGATGAATGGAAGACGTCACAGTAATTAAACGTGACGTCTCTCGAAACCCGGAAGCACATTAACGTTCGACGTTCTCAGGGTTCAATAGCGTTTTTTTCCGACGGTCAGTGAAGGCAGCACGGTGTAGCTCGGCAGACAGTGAAGGGTTAACGTGTAATAGGATGAATGGATATTGTGACGAACAGAGTCTGATTACAGCCTGAGAAGACAGGCTGGGTTGTGGAGGGACGACTCCTTCGCTATCGATCTTAGTGCTTCCATAAACTTTAGAGGTAAGCACACGCCATTTCATTTTAGCCGCGGAAAATATTGCGTGTTTTACACAGACACCGAACCTGCTAACGAGGTTAAATCCAGGCATTTTACGTTGATGCATCGTGGCGGAGGGGAGTACGACTTATACAAGATGTTGAAATGAAGATTTTTAACATTGGACCGAGAATTCGCTTTTAACATCTAATTGTTCAAGTGTCAACCCGAGAGGGAAACAACAACCCCCAGGTGCATTCTTTACTTCTGGGGTCCTCCAGCACGGAGCGAAACAGGTAAGCAACTTCACCTGTTGACTGCCTCCGCGCATAATAATACACACACACACACATATATATATATATATATATATATGTACACAGTAAATCATTACATTATAGTGGAAACATAGGATAATCGGGAAAACTACAGTCAAACGTATTTTCTTGCGTGTCAAAGCCTTCTAAACATAACATATGGCACTTGATGACGCCCACACTGAAGTACTGTATTACTATTAAATCAGCTTTCACAACGCTACAAAAGAGCTGGAATATAAGATAAAAAGACTAGATTTTAGGGATAAAATACTAAAAAATACAATACAAGTGAAATTAAAGCTGCAAGCAGCGTTGTTCGGGCCCGCGTATTTGGCAGGTGCTAGTCCTAAGTGTCCCAATACTTTTGTCTACTTTTAGTCTGAAGTGTCCCAAGACTTTTGTCTAGTGTACCTACCTTGTCTGCATTGTGTGGGCACGTTGGTGCTTCCTGCTTTTAAGCAGCCATCTTAAAAAAACAGCATTGCAGCAGCATCAGCGCAGCGGGTCTTTGAAGGGTCATAAAATCAAAACCGGAGCAGTTAATTAAAAAGCGCTTCTGTTGTTGTAATCACAAGGGTTCAATGTCTCTCCTGTGTTAGTTTGAAGGCGAAACGACAAACGCGCTCAGAGGAGTTCGTTTTTGAAGGAAGGTGACCGGTTTGTACAAAAATTTTGTTTTGAAGGGGGAATAGCAAACTTCCTGTAGATTTTTGCTGGGGGTCAATTTATGAAATGTAGGTCTAAGTGAGACCTACGGAGAGGTTTTTGTTTCATGTCTCTCCGACCTTCCCAGTGGGAGTTACAGGCAGTTTTGTAATGTTTTTCTTCCGAGGAGCAGTTTTTTCTCCGTTTTATTCAAAAATTGCTCTAGAGCGCAATTTTTGAATTTGGGGTTAGGTTTTTTTATTAGATCTCAGTTTTTGCCAGTCCTGATGTGTGCGTTCAGTTTGGTGAGTTTTGAAGCATGTTAAGGGGGTCAAATTGCAGCTCAAAGAGGCAAAAGTGACTGTTTTTAGTACTTTTTTGTCTTGAAGGGGGAATTGCCAACTTCCTGTTGATTTTAGTTTTTTTATTAGATCTCAGTTTTTGCCAGTCCTGATGTGTGCGTTCAGTTTGGTGAGTTTTGAAGCATGTTAAGGGGGTCAAATTGCAGCTCAAAGAGGCAAAAGTGACTGTTTTTAGTACTTTTTTGTCTTGAAGGGGGAATTGCCAACTTCCTGTTGATTTTAGCCCGAGGATGTACAATTATGAGAACTAGGTCTAAGTCAGACCTACATAGAGGATTTTGTTTAATGTTTTTCCGACCTTCCTAGTGGGAGTTACAGGCAGTCTAGTTTTTTTTTTTCTAGGGGGCGCTAGAGCGCAATTTTTATTTTTGGGGTTTGTTTTTTTTATCAAAAGGCAATTTTCGCAGGTCCTGATGTGTGGGTCAAATTTGGTGAGTTTTGAAGCATGCTAAGTGGGTCAAATTAGTGTTCAAAGAGGCGGCGGTAGAATAAAGAAAGAATAAAGAATAATAATAAAACGTTACAATAACAATAGGTCCTTATGTCCCATTGCATAAGGACTCCCTGTGGGAGTCCTTTTGCAATGGGCCATTGCGGGCCCTAATGATCTGTCCATGCAGCTAGTTAATTTTACTTGAACAGACATCCTAAATTAATACTTGTATAACTAGAAATTAGCTGGACTTTTAAGCTGGAAATAAGTATTTTGTTTTGAAAACAAGCATTATTAAGAATCTTTAAACAAGATTTTTTTTATGTGGGGAATAACATTTCTTATTTGGATAGATATTTTCTTCAACTAGAATAGAAAAAGTATCATTAGTCATGCTAAAATTAAGATTATGATGTAAAGTCAATGACTAAAAAGCTTAAAGCTAAGGACATTTCTAGAAATACCATATTAAAATCTTTGCAAGTGGCAAATAATTTGCAGTGCATGATGATAACCATTATAGTTATGGTTGAAGTTTATTTTAAATATGTGTACACGTACAATGTGAAACATCCCATAATTTACATATTTTCATTTCTCCTTACATGTCCGAAGAGGAGTAGGAAGAAGCAAAATTTATTTAATCCTACCCCCTTTTCAATTCATAGCAATTACACTTTGTTCACTTTTTGTTCTCATTTTGTAACACAGCTTTCATCAATGAATTCTTAATCTACCGTATTTTCCGCACTATAAGGCGCACCGGATTATTAGCCGCACCTTCAATGAATGGCATATTTCATAACTTTGTCCACCAATAAGCCGCCCCGGACTATAAGCCGCGCCTACGCTGCGCTAAAGTGAATGTCAAAAAAACAGTCAGATAGGTCAGTCAAACTTTAATAATATATTAAAAACCAGCGTTCTAACAACTTTGTTCACTCCCAAAATGTACGCAAATGTGCAATCACAAACATAGTAAAATTCAAAATAGTGCAGAGCAATAGCAACATAATGTTTCTCGAACGTTAATGTCACAACACACAAAATAAACATAGCGCTCACTTTCTGAAGTTATTCTACACTTTCTGAAGTTATTCTTCATTCGTAAATCCTTCGTCTTCGGTGTCCGAAGTGAAAAGTTGGGCAAATTTACGATCCACTGGCAGATGTTGGCGTCGTCTGGCGCTGCCTCCTCGTCTTAGTGAAGGTGTGTTCGCCTTCTGTCATCCATTGTTCCCACGCAGTTAGCAGTCTAGCTTCGAATGCCCTGTTGACACCAATATCTAGCGGCTGGAGGTCTTTTGTCAATCCACCCGGAATGACGGCGAGTATTGAATTAAGCGCGTAAGCGTGTCTCTCAATGTGCTGTTATGAGCTAGCAAATATAACAACTACACTACCCAGCATGCAACGATAGTTACGAGCATGCGCGGTAGCCCTGAGAAGCGTTGTATGCTGGGAGTTAGAATGTGGTTATGAGCACGCTGTGAGTAAACGTTGAGAACTCAGTTAACACGCCTCGTCTGCATTATTTATAATTAGACAGACAACACACTTAATAGGAGCCATTTTGGGGTCTTTACATAAACACACAAATGGAAATGAAACGTCACATATCCCAGCATGCACCGCGCGCTTCTTCTACGGGGAAAAAAGATGGCGGCTGTTTACCGTAGTTGCGAGACCTAAACTTTATGAAAATGAATCTTAATATTTATCCATATATAAAGCGCACCGGGTTATAAGGCGCACTGTCAGCTTTTGAGAAAATTTGTGGTTTTTAGGTGCGCCTTATAGTGCGGAAAATACGGTAACAGTTATTTTGATGTATTGTTGACTCAGTTAAGATTCACATAATCAAATATCTCACTTTCAATTTAGTTCAAGATGTTTTTCAAAATTGTCTTCCTCGTACTTTGTAAACAACTTGTTTGAACAGCCTTTTAAACTGATCATATTAGTACCTTCTCTGACTTTTCTTTGCTTAATCCATTCCGTAGTTTAATCCCTACTGATATACTAAAGGTTTTAAAGGTGCTGTTTGCAACTTCTTTGCACTAACATCTTTCATAGCAAAAAATATGACAAGAACACCACCGGCGAGCTTTTGTTACCATTAGTGGTTTAACAGAACACATTTGTTTACAATTGTATATATTTTTCCACAATTACAAAGTTTATGTAATGCAATTTTTTTCTGGCCTGAATAAAACTGTGCTAAATAACTTTTTGAGTTATTTCGCTAAATAACGGAGACAGACAAGCCAACGCAAACAATTACATAACTTTCTGAGGGAAGTAATAAACTTGCATTACATGGCTCTTTTTAAGAAAGAGGTTGTGTTGTTCTTTACAGTTTGGTAAGTTTTTCCTAGAAGCCATGTTTTGAATGCGAGTTTTGTCGCTCAATGAACATGTCACATTTCCGGTCCTATCAAGGCATTATTTGGTCTGTTGACAAAAATATAAGCAACAATGCTAACCAAGTCACACTTAAGTATCAAGTATCATTTTTTTTTTAGATCCACAGTGTGAACCCACCCTTGAACTGCTTTTGCTTATGACGGTTCTATGTGACATGATATGCAACTACAGTATGCACCTCCAACAAAGACAGAATACAGGGGCTTCATAAAAGCTTGTTTACCCTGGTGGCGGTAATGCGTCCATGTCAGCTGTTGGTACAGAGTAGACCAATAGGTTAATTATGGGTAAAGCTTTATCAAATATGTTTGACTTCTGATTTTAATTGACACTGCTATTAATATTAAACAAGTTGATGGATGGATCCAAGTTTAAAATTAATCCGTCATTGTTTATGATGCAGCGTTCAGACAGGAAGAGATTTCAAGGGACTTCGTGATGCAAGTCAAAGGAATGTCAATGTCATTTTGTGATTATGGGCAGTGGCAGTCAAAATAACTGCTGCGGAAGTGTGTGTTGCTCAGTAAATGTCAAAACATCATTTGGTCAATATAGTAGATTTGGAGTCCTCAAAACATCAAACATGTTGAGTGTTACAGGGAAGAGCGTACAATCATTGGAAGTTGCGGAGTATGGGAATATTGAAAAACGTCTCAAACTATTTCCTCAACCTTCTTTCAGCCAGTGATATGTAGTCTAACTGACTGACAAGCTTCAGTTGGGTGGTGGTGGTGGTTGGAGTGTGGGGGGTTTGCAGAGAGTTAGGTGAAATCCTTCAGCTTCAAGCCAGTGGAATCTTGTGGTAACATAAAACAAGTCAATGCTTGATGTTAGTGTCAGGCCTCTGTTTGGCCCACATAATCTATTCTACACGTCTTCACACCCAGCGTCCCTGAAATAGTTTTTGGCGCTATATATACTTTTATAACCTTTAGTCCATGTTGTGTACAAAAGTGCAGAGTGTTTTCTTGGGTGGACAGCAGGACAAACAGATTCTGGGTTAATCTTTGGCAGTATTGCATGCAACATGTAGTGGATTATGCCAAGCCACCCTCAGCCAGTGTCCCTTGGAGTGTGGATGGTGCAGGGAAGGCCCAATCACTGTTGTGTTTATGGAATTAAATGGTAGAACAGCTGTATGTGTGTGGGAATAGGCTGACCTATTCCTTTAGCTGACTTTGCTGCTGTATTTTGCTGCTCTGGTGTGTTTCCTAGGCTTGGCTCTAACACTGAACTGTCACAGGCTTTCTTCTGCGAGACACTGAGCCTCAAGCTACTGGCAGAGTTAATAGTAACACAACTCAGTACTGCAATATTGACATTTACTTCAATATCTTGTTGTCTTTAAGGCTTTCAAGTTCTGGAACACTGCTTATTTCCCAACAGTCTTTTTTAGCTTGATGTATTTCACTTTATTTAGCCGGATTTTAGTTCGCTTTTAATTTAAAATTACTTGTAATCTTTATACAATTACCATTAAACACAAATACCTAAAGTAACGTGCTTGTTTATTTTGTTTGTCCCATAAAGTCAATGCACATGTCCACCTAGAGCTGGGTATTGTCAAGGGCTTTATGATTAGAGGCGCAAGCAACTACAGTACCTACCGACAACTCGGCAAGTCTAAATAACTGAAAGCAAATGTGAGTGACACCTAAAAGAGTTACGCTTTTACCAAAGGCAGCAATCATAAATTAAGCTTTCAGCACATACACAACGTTGAGATCTATAGTTAAATTTTATGAAGACGGGAAAAACATGCATACTCGTACACAGCGCGTGCAATAGCAACAACAAACAGACGCAAAGATAAATAAAATAAATCATAAAATAAAACCTTACCCGAAGCAAAAACAATGCATATTTTATCCGGGATTGTCTTGATATCAATTTCCTTGACAAAGCCACACCCAAAGAAGTTGTAGGCATCCATGCTTTTCCAAATTTTAAGTCAATTTGGTCATGTAAAAGATAGTTCGACATGTCTGGGAACGCTACCGATGAATAATCCTTGATATCACTTGACAAATCTTTTTTTGTTTAAGTATAGGGATTTATTCCATTGCTTAGTTTATATTTTTGCTCGATTCTGTTTTTTGGAGGAAGATCTAGGCCTCTTGCATACTCTGAGAATTTGCGTGCTGCTTGCTACACAACCGCAAAAACAGAGGTTTACCACCTCTGTTTATCATTTCCAGGAAGAACTTGCGTGTTGGAATACAAGCAATATTGTAATATCTATATTTTTTTCCCCATTATATCCACCTGTTCAGTGTTTTGGTACTTTTTGCACAACTTGCTGTTTTCCAAAAAGGAACTAAATAACACAATCAAATTGCCCAATAAATGTCCTGGTTTAATTCGAATTGACAATTTCAGCGTACTATTCATTGTGTTCATTGTGTAAATGGACAATGATGTCACCTAACTATTGATGGGGAGGCTTCAAACAAGATGTTCCCAGATGGAAGTGGACACTGAGCCTAAAATGTCATCAGGACATTTTGTTGCAAAGCTCCTTGTGAGAGAACCACAAGTTAAATGCTGAAACCGTGAGAAGGTGGACATGTACAATTTAAACTTTAAAGAAGGTGACATTAAGTTTACTTGTAAGGTTATAATGCATTTTAGTGTCATCCTGAAATGTTTACCCAAAAGGCTTTTTCAGTCTACAGTAGCTTTCTCTGAGTACTGCATAAAGTACAGTAATTATATTAATAATTAAAGAGGCGTTAACACAATTATTCATCCATTGTGTGGTTGAATAAGAAAAAAATATATATTCAAAATATTTTTAAATCACATTTTGATAGTTGAATTAATGAATAACTAAATGCCTACAGTTTAGTTATGTTTGTCTAAATTTCCATGTAATACATTTGTTGAAAAAGCTGGAGACACATTGTTCACTTAGGACAATTGTATGTTGAGAAGAAAATCACACACATATCTAAAACACTAAATGTTGTTCCACATCGGATAACTGAAGTAGAGTAATTGTAGTTTGTTGACCAATGAAGCTGTTGTGGTCCTTTTGCCTCATTCGCAAGTGCTTGCCAAAGCAGGTTCATTTGGTGGTGGGAGCTAACAGCTACAAGGGCTTGAAGGTCCCTTGCTCTTTCATTAAGCTTGACCTACAAGCTCGATGTGTGACATTTCACTCTGACCGCCAAAATTTGCCACCTTCCAACCACCTCCAAGCCTTATAATAGGCAGCAGGTCCAGCTCAGGATTCTCATCCTACAGGGACATCTACGGTAACTGCATGCTACCGCTTCGCTGCTGTTTAACAAACATCTTTCTGCTGTCCTCATCTTTGCTTGCGCAGGCTTTATCTGCTCCACTGTCTTCCAAGCCCGGGAGACATCCTTTGGGACATCTGTACATATCTATTTTTGTCTCTGTGAAGGTAAGTTCTGCTGGCTTGCTGTTGAGGTTCATCCTTTTTAAAATCAATCAGTTCTTGAATAATGTGTAAATATCTGTACATGTCCATCTGGATGGACTTTCCCTTCTTTAGAAGTACAATATGTCAAAACTTAAATGGGAAAAAGCGTCGGTTTGTTTAGGGAACGAGATAAACATGCTATTAGAGAAGCCCCTAACTGAAGTCCGCAAGTTTCGAAGAGGAACTGACTGTCAGTGTTATGAATTAGGGTTTTGGTTTTCGACTAACGAATTGTGGCAGACAAAATAATGATTAAAATTAAATTAATTGTGCAGCCCTATTGCTCAGTTACCCAACTCGCCTTCTCCCTGCAACCTGAGGGTTCCTGGTTCGATCCCCACCTTCTACAAACCTTGTCATGTCTGTTGTGTCCTTGAGCAAGACACTTCACCCTTGCTCCTGATGGGTCGTGGTTAGGGCCTTGCATGGCAGCTCCCGCCATCAGTGTGTGAACGTGTGTGAATGAGTGAATGTGGAAGTAGTGTCAAAGCGCTTTGAGTACCTTGAAGGTAGAAAAGCGCTATACAAGTATAACCCATTTACCAATTACCCCTACTCAGGCAGGAGGGGGGGTTTAATGTCTGACAATTCGACTGTGTGGTTGATTGTTGAATCAGACTTCTTTGAATCAAATCGCCAAATTGTCGATTATTATAGACACCCCGAGTTGACCTTGTGTTTACGATTTCAGTTTTGGCATTGATTGTTTTTTGTTTGATTTAATAGTTCAATAGTACATTTCATAGGTCATCATTTATTAAGAACATTTTATTATCTAGTAAATTAGATTTTACTTAGTTTAGTTTAGTTTAAAGGCAGCACAGTGGAACGGGGGTTAGTGCATGTGGCACAGGGGTTTGTGCATGTGCCTCACAATACAAAGGTCCAGAGTAGTCAGTCCTGAGTTCAATCCCGTTTCTGTGTGGAGTTTGCATGTTCTCCCCGTGACTGCGTGGGTTCCCTCTTGGTACTCCGGCCTCCTCCCACTGCCAAAAACATGCACCCGGGGATAGGTTGATTGGGAACACTAAATTGGCCCTTGTGTGTGAATGTGAGTGTGAATGTTGTCTGTCTATCTGTGTTGGCCCTGTGATGAGGTGGCGACTTGTCCAGGGTGTACCCCGCCTTCCGCCCGAATGCAGCTGAGATAGGCTCCAGCACCCCCCGCGACCCCAAAAAGGGACAAGCGGTAGAAAATGGATGGATGGATAGTTTAGTTTAGAAGATCCTGACAAAGTCAAAGCTTTGAAGTAATAAACCGATTTAAATTGTATTTGCATGCATTTAAAATCTAAAAACAGGTTGGTCTTAACCCTAACACAAGTGGAAGGTATTTGTACCCTTCTTCATTTAAATAGCATGTGTCCAAGCAGATGCCTCTTAAGATGTACCAGATAGCAGTAAGCTAAATGGTTTGCATCTGTTTGCTTTACTTAGCACAGATTCTTTAAATGGGGGAGGTAATTCTAATCCTGTGCAACACTTTTAGTTTTTACCAGTTGGTTTTGCTCACTTGGTTTAGTGATCAAAACAATACAACAAGTAAACCAATTAATTGAAATATGACTTAAAGGGGTTGTTTGCAACATTTATACAGATGCCTAGGAGGCGCCAACTTTCCAATTTATTTTACACAGTATATCCTGCCCTTTTACAGCTTCTTGTACATAATGACGTAATTACTTGCGTACATAACACATGCACGCACAAGTTTTAGGTGTTGTTAGCTAAAAATAGCAATTTGGATAGCTAGCGTTAACTGTCATTGAATCTATCAAAACAACAACATGACTGCAAATTATTCATTACTTCTCTTGGACTTCTTTTGTCTGTGTGAGTGACCCGGCGTAAACACCAATAATTTTATTTGGGCTGGTGAACATGTTTATTATATAAACTTTGTAATTGTGAAAAGTATATACAATTGGCAAACAAATGTGTTCTGTTAAACCAACAATTGTAACATAATCTAGCCGGTGGTTTTCTTGTTATATTTTTTGTTTTGAAAAATGTTACTCTGTGGAAGTAGCAAACAGCACCTTAAATTCCTGTATTTTTAGAATTGCTGCCCAACTTTGGGACCAGACAAAACACCAATGTAATTCTGAGCCAGAAAATCTCACTTTGCAAAATACAGTTCTGCAACAGATGTGTATGGGCATGTACAGTTAGGTCTAACAGTGTAACTTAGTGGAAAAAATCTAATATCTGTGTAGCTGCATTGCAGAAGAAGTATACCTTTGTCCTACTTCACCCTTTTCTATATTACTACTACTAAAGTATACGTTGTATAAAAGAATGGTAGACATTTTAAAGGGCTTACAGTTTGTATTTTTAGAAAATGTAAGTGTCTCATAAAAGGAAAGCAGGTAATAGGATCACTGATGTAAACCAGTGCTGTCAGACTATGTTGTATAGCTACAGTAGATGTATGCCGACTAACTGGAGCAAAAATATATCCAAAAGGCTTCTGTTTATAGATGTTGGGGAGCCACCAGGCTCTAATGAGTGCCTTCGAACCATTCCAAATGTTGCTGGAATGTAGCAAGGGAAGCTTACAGAATACTGGTAGAGCCCTGCCTGTGTCCGATATGTACAGTTGAAGCAAGGGTGTACTATAATCAGATTAATGACGAGTTTACCATTGGGGCTTACGAGGTCTGGACCGGCCTGTGTGTTCATCCCTTGCTCCTCTCTGGCTTGACCCACTTTCATATAAACCAACAGTCTCCCTCTTTTTAGTAGCAGCAGATTTTTTGGATTGTACTTTGGAGTGGCACACACAATATTTTTACAGGTCACAGTTGTGAGCCACATGTTTGCATTATTCTGTCATACATATTGATGTAGGTTTTGTATGAATCTGCTTATAAATGAAGAAAATATTTGGGTAATAATTTGGAGTCATTGATAGTGTAGTGGCAGCACGGTGGCAGAGGGGTTAGTGCATCTGCCTCACAATACGAAGGTCCTGAGTAGTCTTGGGTTCAATCCCGGGCTCGGGATCTTTCTGTGTGGAGTTTGCATGTTCTCCCCGTGACTGCGTGGGTTCCCTCCGGGTACTCCGGCTTCCTCCCACCTCCAAAGACATGCACCTGGGGATAAGTTGATTGGCAACACTAAATTGGCCCTAGTGTGTGAATGTGAGTGTGAATGTTGTCTGTCTATCTGTGTTGGCCCTGCGATGAGGTGGCGACTTGTCCAGGGTGTACCCTGCCTTCCGCCCGATTGTAGCTGAGATAGGCTCCAGCGCCCCCCGCGACCCCAAAAGGGAATAAGCGGTAGAAAATGGATGGATGGATGGATGATAGTGTAGTGGTTTACGTGCCTGAATTTTATTTTGCCAGTGTGAAATTGGTTCACACTCAAGTGTGCAAATGAGAGAACAGTAAATACAGTCTTTTGCCCAGAGTGAAACTGGGATAAGCTCCAGAGCATTTTTTAATCATGTAATTGCATGATTATTAATCAATTATTATTTTTATTTTTATTTATTTTTTACACACTGTAGGAAAAACAAAGCATTTTAACATGGAATTGGTGACAATCTACTTAATATCCACGGTAGTCCCATGGGTAAATCCATTTTCAATTAGAGGCGAACAGGCAACTACACAGAGAGCAGGAACCCTTTTTGCCCGAGGGACAAGTTTGAGTAATCATCTGTCTGGTCATGCCCATCGCATTCATATGTATGGCTGCTGTGGAAAGAGCGAGCATTCAGCTAAGATGTGTCTTCAGGGTAAACCCAGTATCTGTGGACTTTTTCTCCACAGTGTTTGAATTGAGGCCACTGACAACAAATTCCTGATCGTAGGTGTCTCGGGCAAAGTAAACAACACATGCAACAAGTATGAAATACTTCTGACTAAAAAAAATCATAAAGTAATGTGAAGAATAGGGGTGTCCCGGTGCAATGTTTTCACTTCCAGTACAATCCTCATCTCGGAGCCTTATTTTGGGCCCGCTGCAATGCAAGTGGCCCATATTACAAACCCCGTTTCCATATGAGTTGGGAAATTGTGTTAGATGTAAATATAAACGGAATACAATGCTTTGCAAATCATTTTCAAACCCATATTCAGTTGAATATGCTACAAAGACAACATATTTGATGTTCAAACTGATAAAAAAATGTTTTTTTGCAAATCATTAACTTTAGAATTTGATGCCAGCAACACGTGACAAAGGAGTTGGGAAAGGTGGCAATAAATACTGATAAAGTTGAGGAATGCTCATCAAACACTTATTTGGAACATCCCACAAGTGTGCAGGCTAATTGGGAACAGGTGGGTGCCATGATTGGGTATAAAAACAGCTTCCCAAAAAAATGCTCAGTCTTTCACAAGAAAGGATGGGGCGAGGTACACCCCTTTGTCCACAACTGCGTGAGCAAATAGTCAAACAGTTTAAGAACAACGTTTCTCAAAGTGCAATTGCAAGAAATTTAGGGATTTCAACATCTACGGTCCATAATATCATCAAAAAGTTCAGAGAATCTGGAGAAATCACTCCACGTAAGCGGCATGGCCGGAAACCAACATTGAATGACCGTGACCTTCGATCCCTCAGACGGCATTGTATCAAAAACGGACATCAATCTCTAAAGGATATCACCACATGGGCTCATGATCACTTCAGAAAACCACTGTCACTAAATACAGTTCGTCACTACATCTGTAAGTGCAAGTTAAAGCTCTACTATGCAAAGCGAAAGCCATTTATCAACAACATCCAGAAACGCCGCCGTTTTTTTTTGGGCCCGAGATCATCTAAGATGGACTCATGCAAAGTGGAAAAGTGTTATGTGGTTTGACGAGTCCACATTTCAAATTGTTTTTGGAAATATTCGACATCGTGTCATCCGGACCAAAGGGGAAGCGAACCATCCAGACTGTTATCGACGCAAAGTTCAAAAGCCATCATCTGTGATGGTGTGGGGGTGCATTAGTGCCCAACGCATGGGTAACTTACACATCTGTGAAGGCACCATTAATGCTGAAAGGTACATACAGGTTTTGGAACAACATATGCTGCCATCTAAGCGCCGTCTTTTTCATGGACGCCCCTGCTTATTTCAGCAAGACAATGCAAAGCCACATTCAGCACGTGTTACAACAGCGTGGCTTCATAAAAAAAAGAGTGCGGGTACTTTCCTGGCTCGCCTGCAGTCCAGATCTGTCTCCCATCGAAAATGTGTGGCGCATTATGAAGCGTAAAATACGACAGCGGAGACCCCGGACTGTTGAACGACTGAAGCTCTACATAAAAACAAGAATGGGAAAGAATTCCACTTTCAAAGCTTCAACAATTAGTTTCCTCAGTTCCCAATCGTTTATTGAGTGTTGTTAAAATAAAAGGTGATGTAACACAGTGGTGAACATGCCCTTTCCCAACTACTTTGGCACGTGTTGCAACCATGAAATTCTAAGTTAATTATATTTGAAAAAAAAAAAAAAGTTTATGAGTTTGAACATCAAATATCTTGTCTTTGTAGCGCATTCAATTGAATATGGGTTAAAAAAGATGTGCAAATCATTGTATTCCATTTATATTTACATCTAACACAATTTCCCAACTCATATGGAAACGGGGTTTGTAATATTCCTTGGACTTAATCTTTATTCTTCTTCTTCCATTTTATTCTGCTGCGATTAATTCAAGACGAACCGGCCAACGAACCCCTACATATCTTATACCGTCGGAAAGGTCCCGCTCGCGCCGACAGGCTATTTATAGTTGGGAACATTTCGTGTTACCATGGTGACGCTATTCAGGTCTAAAAAGAAAAAATCGGCCAAATTAATTGGTACATTCCCTTTTTAAGGGTAGGGGAAAAAAACATTTATAAGAAAGTTAAAAAGATTTATATTTATTTACTAGTTTACTGTAAATAAATTAATAATTCACTGTGAGAAGTACATTTTTGACCCTGCCTTTTGAAAGAATCTGAATCGAAAAGATTCTACAATACCATGCACCCTTAATCACCCTCTGAATGCAGTGAAGTAGTAGCGATGATGTTGTTGGGGTCATATTCAGCATTGGATTGGACTTACAATCAAATTTTGATTAAAGTGGTGTTTATTTTCTTGGTTGCAGAAAATGTGACCTGTTACTTCTACATCTGCACACTTTGAGTGTATCAACAATTGTTGGCAGTCAAACCTAATTTCAGAGAACCACAAACCTATTTCCAGAGAACCACACCCTGACACTCAAACAACTAATTTACTTTCTGTAGTTGTGGGTACCTCTGATGTTGCTGACTCAACCTTCCCTAACCATAAAAGCTAAATGCCTGCATCCAACCCTCAAAGGGTTGTGGACAAGCATTGTGCTGTCCTGTGAGATGTATAAGCATCAATCAGCAACCTAGAGTCAAGCCAGGTTTTTCTTATGTCCTCAAGTTGTAACATGCTAGTGGCAGATTCCTGTGCTGTGCAGATGCCTTCCATTCATCTGTGAGTCACACACATTGTTATCTTTCAATTCCTGTGCAAATTAACTGTCTAAACGGGTGCAACGTGTCAGCTGTTAATCTGTTGAAGATGAACATGAACATAACTCGTCTTCTTACACTGATACGACACATTATGTGCATATATATATATATATATATATATATATATATATATATATATATATGTATATATATGTATATATACAGGTAAAAGCCAGTAAATTAGAATATTTTGAAAAACTTGATTTATTTCAGTAATTGCATTCAAAAGGTGTAACTTGTACATTATATTTATTCATTGCACACAGACTGATGCATTCAAATGTTTATTTCATTTAATTTTGATGATTTGAAGTGGCAACAAATGAAAATCCAAAATTCTGTGTGTCACAAAATTAGAATATTACTTAAGGCTAATACAAAAAAGGGATTTTTAGAAATGTTGGCCAACTGAAAAGTATGAAAATGAAAAATATGAGCATGTACAATACTCAATACTTGGTTGGAGCTCCTTTTGCCTCAATTACTGCATTAATGCGGCGTGGCATGGAGTCGATGAGTTTCTGGCACTGCTCAGGTGTTATGAGAGCCCAGGTTGCTCTGATAGTGGCCTTCAACTCTTCTGCGTTTTTGGGTCTGGCATTCTGCATCTTCCTTTTCACAATACCCCACAGATTTTCTATGGGGCTAAGGTCAGGGGAGTTGGCGGGCCAATTTAGAACAGAAATACCATGGTCCGTAAACCAGGCACGGGTAGATTTTGCGCTGTGTGCAGGCGCCAAGTCCTGTTGGAACTTGAAATCTCCATCTCCATAGAGCAGGTCAGCAGCAGGAAGCATGAAGTGCTCTAAAACTTGCTGGTAGACGGCTGCGTTGACCCTGGATCTCAGGAAACAGAGTGGACCGACACCAGCAGATGACATGGCACCCCAAACCATCACTGATGGTGGAAACTTTACACTAGACTTCAGGCAACGTGGATCCTGTGCCTCTCCTGTCTTCCTCCAGACTCTGGGACCTCGATTTCCAAAGGAAATGCAAAATTTGCATGGTTGGGTGATGGTTTGGGGTGCCATGTCATCTGCTGGTGTCGGTCCACTCTGTTTCCTGAGATCCAGGGTCCACGCAGCCGTCTACCAGCAAGTTTTAGAGCACTTCATGCTTCCTGCTGCTGACCTGCTCTATGGAGATGGAGATTTCAAGTTCCAACAGGACTTGGCGCCTGCACACAGCGCAAAATCTACCCGTGCCTGGTTTACGGACCATGGTATTTCTGTTCTAAATTGGCCCGCCAACTCCCCTGACCTTAGCCCCATAGAAAATCTGTGGGGTATTGTGAAAAGGAAGATGCAGAATGCCAGACCCAAAAACGCAGAAGAGTTGAAGGCCACTATCAGAGCAACCTGGGCTCTCATAACACCTGAGCAGTGCCAGAAACTCATCGACTCCATGCCACGCCGCATTAACGCAGTAATTGAGGCAAAAGGAGCTCCAACCAAGTATTGAGTATTGTACATGCTCATATTTTTCATTTTCATACTTTTCAGTTGGCCAACATTTCTAAAAATCCCTTTTTTGTATTAGCCTTAAGTAATATTCTAATTTTGTGACACACGGAATTTTGGATTTTCATTTGTTGCCACTTCAAATCATCAAAATTAAATGAAATAAACATTTGAATGCATCAGTCTGTGTGCAATGAATAAATATAATGTACAAGTTACACCTTTTGAATGCAATTACTGAAATAAATCAAGTTTTTCAAAATATTCTAATTTACTGGCTTTTACCTGTGTGTGTGTGTGTGTGTGTGTGTGTGTGTGTGTGTGTGTGTGTATATATATATATGTATATATATGTATATATATATATATATATATATATATATTATCCAGCATTGTTTGTTGTTTGTTCCTTTTCTGTACCATGGCAATACAACATCCGTAAGAATTCACCTGAAATACTCAAGACACCACTCTTTAAAATAATTTTATAAATATTAAAAATGTTCACATTTATAACAAAATACAACATGTTTATCCAAAGACTGTATTCTAGTACTAAGTAGACTTGCAGATAATACTGAAATAAACTGCAGCTACTACTGTCTCTACAGTGTATCCACTCTTTTTGTATTCAAAGACCTTTGCATAATTGTGTGCTACACCCAGTCCACAACTGTATCTGACAGTTTCACTATCAACCCTGTCTCATTCTGGGAGTTTTCGACTAAAACCGCAAACCATTTTATTAACAATATGTAAAAATATGTATATCTGACAAAATTATGCAAGGCTTGGTGGGGACGAACTAATTGCACCATTGCCAACATAACAGGACCACTTTTGTTGGACCTCAATGTACATTTGGAATACTATGAGGTTACGAAGATAAGTTGTATCCATGTTTTTGTTTGCAACTAGTCTATGGTTTGTGTTCACTGTCTCACTGAACCTGCAGTTATAACCGTATTCTGTATAATCATTCCAATCTCACCAAATTAAGTTGACACGCTAATAGAAGGGCTTGCTATATACCGTCCGGCGGACTGTCGTAAGAAGTTAAGCTTTGCTTTAAGACCATCGGGTGCCAAATATAGGCCTCAACATATTTAACGTACTTTTCTCACATGTTTTGTATCGCCTACAATATGAATCCTTTCTTAGAGTCATTAGCAACTTATTGGACAGTCAATTGCTTGGACTTTACTGACGTCACGTCCGGCTCATGTCCCACCCATTAGATATGCGTTGTGGTCAAGTTAGCTGTCTACTCACTGTGTTGTTTTTGGCTGTTCAGAGTTCCTCGAGAGGTAATCAAACAGAGCAAGAGTGCAAGATTTTACGAAACAACGAGAATAGCAGCTAACACTCCAGTACAAGGGAGCATAGTCAAGAATGCATGAGTTTGCAGTGTCGGTTTGTTAAATGGGAAATAATGAACGTTCAAAGTATATCAAACACACCTTTGAGTATTGTCTTGATATTATTTGTATTTCTTAAACACATGTTTGCTACAAGTGTTTCGAAAAGTACCAACTTGGCGAGTCTAAATAAAAGAAAGCAAATATGAGCAAAACCTAATAGTTACGTTTTTACCAAAGGCAACAATTATAAATGAAGTTTCAGCACATACACAATGTTGACATCTATTGTTATGTTTTGATAAAGACGGGGAAAAACACGCTACTCGTAAACGGTGCGTGCAACAGCAACAAACATGGCAGTAGACGCAAAGTTACCGTATTTTCCGCACCATAAGCCGCCCTGGGTTATAAGCCGCGCCTTCAATGAACGGCATATTTCAAAACTTTGTCCACCTATAAGCCGCCCCGTGTTATAAGCCGCATCTAACTGCGCTAAAGGGAATGTCAAAAAAACAGTCAGATAGGTCAGTCAAACTTTAATAATATATTAAAAACCAGCGTGATGTGGGCGCGCATGGAGTCGTATATCAACATGGACGGAGCTGCGTGAAAAAAGCCACCCGGCCTCTTTGCGTAAACTTCCCTTAACCACTCGCTCATCTTTTCTTCATCCATCCATCCCTTCGAGTTAGCTTTTATGATGACGCCGGCTGGAAAGGTCTCTTTTGGCAAGGTCTTCCTTTTGAATATCACCATGGGTGGAAGTTTTTGGCCATTAGCATGGCAAGCTAGAACCACAGTGAAGGATGACTTCTCATTCCCTGTGGTGCGAATATTCACCGTACGTGCTCCCGTTGTATCCACAGTGCGGTTCACAGGAATATCAAAAGTCAGTGGAACCTCGTCCATGTTGATAATGTTCTCTGGCCGGATCTTTTTTTCAGCTATCTTGTTTTTACAATATGCACGGAAAGTAGCCAGCTTTTCTTGAAAGTCTTTAGGCAGTTGCTGTGAAATAGTAGTCCGTGTGCGGATGGAGAGATTGCGTCTTTTCATGAACCGGAAACCTGTCGCTTAGTAGGAGCCATTTTGTGGTCTTTACAGATGTAAACACACAAAGGAAATGAAACGTAATATCCGCGCGCTTCTTCTTCTACGGGGGCGGGTGGTTGCTTACAGTAGAAGAAGAAGCGCTTCCTCTTCTATGGGGGCGGGTGCTTACCTTGGCGGTTGCTTGCCGTAGAAGAAGAAGCACTTCCTCTTCTACGGGGAAAAAAGATGGCGGCTGTTTACCGTAGTTGCGAGACCTAAACTTTATGAAAATGAATCTTAATATTAATCCATATATAAAGCGCACCGGGTTATAAGCCGCACTGTCAGCTTTTGAGTAAATTTGTGGTTTTTAGATGCGGCTAATAGTGCGGAAAATACGGTAATCATGAAATGCAACCTTACCCGAACAAAAACGATGCAAATTTATCAGGGACAGTCTTGATACCAATTTCCTTGACCTCGCCTCACACAAAGAAGTTGTAGACCTCCATGCTTTTCCAAGTTTTCATCTGTTTTGTCGTGTAGAATGGCGTCTGTAGCACAATAGTTCGATATGTCTGGGAACGCGGCCGACGTGTAATCCTTGATATCACTCGACAAATCTTTTTTGGATAAAGTATAGGTTCTATTCCATTGCATCATTTTATTTTTTGCTCGTATCTGCTTTTTGCAGGAAGATTTAAGCCTTTTTTGTACTCCGATAGTTCTTGGCTTGGTTGACCACCACTGGTTTTCACTTCCGGCAAGAAGTCGGAATACAAGACACAATACAAGTAATAGCCTCTTTTAACAGCTACAGTCAAAGCCCATGTTTTTTTCCCACATCACTATTCTGTAAACGGAGTACTAGGACTGAACGATTTTAGGGAAATATGTATGGTTTTCTTCACATCAAGCTTCAGTGCTATATTAGTTATTACAGTAGTTGTCGCAAATCTTCATGTCCCCACCAAAAAGGATAGATTAGTGAGTCAGACAGTTGTTTTCCTCTCAGGTTGTTGTCTGCAGCAGGAAGTTTTCTAGCCTTGAAAGAGTGTTCTGTCCAATGAGCAAAACGCAGGAAGTGGATGTATAGAGAAGTTAGGTCACAATGAACTGTGGACAGAGTTCATCATTAGATTCCTGCAGGTGTTTTACAGCTGAAAAATAGGAATTTTTAGTTAAAATAAAGTCATAATTTGGTTTGAAATTATGTAATCATATATTCACATCTATCCTTAGATACTAGTGTTCTCCTCAGATTTTTCGTTCACAGGCTCAGTTTGAGTTGCAGGTTTAATGTTTTTCTTTATTCAGTTATTATGTTGTTTTTTTGTTTTTTTACATTTAAAACATTTGTTTGTGGTCTACATCAGTGGTCCCCAACCTTTTTGTAACTGCGGACCGGTCAACAGGGGGGATGTTTTTTTGGGTTTTTTTTTGTCATAAAAAAATACAATCATGTGTGCTTACGGACTGTATCCCTGCAGACTGTGCTGATCTATATTGATTTATAATGTAGGAACCAGAAATATTAATAACGGAAAGAAACAACCCTTTTGTGCGAATGAGTGTAAATGGGGGGGGGGGTTTGGTTTGGTGCACTAATTGTAAGTGTATCTTGTGTTTTTATGTTGATTTAATCAAATTAAAAATATATATATATATTTCTTGTGCGGCCCGGTACCAATTGATCCACGGACCGGTACCGGGCCGCGGCCCGGTGGTTGGGGACCACTGGTCTACATAACATGTAGTGAGTGGTAGTGCTTGTGTCCAAATTTTACATAGATTTGGTTTTACAGACCATATTCACGCCGCTTTCTCTTAAGAATGGACCAATTTGTGGGCGGTCTTATTTACATACCAAAGCCTTTCTACAGGCCGTCAACTGTGTCATAGTTTGTCAGAGTCTACTGACAGATAGGAGTTAGAACTGTACACTACTTTTTGTGTCGTTGCGAGCCCCATAAGTCCCGGAATTTGAAATCGAACTATGAAGGCATTGCTGAGATATTTAAAAAACAATCTTGCCTTCTTAAAAACTTGCTCCAAATAAGCCATTTGGAATTTGAGACTTTAGTGGTTTAGTGATTTTGCCTTAATTATGTCAGTAAATATTTCAATATATGGTAGAGGTTTACCCGAGGAGCTTTGCACGAGTCTGCCATTTTTATTCAGTTGTAGTCACTAAGTTCTTTCTTTTTGGCTCATACATGTAGATTCATGCTAAAATACTCTGCTATTGCCATTTTGTTGCTGTCAGTGAACCCTCAGTTCCAATGTTTGTGCCTTTTATTTGAGACTGACTTGCCTCTCAGCCCTAACGCATCATAAACTTAATTGTTTTTTTTGTCAGTTCTAAATGTTAATGTTTGTATGAACTGTAGCATACCACCTTTTAACCAAAATGTGTTGTGTTTTACCACTTTGTAATATGTATTAACCTAAATTGCTTTTATTTTATTTATTTTTTCCTTAGTTTCATCTCAAGCCGCCATCATTCCGTGCTGCAAGGCGGACCGCAAAATGTCCTCTGATGGAGACCTAAATACCCTTGAAAGCTGCAATAGTTTCTGGGAGGTAAAGATTTGACAACAAACCTGTGTTCTATTCCCTGCCAAATACTGGCCCTAGCTTATTGGGATTCTTAACGAAGTTCACTGTGTATGTTTAAATAAACATGCTGGAAATGTATTGTTTATAGGTCTTACATTGTTGAATTTTGTGTTAAGACATTCATGACACCAGTTCTTAGTTTCCTGAAAGTCAAATGTCAGATTTTGAAGCATTTTATGGGTTATTTTTTAAATATTATTGATGTAGTTTTTGTTTTTTTAAAGGGACAATGCAGATTGATTAAATTAAATTTCCATCCGCAGTCTCTCAACATTAAAAAAGATTAACAAAAGCACAATACAATAAATAGATAAAAACACAAGCCTATATCAACAGTTTTGAAAGAGTTTAAAATATTTGCATGTTTGCTTTGATTGTCACCTTGTTTTTAGTTTACAGCTTCAGTGCTGTTAAACACCAACCAAAATGTCATCCTATCCTTTGTGACCCTCATACGGTGGAACCTGTTTATGTCGACAATCCGTCCAAGTTGACTAATTCATCAAGTCCCGGTATACTGTGTTCTAAATATTAAAAAGTGTCCGCTTAAGTAGACAACACGGTGATCTGTTTTTGTCGACTATTTGAAAACTTGAAATTTGAGAACCAAAAGGATAATATCTATAGGCAGTTAATGTTGACATGTGTTATAGTGTTAATAATGTTATTATTGCTTGTGTATTTTTGCAAAAGCAGATTTGTGGTCATTTTTAAATCAATGAAAACAAGCAAATAAGGTTAGGAGGCGCAACAGAGGAGGGAACTGACACTTTAAAGCTTTGGCAGAGGACCAAAGTCCCTTTTCTTCCGTGGTAGACGCCTACTTTTTTCCTCCCCAGCAACAAAATGCACCACTTAAAATTTTGCACAAATGGAGAAAAGCGACATTAACAAACTGCTATAGGGTAAACAGTAATTTATCATTACCCATTATTATGTATCTGGTGAAATTCAAAAGTAAGGGCCTGATTTACTAAGATCCAAATACCACACGCTAGACAGTGTGCAAAAAATAAAATAGCGTGTACTATGAGCATTGTATGTTGTATGGGATCTAACACTGCATGTGCAATTGAAAAGTGGTGCAGACCGCTTTATTTAAATGAGGATTTTGTGTGCATACGGGCCTTTTACCACAGAGACGATCATTTTCTGCACATTCATGTTATCATGCTCCTACCTGTGTGCGATGTGTTGAACAAGCAGTACACATCTATAATCTGTAGCACCTTTTCTGAAATCGCAATCTAGACAACAAAAACACATTCACACTAACACTTCGTAGTGTGCGTTGTGTGCGTGAGGCTGTGTATTGCTTCACCAGCGCATTTGTGCTGGAATGACTGAAATGCAAGAAAATGCAAAATGATAGACGTCTTTTCGTGTAGGAGTCAGACATATACTATAGTAACATATTTTCTAAACAAAAAAACCCCGAATTAAATTAAAAAAATGCCAACAGACACCCAAACGCATCAATTAAATTTAATCAGCAGCATAAGTCATCCAGCAGTTATAAAATTATAAAAGGACATTTCTGAATAGACAATATTTTTTATTATTTCTGTCAGTCCAAAATGTTGACACTCACAAATATTAGATTCTCGTCTGTCCATCGCAAGCACTGATCCTGCAGCCGTGTGTGGAACTGTCAGTTTGCACGTCCTTCTGCTACGTGCTAAATAAAACACAAAAAAGCGCTTGCAAAAGGGTGATCAGTGTTGATAAATCACATTGCTCGTGCTGTTTGATGTTTACATTTTCTCATCCCAGTATTGTGGCCGTTCTGATGATCAGCATATATTTTGCACGTTAGTGAAGACAGGGCGGAAAAATGGATTGCACGCTGTATTCTGCTCAATCCATTTTGCACACGTATCATGTGCTATCAAGTTTTCACGCGTTTTAGTACACGCAGACCTTTAGTAAATAAGGGCCTAAATGTGCAAGCAATGGCTAAGTTCTGTTATATCGACGTGAGTCAGCCAATGCATGGGACGTTGACTTAAACGGATTCTACTGTTTCTTTGGATAAATAGTGTCTGCCCTGCATGAGATCTTGTGAACATACTCAATTGATTAAATCACATTATTATATCTGTTTTGTGTCCTACGCAGCCAGGAAACTACAAGAGAACGGTGAAGCGGGTAGACGATGGCCATCGACTATGTAATGAGTTGGTCAGCTGTTTCCAGGAACGTGCTAAGATCGAGAAAAGCTATGCTGTGCAGCTGAGTGACTGGGCCAAGAGGTGGAGAAGTGTGGTCGAGAAAGGTTAGCTTCGTCACCAGTGTTGGGTTCGTTACTGAAAACCAGTAACTAGTTACAGTTACTAGTTACTTTATTTCAAAAGTAACTCAGTTACTAACTCAGTTACTTACACCAAAAAGTAATGCGTTACTGTGAAAAGGAGCTATTTAGTTACTTATTTTTTTCTCCTTTTTTTTAAGGCTCCCATTAATGCCCTTTTAGCCTTCGTTTCAGTACTGTTATTGCACTGGAGAATAATACAATCTGTTGATCAACTTGACATGCATTTGCATCACTGAACTCTGCTAAGCAATGTGCTCTACATACAACACACAAAGACAAAGATATGTTTCAAAGGGCCAATTTATTTCAGGCCACAACAAATTGACAAAACTATTTGAAATAGCTGCAACATAACATACATAAGTAACAAACCGCATAATAACAACATAGCTGTAAAGCTGGCTTCACCCAAGGAAGGCACACATGACATACACAAAGCCTAATCAGGCATTTTTTCTCTCTCAAGGAATTGTGAAATAAAATGTATTCAGGAGATCAACACTGTAGTGAAGCCCAGAAGACTCTACACATTTCCCCAGTTTTAGTTTAGAGAAAATGAAAGCTTGGCCTGGCCCACTAGCATCCCTCTTTATGTTTGTGAACTTTATAGTCTATACATTTAGAGTGATGTGATAATCAAACACTCTAGAAGTCTAGAATGAAATAGTATATAAGAGAATTGACAGTGTGTACCTTCAATGATGAGCAGAGGCAGAGTTTGGAGTGTTTTCTTTAGCTCGCTTTCCATGTTTATGTACTCACTGTCCAGGTACTTGGAACATGTTTTCTGTGCCATTTGTTGTTTGACGCCGGTATCATGCTATTTAGCTGCCAGAAAACGGGTGACTCCACTGTAGAAATAGCCTGCATGTCTTCTAGCACATACGCTGCAATGGCTCTATCAATGTTGTCCTGGCTAGCAGTCCCTCCGTTAAAATCCTTAGGTGGAGGTGAAGTGGCATCGGAGTCTGTGTCTCTCTTTACTAGCTTCGTCAAAGCATGTTGCTTATGTGGCGTGGCCAAGTTGGGAGAGTGGCCGTGCCAGCAATCTGAGGGTTACTGGTTCAATCCCCACCTTCTACCATCCTAGTCACGTCCGTTGTGTCCTTGAGCAAGACACTTCAACCTTGCTCCTGATGGGTCCTGGTTAGTGCCTTGCATGGCAGCTCCCGCCATCAGTGTGTGAATGTGTGTGTGAATGGGTGAATGTGGAAACACTGTCAAAGCGCTTTGAGTTCCTGAAAAAGGTAGAAAAGCTATACAAGTATAACCCATTTACCATTTATGTAGCTGTTTCAGCAGATTTGAATTGCTGTTTTGGGCAGTATTCCCGGGTGCGGTCACTGTTGCTACTCACTGCTCCCCTCACCTCCCAGGGGGTGATCAAGGGTGATGGGTCAAATGCAGAGAATAATTTCACCACACCTAGTGTGTGTGTGACAATCATTGTCACTTTAACTTTAAGTAGATGGGATCTTTGATCCAAGACACAACTTACATTTAACTAAAATGTTATTTTCTTTGTGCTCGACAAAAGAAAAGTAGTGACAATGTCTCCATGTTAAGAACCTCGACTTCTGGCTTCGCCATGATGTCTTTTTAGTTGTTATGAGAGTAGTGTGTGTGTGTGTGTGTGGCCCTTTAAGAAATGACAGCATGTGAGGTGAGTGACGTCAGTGAGTGAGTGGGCGAGAGAGGTGAGGGAGCGCAACAGTGGATGCGTGCAGGTGCTCTAGCTTGGTGGATGGCTGCGTGCAAGACACCAATAAAGTCACAAAATTGCAACAAACCGCCGGCCTGGTCATTCACCCTCGAGTCCGGAGCTGTAAAGACCCACTGCCGGGTAAAGTGAAGGGTGTTAGCCCCGAAGTACATAGGCCCTGGAGGAACGTCTCCCCTGCGCTCCGCTCCTCGGTCGAGGAAAGCACGCCTTTTCTTTTCCTTGTGAGACAGAAGGACGACACTTCTTCTGTTTCTAGCCGATACTGCGTTATTTTACGTTATTTTTTAATGTAGTAACGCATCATGTAGTAACGATAACTGAGTTAGTGAATATAAAAAAATAACGTGTTAGATTACTAGTTACCGCCGAAACTAACGGCGTTACAGTAACGCGTTACTTAGTAACGCGTTAGTCCCAACACTGTTCGTCACACATGCTACAGCAGGGCATCCACCATATACAGGTAAAAGCCAGTAAATTAGAATATTTTGAAAAACTTGATTTATTTCAGTAATTGCATTCAAAAGGTGTAACTTGTACATTATATTTATTCATTGCACACAGACTGATGCATTCAAATGTTTATTTCATTTAATTTTGATGATTTGAAGTGGCAACAAATGAAAATCCAAAATTCCGTGTGTCACAAAATTAGAATATTACTTAAGGCTAATACAAAAAAGGGATTTTTAGAAATGTTGGCCAACTGAAAAGTATGAAAATGAAAAATATGAGCATGTACAATACTCAATACTTGGTTGGAGCTCCTTTTGGAAACAGAGTGGACCGACACCAGCTGGACTGCTGCTGAGTGGTCCAAAGTCATGTTTTCTGACGAAAGCAAATTTTGCATTTCCTTTGAAAATCGAGGTCCCAGAGTCTGGAGGAAGACAGGAGAGGCACAGGATCCACGTTGCCTGAAGTCTAGTGTAAAGTTTCCACCATCAGTGATGGTTTGGGGTGCCATGTCATCTGCTGGTGTCAGTCCACTCTGTTTCCTGAGATCCATGGTCAACGCAGCCGTCTACCAGCAAGTTTTAGAGCACTTCATGCTTCCTGCTGCTGACCTGCTCTATGGAGATGGAGATTTCAAGTTCCAACAGGACTTGGCGCCTGCACACAGCGCAAAATCTACCCGTGCCTGGTTTACGGACCATGGTATTTCTGTTCTAAATTGGCCCGCCAACTCCCCTGACCTTAGCCCCATAGAAAATCTGTGGGGTATTGTAAAAAGGAAGATGCAGAATGCCAGACCCAAAAACGCAGAAGAGTTGAAGGCCACTATCAGAGCAACCTGGGCTCTCATAACACCTGAGCAGTGCCAGAAACTCATCGACTCCATGCCACGCCGCATTAACGCAGTAATTGAGGCAAAAGGAGCTCCAACCAAGTATTGAGTATTGTACATGCTCATATTTTTCATTTTCATACTTTTCAGTTGGCCAACATTTCTAAAAATCCCTTTTTTGTATTAGCCTTAAGTAATATTCTAATTTTGTGACACACGGAATTTTGGATTTTCATTTGTTGCCACTTCAAATCATCAAAATTAAATGAAATAAACATTTGAATGCATCAGTCTGTGTGCAATGAATAAATATAATGTACAAGTTACACCTTTTGAATGCAATTACTGAAATAAATCAAGTTTTTCAAAATATTCTAATTTACTGGCTTTTACCTGTACTGTAGATGCAACATTAAAAAAGACAACAAACAGTAATTGAACAATTAAAAGTGTAAAGATTAGCGGACTCTTGGTATGTGTGACATTATTGGCGTGTGGGGACCAACTAAACATAATGTGGTAGATGGGAAAATCAGGTCGGACCTGCTTGACATTTTTAACCCACAATTGGGGAATTTGATTCTCACATTCTTAATCATTTACACTCGTTTACATTATGTCATTTAAATTTTGTTAATTTTTTGGTAAAGACAAATGTCTTGAAAATAATTAAATATCAATAAACAAATAGGAGTTTGGAAAAATGACAATACTTAGCTTGTGTAGTGTAAAATTGTGTAATAAAGACAGTAATACAAGTAAAGATTAAATAAGAGTAATACAGTAAATTGTTAATGAAGAAAAACTAAGTGAGGCAATTAAATGTGGTTATTGCTAATTGTAAAATGTGAACAAAAGAATCAGCTTAACCTGTTTTTCATAGGACGTGTAGAAATGTTTGAGTTTGTACTTCCAATATGATTTTATTTCCCTTTCCTAATTGTATTTGTTTTTATTAATAAACTATCCCTTTATGATTTCACAAGGAAAACAAATAATCTTCAACTAGTTTCTTTGTATTATTAAAAGGGGTTTAACGATATTTAGCCTTTGAATCAAATCGTGTCATTCATAATGAGACAAACAGTGTTATTTAATCAAATCATAAACATTACAAATGACATTCAATCCTCTAGAAATACCCTTTGCCAAGCTTCAAGTATTGATGCCCTTATTCTAATAATTGACATAATTGACCAACTACATTTGTGATTTAGTGCAACAGTTATAAGGTTTAAGGACCTTTTAACACATCAGTAATTGAGTCATAGTTTGCTATGACTAGTCTGCGAACACCAACCTCCATAGATTGCAAATTGGCCTTAAATCAAATTAAAGAGTTTTCAAAGAGTTGTTCATTGCTCGTTCTCATCACTTAGGGCCTCAGTATGGTACCCTGGAGAAGGCGTGGCATGCATTCATGCAGGCAGCCGATCGGCTGTGTGAGCTGCATCAAGAACTGCGTGACCAACTGGTTGGAGAAGACAGTGAGAAGGTGCGATGTTGGCAGAAAGAAGCCTACCACAAACAGATGATGGGAAGTTTCAGGGAGACTAAGGAGGCTGACGAAGGCTTCCGCAAAGCCCAGAAACCATGGGTCCGCAAATTAAAAGAGGTTTGATACGTCTTTTTTTTATACTTTTTTGGTGATGCAGTGAATCCGGAAAGTATTCACAGCGTTCTACCTTTTCCACATTTTGTTATATCTCTTATGTTATGTTACGTAAGCTGTGGAAATGTTTTTCAGCAGCAGAAACTGGGAAAAACTAGTCAGGATAAAGGGAAAGATGAATGGACCAATATACAGAGACATCCTGGATGAAAACCAACACTTCCCATCCAATCTGATGGAGCTTGATGGGTGATGCAAGTAGGAATGGGCGATACTGCCCAAAGATAGGTGTTCCAAGCTTGTGGCATCATATAAAAAAAGATTGAGGCTGTAATTGTCTAATTAACGACGCCCTGCGCGACACTATTGATAGTATAGCACCGCTAAAACAAAAAAGAGCCCCTAAAAGGCGCACCCCATGGTTTACAGAAGAAACTAGAGCCCATAAATCATCATGTAGAAAGCTGGAACGCAAATGGCGCGCTACTAAACTTGAGGTTTTCCATCAAGCATGGAGTGATAGTTTAATAACTTATAAACACATGCTTACCCTAGCTAAAGCTAAATATTACTCAAATCTCATCCACCTCAACAAAAATGATCCAAAATTTTTGTTTAGTACAGTAGCATCGCTAACCCAACAAGGGACTCCTCCCAGTAGCTCCACCCACTCAGCAGATGATTTTATGAATTTCTTTCATAAGAAAATTGAACTCATTAGAAAGGAGATTAAAGACAATGCATCGCAGCTACAACTGGGTTCTATTAACACAGATACGACTGTATCTACGAAGGATACCGCCCTCCAAAATAGTTTCTCTCTCTTTGATGAAATAACACTAGAGGAATTGTTAAGATGTGTCAATGGGACAAAACAAACAACATGTTTACTTGACCCATTTCCTGGGAAACTTATTAAGGAGCTTTTTGTATTATTAGGTCCATCAGTGCTAAATATTATAAACTTATCACTTTCCTCTGGCACTGTTCCACTAGCATTCAAAAAAGCGGTTATTCATCCTTTGCTCAAAAGACCTAACCTCGATCCTGACCTCATGGTAAACTACCGGCCGGTGTCCCACCTTCCGTTTATCTCGAAAATCCTCGAAAAAATTGTCGCACAGCAGCTAAATGAACACTTAATGTCTAACAATCTCTGTGAACCTTTTCAATCCGGTTTCAGGGCAAATCACTCTACGGAGACAGCCCTCGCAAAAATGACTAATGATCTACTGCTAACGATGGATTCTGATGCGTCATCTATGTTGCTGCTTCTTGATCTTAGCGCTGCTTTCGATACCGTCGATCATAACATTTTATTAGAGCGTATCAAAACACGTATTGGTATGTCAGACTTAGCCTTGTCGTGGTTTAACTCTTATCTTACTGACAGGATGCAGTGCGTCTCCCATAACAATGTGACCTCGGACTATGTTAAGGTAACGTGCGGAGTCCCCCAAGGTTCGGTTCTTGGCCCTGCACTCTTTAGTATTTACATGTTGCCGCTAGGCGACATCATACGCAAATACGGTGTTAGCTTTCATTGCTATGCTGATGACACCCAACTCTACATGCCCCTAAAGCTGACCAACACGCCGGATTGTAGTCAGCTGGAGGCGTGTCTTAATGAAATTAAACAATGGATGTCCGCTAACTTCTTGCAACTCAACACTAAGAAAACGGAAATGCTGATTATCGGTCCTGCTAAACACCGACATTTATTTGATAATACCACCTTAACATTTGACAACCAAACAATTACACAAAGCGACTCGGTAAAGAATCTGGGTATTATCTTCCACCCAACTCTCTCCTTTGAGTCACACATTAAGAGTGTTACTAAAACGGCCTTCTTTCATCTCCGTAATATCGCTAAAATTCGTTCCATTTTGTCCACTAGCGACGCTGAGATCATTATTCATGCGTTCGTTACGTCTCGTCTCGATTACTGTAACGTATTATTTTCTCCAAGGTTTCTCATAGTCATTCACATTGACGTCCCACTGGGGTGAGTTTTTCCTTGCCCTTATGTGGGCTATACCGAGGATGTCGTTGTGGCTTGTGCAGCCCTTTGAGACACTTGTGATTTAGGGCTATATAAATAAACATTGATTGATTGATTGATTGAACTAAGAGTTGAGCAAAGGCTGTGAATACTTTATACGTTTTGTTTTTATATTTAATACATTTGCAATTTTAAAAAAAAACCAAAACTTTTCACCTTGTTATTATGGGGTATTGTCTGTCAAATTTTGAAGACAAAAATTAATTTATTACATTTTAGAATCAGGCTGTAACATAACAAAATGTGGAAAAAGTGAATTGCTGTGATTTTCCGGATGCACTGTAGGTGTTAGAAGGCTTTTAAAAGTATGTGTTATCTTTGTTTTGTTTAGGTGGACTCAACTAAAAAGAGTTATCATCAGGCCAAGAAGGAGGAATGGACAGCCATTAATAGGGAAAGCCACGCTAAGGCCGACACATCCAAGTCTCAAGAGGAAGTCAGCAAATACACGACTCGGGTGGAGCGCTGCAACCAGGAGGCTGAAAAAGTACAACGCTTACATGCACACATACATTCTTGAAACCTTACACACGACTGTGCAGGTGTTTTTTGTTTTACGACATTCCGTAGTTACACGCTTTCAAAGTAATTTCAAATCGAATTTTAATCCGTACAGTCAATGCGCATGGCAGAAGAATACATACAGCATGTGCCTCACGTACGGCTGTACTGAGCAAGGATAGCGTTGTCATTAGTCACATTTTTGCCTAAATGGTCCTAAAAACTTAGAAAGAGGAGAAACGCTCACCAATATAGGCCACACTTTTGGTGTCAACCCTTCAACTTTGATGCGCATCTTAGGGTGCTAGTGTTGTGACTTGAATAGCATAATCAACACTATCCTTGTGAGCGTTATCTTGAAAGATTGTTGTGAACTTTGTAATGTAAAACATGGAGAATAAGTGAAAGTGAAGTGTAAGTCTGGTGCTAGTTTGCACAACCTTAATGTTCAGGGTTAAGCTGCTCGCGGGGACGATAAAGCAGCAAGTGAGTTTCCTGATGCGGATGGCTGAGATTACAAAAAAGGGATAAAAGGATTAAATTGTTTACTGTTAATTGCAGTTGTATTTAATCATTATCCATCCATCCATCCATCTTCTTCCGCTTATCCGAGGTCGGGTCGCGGGGGCAGCAGCCTAAGCAGGGAAGCCCAGCCTTTCCTCTCCCCAGCCACTTCGTCCAGCTCCTCCCGGGGGATCCCGAGGCGTTCCCAGGCCAGCCGGGAGACATAGTCTTCCCAACGTGTCCTGGGTCTTCCCCGTGGCCTCCTACCGGTCGGACGTGCCCGAAACACCTCCCGAGGGAGGCGTTCGGGTGGCATCCTGACGAGATGCCCGAACCACCTCATCTGGCTCCTCTCGATGTGGAGGAGCAGCGGCTTTACTTTGAGCTCCCCCCGGATGACAGAGCTTCTCACCCTATCTCTAAGGGAGAGCCCCGCCACCCGGCGGAGGAAACTCATTTCGGCCGCTTGTACCCGTGATCTTGTCCTTTCGGTCATGACCCAAAGCTCATGACCATAGGTGAGGATGGGAACGTAGATCGACCGGTAAATCGAGAGCTTTGCCTTCTGGCTCAGCTCCTTCTTCACCACAACGGATCGATACAGCGTCCGCATTACTGAAGATGCCGCACCGATCCGCCTGTCGATCTCACGATCCACTCTTCCCTCACTCGTGAACAAGACTCCTAGGTACTTGAACTCCTCCACTTGGGGCAAGATCTCCTCCCCAACCCGGAGATGGCACTCCACCCTTTTCCGGGCGAGAACCATGGACTCGGATTTGGAGGTTAATCATTATATTTATTTGTTTTATTACTGTATTTTATAAACTTCATATATTGTATGCACAGTGTGAGTGATTTAAGTGGTAATTTAGGTGTACATTCCGATTTACACAAATATTCACCGTACAACGTGATGTAGGAACCTCGGTCCGATTAACTTTTGCTTTTAATCTTTGAGGCATTGCAATTGTCCCTGAATACTTGTTGAAACTCGGTTAACAGTACATAAGTTTATGCAGTAGTTTTACAAATACTACGGATGTTTCGATTAGGGGTTTTATACTGTCGATTCCGATATTAATCACCTGTATTAACTGTATATTTTTGTATGTATTTATGATAAGTGCTATTGGCAGTGTAACATTATCAACACACTACTAGTTTTGTATTCCATTTTATTACATACAGGTGATCAAAACAAAGTCAATAGTACACAATAAAATAAACAAAGCAAAAAATACTGTCTACCTCTCATTTAAACCCTTGTTTACTGTCCAGTGACCTAGTCTGCATTTGTAAACATTTACAAAAACAATTATTTTGTGAAATAAAAATATCTACCTTATCACTATAGTATCAATCATATACTGATACTACCCTTGGTATCGACACCGCAGATGTATGAATCAATCTGCCCTCCTCTTACGTGTTGTGTATTCCTGGCCTCAATCAATCAATCAATCAATGTTTATTTATATAGCCCTAAATCACAAGTGTCTCAAAGGGCTGCACAAGCCACAACGACATCCTCAGTATAGCCCACATAAGGGCAAGGAAAAACTCACCCCAGTGGGACGTCGATGTGAATGACTGAGAAACCTTTGAGAGGACCGCATATGTGGGTAACCCCCACCCCCTCTAGGGAGACCGAATGCAATGGATGTCGAGTGGGTCTAACATAATATTGTGAGAGTCCAGTCCATAGTGGATCCAGCATAACAGTAAGAGTCCAGTCCACAGTGGGGTCAGCAGGAAACCATCCCGAGCGGAGACGGGTCAGCAGCGCAGAGATGTTCCCAACCGATATACAGGCGAGCGGTCCACCCCGGGTCCCGACCCCGGACAGCCAGCACCCCATCCATGGCCACCGGATCTGTGTGTCTCCCCTTCCACAAAGGATAGGGGGGAACAGAGGAGAAAAGAAAAGAAACGGCAGATCAACTGGTCTAAAAAAGGGGGGCTATTCAAAGGCTAGAGTATACAAATGAGTTTTGAGATGGGACTTAAATGTTTCTACTGAGGTAGCATCTCTAACTGTTACCGGGAGGGCATTCCATAGTGCTGGAGCCCGAATAGAAAACGCTCTACAGCCCGCAGACTTTTTTTGGGCTCTGGGAATCACTAATAAGCCGGAGTTCTTTGAACGCAGAATTCTTGCCGGGACATATGGTACAATGCAATCGACAAGATAGGACGGAGCTAGACCGTGTAGTATTTTATACGTAAGTAGTAAAACCTTAAAGTCACATCTTAAGTGCACAGGAAGCCAGTGCAGGTGAGCCAGTATAGGCGTAATATGATCAAACTTTCTTGTTCTTGTCAAAAGTCTAGCAGCCGCATTTTGTACCAACTGTAATCTTTTAATGCTAGACATAGGGAGACCCGAAAATAATACGTTACAGTAATCGAGACGAGACGTAACGAACGCATGAATAATGATCTCAGTGTCGCTAGTGGACAAAATGGAACGAATTTTAGCGATATTACGGAGATGAAAGAAGGCCGTTTTAGTAACACTCTTAATGTGTGACTCAAAGGAGAGAGTTGGGTGGAAGATAATACCCAGATTCTTTACTGAGTCGCTTTGTGTAATTGTTTGGTTGTCAAATGTTAAGGTGGTATTATCAAATAAATGTCGGTGTTTAGCAGGACCGATAATCAGCATTTCCGTTTTCTTAGTGTTGAGTTGCAAGAAGTTAGCGGACATCCATTGTTTAATTTCATTAAGACACGCCTCCAGCTGACTACAATCCGGCGTGTTGGTCAGCTTTAGGGGCATCACACGTTAATGTTAATGTTATGTTGGTAGTAGTTACTTTCTGCTGCAGCGTGGTTCCATCTAGACTTCTTAAAGTTTACAAAGCTCTTATTCTTTTCTCCTGCTTGCTCTTACTACAATACTTGATATAACGTACTCTAAAAATGTATTTGCCACGATGGAGGTGATGATTTTAACTTAGGGGAGCTGCTCCACTATTGTGTATGGAGATACAATGTAATGGTTTAAGTTTATTTCGAACATGCATACAATTACAACATAATACATCACAGTTTCCAGTTTCTCTTTCAACCTGTTCGAAAAGGAGTAGGAAGAAGCAAGGCTTATTTATTCCTACCCCTTTTCCATTCTTAGCAATTGCTAACATGTTTAATAACTTCCTGTTCTTAATTTGTACACAATTTACTCCATACATAATAAAATCAAATAAATAAATAAAAAACTACATAACAAATAAATATTACTGAAGTAAGTCGTATATACTATTATTGGCGGCGTGGCTCGGTTGGTAGAGCGGCCGTGCCAGCAACTTGAGGGTTCCAGGTTTGATCCCCGCTTCTGCCATTCTAGTCACTGGGTTTCACTATGTAAAGCGCTTTGAGTCTTTAGAGAAAAGCTCTATATAAATATAATTCACATTCACTTTATTTCATATAGTGAGATGAATAAGATTATCTAATTTTTGATAAATTCAAAATGATGATGATTCTTCTTTTTTGTACTTAGTAAACACTTTGAGTTTCTTCAAATGGATCATACTACAAACCCCGTTTCCATACGAGTTGGGAAATTGTGTTAGATGTAAATATAAACGGAATACAATGATTTTCAAATCCTTTTCAACCCATATTCAATTGAATGCACTACAAAGACAATATATTTAATAATAATTAACTTAGAATTTCATGGCTGCAACACGTGCCAAAGTAGTTGGGAAAGGGCATGTTCACCACTGTGTTACATCACCTTTTCTTTTAACAACACTCAATAAACGATTGGGAACTGAGGAAACTAATTGTTGAAGCTTTGAAAGTGGAATTCTTTCCCATTCTTGTTTTATGTAGAGCTTCAGTCGTTCAACAGTCCGGGGTCTCCGCTGTCGTATTTTACGCTTTATAATGCGCCACACATTTTCGATGGGAGACAGGTCTGGACTGCAGGCGGGCAAGGAAAGTACCCGCACTCTTTTTTTTTTACGAAGCCACGCTGTTGTACTCCTCTCTGAGCTGCCACCTTACCGTGGTAGAGGAGTTTGCGTGTCCCAATGATCCTAGGAGCTATGTTGTCCGGGGGCTTCCATGCCCCCTGGTAGGGTCTCCCAAGACAAACAGGTCCTAGGTGAGGGATCGGACAAAGAGCAGCTCGAAGACTTCTATGGAAATGCAAGAACCGAGACTCAGATTTCCCTCGCCCGGACGCGGGTCACCGGGGCCCCCCTCCGGAGCCAGGCCCGGAGTTGGGGCACGATGGCGAGCGCCTGGTGGCCGGGCCTGTCCCCATGGGGCCCGGCCGGGCACAGCCCGAAGAGGCAACGTGGGTCCCCCCTCCAATGGGCTCACCACCCATAGCAGGGGCCATAGAGGTCGGGTGCAATGTGAGCTGGGCGGCAGCCGAAGGCAGGGCACTTGGCGGTCCGATCCTCGGCTACAGAAGCTAGCTCTTGGGACGTGGAACGTCACCTCGCTGGGGGGGAAGGAGCCTGAGCTAGTGCGAGAGGTAGAGAAGTTCCGGTTGGATATAGTCGGACTCACCTCAACGCACAGCAAGGGCTCCGGAACCAGTTCTCTCGAGAGGGGCTGGACTCTTTTCCACTCTGGCGTTGCCAGCAGTGAGAGGCGACGGGCTGGGGTGGCAATTCTTGTTGCCCCCCGGCTCAGAGCCTGCACGTTGGAGTTCAACCCGGTGGACGAGAGGGTAGCTTCCCTCCGCCTTCGGGTGGGGGGGACGGGTCCTGACTGTTGTTTGCGCTTACGCGCCAAACAGCAGCTCAGAGTACCCACCGTTTTTGGATTCACTCGAGGGAGTACTTGAGGGTGCTCCCCTGGGTAATTCCCTCGTTCTACTGGGGAACTTCAACGCTCATATTGGCAACGACAGTGAAACCTGGAGAGGCGTGATTGGGAAGAATGGCCGCCCGGATCTGAACCCGAGTGGTGTTTTGTTATTGGACTTTTGTGCCCGTCACGGATTTTCCATAACGAACACCATGTTCAAGCATAAGGGTGTCCATATGTGCACTTGGCACCAGGACACCCTAGGCCGCAGTTCTATGATCGACTTTGTAGTTGTGTCATCGGATTTGCGGCCTCATGTTTTGGACACTCGGGTGAAGAGAGGGGCGGAGCTTTCTACCGATCACCACTTGGTGGTGAGTTGGCTGCGATGGTGGGGGAGGATGCCGGACGGACCTGGCAGGCCCAAACGCATTGTGAGGGTTTGCTGGGAACGTCTGGCAGAGTCTCCTGTCAGAGAGAGTTTCAATTCCCACCTCCGGAAGAACTTTGAACATGTCACGAGGGAGGTGCTGGACATTGAGTCCGAGTGGACCATGTTCCGCACCTCTATTGTCGAGGCGGCTGATTGGAGCTGTGGCCGCAAGGTAGTTGGTGCCTGTCGTGGCGGTAATCCTAGAACCCGTTGGTGGACATGGGCGGTGAGGGATGCCGTCAAGCTGAAGAAGGAGTCCTATCGGGTTCTTTTGGCTCATGGGACTCCTGAGGCAGCGGACAGGTACCGACAGGCCAAGCGGTGTGCGGCTTCAGCGGTCGCGGAGGCAAAAACTCGGACATGGGAGGAGTTCGGGGAAGCCATGGAAAACGACTTCCGGACGGCTTCGAAGCGATTCTGGACCACCATCCGCCGCCTCAGGAAGGGGAAGCAGTGCACTACCAACACCGTGTATGGTGAGGATGGTGTTCTGCTGACCTCGACTGCGGAAGTTGTGGATCGGTGGAGGGAATACTTCGAAGACCTCCTCAATCCCACCAACACGTCTTCCTATGAGGAATCAGTGCCTGGGGAATCTGTGGTGGGCTCTCCTATTTCTGGGGCTGAGGTTGCTGAGGTAGTTAAAAAGCTCCTCGGTGGCAAGGCCCCGGGGGTGGATGAGATCCGCCCGGAGTTCCTTAAGGCTCTGGATGCTGTGGGGCTGTCTTGGTTGACAAGACTCTGCAGCATCGCGTGGACATCGGGGGCAGTACCTTTTGGATTGGCAGACCGGGGTGGTGGTTCCTCTCTTTAAAAAGGGGAACCGGAGGGTGTGTTCTAACTATCGTGGGATCACACTCCTCAGCCTTCCCGGTAAGGTCTATTCAGGTGTACTGGAGAGGAGGCTACGCCGGATAGTCGAACCTCGGATTCAGGAGGAACAGTGTGGTTTTCGTCCTGGTCGTGGAACTGTGGACCAGCTCTATACTCTCGGCAGGGTCCTTGAGGGTGCATGGGAGTTTGCCCAACCAGTCTACATGTGCTTTGTGGACTTGGAGAAGGCATTCGACCGTGTCCCTCGGGAAGTCCTGTGGGGAGTGCTCAGAGAATATGGGGTTTCGGACTGTCTGATTGTGGCGGTCCGCTCCCTGTATGATCAGTGTCAGAGCTTGGTTCGCATTGCCGGCAGTAAGTCGGACACGTTTCCGGTGAGGGTTGGACTCCGCCAAGGCTGCCCTTTGTCACCGATTCTGTTCATAACTTTTATGGACAGAATTTCTAGGCGCAGTCAAGGCGTTGAGGGGATCTGGTTTGGTGGCTGCAGGATTAGGTCTCTGCTTTTTGCAGATGATGTGGTCCTGATGGCTTCATCTAGCCAGGATCTTCAGCTCTCACTGGATCGGTTCGCAGCTGAGTGTGAAGCGACTGGGATGAGAATCAGCACCTCCAAGTCCGAGTTCATGGTTCTCGCCCGGAAAAGGGTGGAGTGCCATCTCCGGGTTGGGGAGGAGATCTTGCCCCAAGTGGAGGAGTTCAAGTACCTCGGAGTCTTGTTCACGAGTGAGGGAAGAGTGGATCGTGAGATCGACAGGCGGATCGGTGCGGCGTCTTCAGTAATGCGGACGCTGTATCGATCCGTTGTGGTGAAGAAGGAGCTGAGCCGGAAGGCAAAGCTCTCAATTTACCGGTCGATCTACGTTCCCATCCTCACCTATGGTCATGAGCTTTGGGTTATGACCGAAAGGACAAGATCACGGGTACAAGCGGCCAAAATGAATTTCCTCCGCCGGGTGGTGGGGCTCTCCCTTAGAGATAGGGTGAGAAGCTCTGTCATCCGGGGGGAGCTCAAAGTAAAGCCGCTGCTCCTCCACATCGAGAGGAGCCAGATGAGGTGGTTCGGGCATCTGGTCAGGATGCCACCCGAGCGCCTCCCTAGGGAGTTGTTTAGGGCACGCCCGACCGGTAGGAGGCCACGGGGAAGACCCAGGACACGTTGGGAAGACTGTCTCCCGGCTGGCCTGGGAACGCCTCGGGATCCCCCGGGAGGAGCTGGACGAAGTGGCTGGGGAGAGGGAAGTCTGGGCTTCCCTGCTTAGGCTGCTGCCCCCGCGACCCGACCTCGGATAAGCGGAAGAAGATGGATGGATGGATGGCACGCTGTTGTAACACGTGCTGAATGTGGCTTGGCAATGTCTTGCTGAAATAAGCAGGGGCGTCCATGAAAAAGTTGGCGCTTAGATGGCAGCATATGTTGTTCCAAAACCTGTATGTACCTTTCAGCATTAATGGTGCCTTCACAGATGTGTAAGTTACCCATGCCTTGGGCACTAATGCACCCCCATACCATCACAGATGCTGGCTTTTGAACTTTGTGTCGATAGCAGTCTGGATGGTTCGCTTCCCCTTTGGTCCGGATGACACGATGTCGAATATTTCCAAAAACAATTTGAAATGTGGACTTGTCAGACCACAGAACACTTTTCCACTTTGCATCAGTCCATTTTAGATGATCTCGGGCCCAGAGAAGCCGGCGGCGTTTCTGGGTGTTGTCGATAAATGGCTTTCGCTTTGCATAGTAGAGCTTTAACTTGCACTTACAGATGTAGCGACGAACTGTATTTAGTGACAGTGGTTTTCTGAAGTGTTCCTGAGCCCATGTGGTGATATCCTTTAGGGATTGGTGTCGGTTTTTGATACAGTGCCGTCTGAGGGATCGAAGGTCACGGTCATTCAATGTTGGTTTCCGGCCATGCCGCTTACGTGGAGTGATTTCTCCAGATTCTCTGAACCTTTTGATGATATTATGGACCGTAAATGTTGAAATCCCTAAATTTCTTGCAATTGCACTTTGAGAAACGTTGTTCTTAAACTGTTTGACTATTTGCTCATGCAGTTGTGGACAAAGGGGTGTACCTCGCCCCATCCTTTCTTGTGAAAGACTGAGCATTTTTTGGGAAGCTGTTTTTATACCCAATCATGGCACCCACCTGTTCCCAATTAGCCTGCACACCTGTGGGATGTTCCAAATAAGTGTTTTGATGAATATTCTTCAACTTTATCAGTATTTATTGCCACCTTTCCCAACTTCTTTGTCACGTGTTGCTGGCATCAAATTCTAAAGTTAATGATTATTTGCAAACATTTTTTTTTTTTATCAGTTTGAACATCAAATATGTTGTCCTTGTAGTGCATTCAACTGAATATGGGTTGAAAATGATTAGCAAATCATTGTATTCCGTTTATATTTACATCCAACACAATTTCCCAACTCAAGGAAACAGGGTTTGTAGTATATTGTTTGACTTCTTTACCTAATCCATTGCATAATTTAATTCCACATATTAGCTGCAGATAGTTGCAATTAACTGCTAGCCGCTTGTTAGCCAAGAGATAATAAAGATTTAAAAAAATGTAAGCCAAAGGGGACTTCAGTGATCGGCTTTAAAAAGTATTAATTAGCAAGAGTCGATCACATACTTTTTCACGAAAATTGGCCAATACTGATCGGTGCATCTCTAATAAATAACTATTGCTACCCACATGTTATTGGACTATTATTATGGATTATGGAAATTGTGTTACAAAGAATGAAATTCTGGGAAAAACCCCCACAGTGGGCCCATGTGGAGCTGCTCTTGTACCAATCTGGGTGTGTCAGGGAGTATAGAAAAACATGCCGTGTGTAGTCATTTTGTGACTTTGAAATATGACCGTACTTGTTTCCTGTGTTTTCTGCTCTCAAGATAGAAGAAAGAGGTGGTGGGAAGCGTGAAGGTTTGTGAACAGGGAAATTATCAACCAAACACAGGGAAATCCTTTGACAAATTCTACATGAGTATTAGAATAGTAATATATCAGTATAATAATAGTATAGAAATATTAGAGAAGGTTGTCTACAGTCAGTTGTTGCCCTTCTTAGAGGATAATGGTATCACTGAGCTGTTCCAGTCCGGTTTTAAAGCCCTCCACAGCACAGAGTCAGCGCTTCTAAAAGTTTTTAACGATATCCTCCTGTCCACTGATTCTGGTAAATATGTTGTCCTGGTGCTTTTAGATCTGTCTGCTGCGTTCCACACCGTCGACCACGCCACCTTAATCACTCGTCTTGAGAACTGTGTGGGCATTAAGGGCGCCGCCCTCAACTGGTTCCGGTCGTACCTAACCGACAGGAGTTTTTGTGTAAAAGTAGACAGTTTTATGTCGTCCACAGCTCCTTTACCACATGGGGTCCCCCAGGGCTCAATCCTTGCCCCAATTTTATTTGCGCTTTACCTTCTCCCCCTTGGTTCTATTTTTAGGAAGTACAGTATTGCATTTCATTTTTATGCCGATGATTGCCAGATTTATTTTCCCATGGCACAAAATAACACGGTTCAACGTCTTATTGACTGCCTGCACGACATCAAAGTCTGGCTTTCAGCTAACTTCCTGAGCCTAAATGAAGATAAAACAGAAGTTATGTTGTTCGGTCCAAGTCGCTCTCCCTCCCCCAACGTTGACCTCGGCACTCTGACCCCGTATCTCAGCGACTCTGTCACAAACCTGGGGGTAAAGTTTGACTCAGATTTTAAATTCGAAAAACAAATCAGCAGCGTCGTTCAAAAAAGCTTTTATCAATTACGCCAAATAGCAAAAGTGAAACCGCTTCTATCAAGACATGATCTTGAGAAATTAATCCACGCTTTTATCTCGACTCGTCTTGATTATTGTAATGCCCTGTATGTTGGCATTAGCCAGGCCTCCCTCGCCCGCCTGCAGCTCGTGCAGAACTCTGCTGCTCGTCTGCTAACACAGACCCGCAGACGTGAGCACATCACCCCTATTTTAGCATCCCTTCACTGGCTCCCTGTGCGTTACCGAATACATTTTAAACTCCTCTTATTTGTTTTTAAATGTCTAAACAACCTCGCGCCAACCTATCTCTCCGACCTCCTTCAGCCTTACTGCCCCACCCGATCCTTAAGATCAGCCGATCAGCTGCTGTTGACGGTCCCTGACACAAGGCTGAAGCTTAGAGGTGACAGAGCTTTCGCCGTTGCTGCTCCCAAGCTCTGGAACGACCTACCCCTGAGTGTTAGACAAGCCTCCTCTCTTCCTGTTTTTAAATCTCTCTTAAAAACATACTTTTATTCCATGGCTTTTAACACTGAGTGATGTCCATCCTGCAATGGCGCCCCATAATACACCTGCTGTGATCCTGTTTTTATGTTTTTATGTTTTTATTAATTCTATTTTAATTATTTATTTTTTATCGTGTTCTGTTTGTGTTGTGTTGTGTTTGCTCGGTACTCGTTTTATCTTTTAACCTGCTCATTGTACAGCACTTTGGCTACCCCTGTGGTCAATTTTAAATGTGCTCTATAAATAAAGTTGAAGAATCTTGAAGAAGATTGCAGGAAACGTGAGATAACATCAAAAATAGATGATTCAGGTCTTTGGTTTATGTACATCAAGTTCCGTTCCTACAATGGCGATGCAAGTCTAGTGTAAACTCTGCAATTTGAACTGAACTGTGTATTAAAAAAGGCGACAAGCCCTTAATACAGCAAGTGAGTTTAAAGTTCTGGTGAAATGTTTGCAGTCTACCATATTAACAAGTAAATGTTTATGTGAGCTCAGTATGATTGTATTTTATGTGTATCAACGTGTGGTAGTTTTTTGCCATATTTTTTTCTTGGTCACATTTTCATTGCAAAAGAGATCTTTGATTTCATTGGGACAAAACTTGGATAAATGAAAATACCTTAAGTTAATGTTAAATTCACTCACATTACATAGTTACACAGAACACATGGAACAACAATACAGTAATACAAGTAATAACTACTTACTTGTATCCCTGTAGTTGTCTTGCACACTGAAAAGGGCATTGCAAGGACAGGGGAGACGGGCTTATTGGGAAGAGGAATGTCTAAATAATGACACCACTACGCTGCTTGGTTATCAAATCATTTCATAAGAGCATATCCTTTCAAATGTTCAACAATATTTTTGCCCTTTTCTAAACATTTTGTAGTATCTAATTTCACTTCAGTTTTCTTTTCTTTAAACTCTGCCATTAGAAGAGTATGTCTGAACCTTGAGAGACATACAGTAATGAAGGGAAAAAAGCTAACTTGAAGGAACAAAAGTGACGTTGTCCTAAGTCTAGCGATGTGTGAGCACATTTTCTTCCGCCTACGTATTCTTCTGCCACACACAGAAAACTAGTTCCTTTTTTTTTTGTACAGTATAAAACTTTATGAGAGTGCATTGTGACAGGAAATATTGTAATGTTGTACTTGAAAGATATTCAATAAAGTATGTACCGTATTTTCCGCACTATAAGGCGCACCGGATTATTAGCCGCACCTTCAATGAATGGCATATTTCATAACTTTGTCCACCAATAAGCCGCCCCGGACTATAAGCCGCGCCTACGCTGCGCTAAAGGGAATGTCAAAAAAACAGTCAGATAGGTCAGTCAAACTTTAATAATATATTGAAAACCAGCGTTCTAACAACTCTGTCCCAAAATGTACGCAAATGTGCAATCACAAACATAGTAAAATTCAAAATAGTGCAGAGCAATAGCAACATAATGTTGCTCGAACGTTAATGTCACAACACACAAAATAAACATAGCGCTCACTTTCTGAAGTTATTCTTCATTCGTAAATCCTTCGTCTTCGGTGTCCGAAGTGAAAAGTTGGGCAAATGTGAGATCCAAAATGGACGGTTCCGTCTCGTCGAAGTCATCGGAGTCAGTGTCACTGTTATCCAGCAGTTCTGTGAATCCTGCCTTCCGGAAAGCTCGGACCACAGTTGTGACCGAAATATCTGCCCAGGCATTTACGATCCACTGGCAGATGTTGGCGTCGTCTGGCGCTGCCTCCCTGTCTTAGTGAATGTGTGTTCGCCTTCTGTCATCCATTGTTCCCACGCAGTTAGCAGTCTAGCTTCGAATGCCCTGTTGACACCAATATCTAGCGGCTGGAGGTCTTTTGTCAATCCACCCGGAATGACGGCGAGTATTGAATTAAGCGCGTAAGCGTGTCTCTTAAAGTGATGTTATGAGCTAGCAAATATAACAACTACACTACCCAGCATGCAACGATAGTTACGAGCATGCGCGGTAGCCCTGAGAAGCGTTGTATGCTGGCAGTTAGAATGTGGTTTTGAGCACGCTGTGAGTAAACGTTGAGAACTCAGTTAACACGCCTCGTCTGCATTATTTATAATTAGACAGACAACACACTTAATAGGAGCCATTTTGGGGTCTTTACATAAACACACAAATGGAAATGAAACGTCACATATCCCAGCATGCACCGCGCGCTTCTTCTTCTTCCGGGGGCGGGTGGTTGCTTACAGTACAAGAAGAAGCGCTTCCTGTTCTATGGGGGCGGGTGCTTACCTTGGCGGTTGCTTGCGTAGAAGAAGAAACGCTTCCTGCTCTACCGGGAAAAAAGATGGCGGCTGTTTACCGAAGTTGCGAGAACGAAACTTTATGAAAATGAATCTTAATATTTATCCATATATAAAGCGCACCGGGTTAAAAGCCACACTGTCAGCTTTTGAGTAAATTTGTGGTTTTTAGGTGCGGCTAATGGTGCGGAAAATACGGTACTTGACTGAACTTCAAAATATTCTGTGTTTTTCAGGCAAAAGAGCATTATGAAAAGGCCCTAGAAGAGTTGAACCGCTGTAACCCTCGCTACATGGAAGACATGGAACAGGTGTTCGACCTCACCCAGGAAGCTGAGCGCAAGAGGCTGTTCTTCTTTAAAGAGGTTCTGCTGGACATCCATACACACCTTGACCTGTCCAGCAAAGAAGGGTAGGACAAAGACACACTTAAATGCACTCTTACAATATGCAGTCTACACCACGAATATACAAGGATGTACACATCCCTGTAAAAGGCTGGTTTTGTGAGGTAACCAAAATTGGCAAAGATCAGTAAATCATAACCTTGTGGGGAAAAACAACTAATCTTTTCAGGGGGGGAAAATGTTGGCATCACTGTGCAAGCCCTGAAGCCTAATAGTTTTGATACATTTAAATTGATCACAGCACACCTGTTAATTAGTACTAAAATCGAGTGCTTTTTGTGAAGATAAAACAACAATTTATCTATAAGGGGAACTGCACTTTTTGGGGAGGATTTTGCCTATTGTTCGCAATCATTATGAAAGACATGACGACGGATGGATTTTTTTTTTTCATGCTTTCTCACTTGTAAATAAAAGTCTGCTTACAGCGGTGCCAATGGGCGCTCCTCTATTTTGCCCATAAAATCCAATAAATAACCATTCAAAAACCGCCAACAATACTCCATTTACATTTTGTGATTTTAAATACCGTATTTTCCGCACTATTAGCCGCACCTAAAAACCACAAATTTACTCAAAAGCTGACAGTGCGGCTTATAACCCGGTGCGCTTTATATATGGATTAATATTAAGATTCATTTTCATAAAGTTTAGGTCTCGCAACTACGGTAAACAGCCGCCATCTTTTTTCCCGGTAGAACAGGAAGCGCTTCTTCTTCTACGCAAGCAACCGCCAAGGTAAGCACCCGCCCCCATAGAAGAGGAAGCGCTTCTTCTTCTACTATAAGCAACCACCCGCCTCCGTAGAAGAAGAAGAAGCGCGCGGATATTACGTTTCATTTCCTTTGTGTGTTTACATCTGTAAAGACCACAAAATGGCTCCTACTAAGCGACAGGTTTCCGGTTCATGAAAAGACGCAATCTCTCCATCCGCACACGGACTACTATTTCACAGCAACTGCCTAAAGACTTTCAAGAAAAGCTGGCTACTTTCCGTGCATATTGTAAAAACAAGATAGCTGAAAAAAAGATCCGGCCAGAGAACATTATCAACATGGACGAGGTTCCACTGACTTTTGATATTCCTGTGAACCGCACTGTGGATACAACGGGAGCACGTACGGTGAATATTCGCACCACAGGGAATGAGAAGTCATCCTTCACTGTGGTTCTAGCTTGCCATGCTAATGGCCAGAAACTTCCACCCATGGTGATATTCAAAAGGAAGACCTTGCCAAAAGAGACCTTTCCAGCCGGCGTCATCATAAAAGCTAACTCGAAGGGATGGATGGATGAAGAAAAGGTGAGGGAGTGGTTAAGGGAAGTTTACGCGAAGAGGCCGGGTGGCTTTTTTCACGCAGCTCCGTCCATGTTGATATACGACTCCATGCGCGCCCACATCACGCTGGTTTTTAATATATTATTAAAGTTTGACTGACCTATCTGACTGTTTTTTTGACATTCCTTTAGCGCAGTTAGATGCGGCTTATAACACGGGGCGGCTTATAGGTGGACAAAGTTTTGAAATATGCCGTTCATTGAAGGCGCGGCTTATAACCCAGGGCGGCTTATGGTGCGGAAAATACGGTAAATGGAAATATATGAACATCCCAGCAGTCGGCATCCTAATGACAGCAGACGTAATTTTATTGTATTTATCATATTTAATAGCTGTTCCACTGTTGTTTAGGGTTTTATTGAGCACGCGCACAAATGAGCTAAAATTTGATTTGCAACTTCTCCCCTGTTTGCTGACTTGTCAAAACTTTTGAGACATTTTTGTTGTGCGGGTCTCACGGTTGCATCTCTTCAAGTCACTAGTTTGTGTGTGTGTTTATGAGTGACTGGCAGAAAAGCTCTGGGTACGTCGGTGAGAAGTCATTTGCATGTATAAAACTCAAGACTCCCCGAATAATAAGTCAAACTTATGTTTTGATGTCTGTAAGGAAAATTAAGGAAATACTACTCTTATATTCAAGTCAATATGGCGATTGTCATAAAAATGCTGTGATTTAGTGTAACATTTTAATTAAATGTTTTAAGTGTGAACAGAGCCACCTCGCCAGAAAATATGAGGGTGTACACACCTTTTTTGCACTTTTACTACACTTGTACCCAGTTAAACAATTATCAACTTATATCATACATATCTAGTAGGTTAGACTAATTTCTTCTTTTCTTTATCAAATCTAGTTAAACATGATGCACGAGGTTTGGGTGTGTGGTAACATGCATGTGTACACTGAAGTTAATGGAAAACCTACGCTGTTTTTCATTAACTATTGGTCTAGCATTCTGTTTAAACACACCACTGTTGCCATGGCAACATTGATTGTCAATGGCCAACATCTTAGTGTGAACACATTCCTTTGACTATGCTATGAGAAGATTCCCACATAAGTGATGTCAAAACAGTCCATAAATCCATGTGCATAAAAACCACTCTGCGTGCACGTGACCTCTTGGCGCGCACACTGACTCTGTTTGCACTCGCTCGCGATCTGTTTGCGCTTGCAGTGTGCTTTTCTGTATCTTTATGCGTGTGGCATTCCTCCTTTTTGTTACTTAAGGGCGGGCATTGAATACAAAACTCGGCAACTCCCCTCCTTTCTGACTGCTCACTTTAAACGCCTACGGTCTCCTGGTCAGAGCTGATCCGAGGGAACTGTTATAATTGATCTGTGTGTACCTTCCGAAGGAGACTGAAACATTAGACAAAATAACCCGTTTTTTCAGGTGTGTCAAACTCATTCAGCGCTTTTAACAGTGAATATATGTGGTTTCTGTTATTTTGGGAGAGTTCATTGACAATCATGATTTAATCAATTTAATTATAGTACTCGGTAAAAGGTTTATTTTTAAGGCCAAAAACAGATATTCACTTAGTATTACTTTCTTTAAAACATTTATTCAGTATTTTTTAACTTTAGAAAGTTACATGGTTGAAAACGATAATGATGCCAAAAAACATAAAAAAAAGATGGGAAGTCCTCAAAGGCTTATGTTGAAAGTGTAATTATTTATAGATTATATGCTATCTGTTGTTGTATTCCCTAACTTTTAGTGACCTGAACATAAGCTGGACTGTAAATACTTTTTTTGTTTTTGTTTTTAAAATGTAATTTTGTTTATAGATTATATGCAATCTGTTGTGTTCCAAAATTTTCAGTTTTTTGTTTGTTTGTTTGTTTGTTTGTTTTCTCAGTGTACATGAATGAAGGTGTGTGTTGCTGGACCCGACTTGGACATTATCTGGACTGGACCTGGTTTTTAAAAAAAAAAAAACAACCTTTAAACAAAGCTAATTTCATTTACAGCCAGGTCTGGTGAAGATAAGGTCCTTTCTTTCTTTTTTTATTTATTTATTTTATTTTTATTTTTTTATAGATAGGATAAATAAATATTTTCTTGGATAAAGAGGAAAGTAAACAATATAAAAATAATTACATAAGGGAGAAAAGGGAAAGAAAAAATAGTAATTAAATGAAAATGTTAGTGGACCAGCAGCACAAACAATCAAGTGTGCTTCAGGGACTGTGTTGTGTCCCTTGCAGAAGTGTTGTCCATGTTGTGGAAACCAGAATATTGTTGGCAGAAAGAAACAACCCCTTTTGTGTGAGTGGGTGTGTGAGTGTGAATAGGGGAGGGAGGTTTTTTTTTTCTGGGTTGATGCACTAGTTGAAAGTGTATCGTGTGTTTTTTTATATGTTGATTTAATAAAAAAAACAAAAAACAAAAAAAAAAAAACAGTGAATATATGAATAGAAGTGTATAATAGCTTTGTTACGCAATTTGCATATGCAATTGTGATTACTATACTTTTTACTACCGGCTTGATAGATCATTTGCTTTGAAATCGTAAGTCAATGTGACAATAAGATATTTAAGTAAAAACAATGCTTGGAATAGTGTTTTGCATTATACTACAGTTTGGAAGATACACAATTACGTGCAGTACATATTTTGTGCTAAAATGTATGTAATGAAAGAACAAATACATTTAAACAGAAAGTGCTTTATTGACGAACACTCGCACAATATTTCCTGCTTTTCATGGGCCAAATAAAATGATGTGGTGACATCCAGCCCTAGGCCTTTAGTTTGACACCTGTGCATAACATTATTCCTGATTAAGTAAACTCAATAAAATAAAAACAATTGCCCCATCCATCAATTTTCTACCGCTTGTTCCTTTCGAGGTCGCAGGGGAGCTGGAGCCTATCCCAGCTGCACTCGGGCGGAAGGTGGGGTACACCCTGGACAAGTCGCCACCTCATTGGGGCGGGACAACACAGATAGACAACATTCACACTCACATTCACACACTTGGGCCAGTTTAGTGTTGCCAATCAACCTATCCCCAGGTGCATGTCTTTGGAGGTGGGAGGAAGCCGGAGTACCCGCAGGGAACCCACGCAGTCACGGGGAGAACAGGCAAACTCCACACAGAAAGACCCCGAGCCTGGGGATTGAACCCAGGACCTTCTTAATGTGTGCTGTCTAAAAACAATTGATTAACACAAAATAAATCACATTGCCCGGGCGACTCTGGCACTATATCATTGCTAAATTAGCTACCTTTTATCATATAAAGTAGGTCTACAGTATATAAAACAACATTGTAATTACCTGGGGAGTATATCAGAGATGCGATTTAAGGCTCTTTGAAGCGAGATGGATCAAAAGACTGGCTCGTTATTAATTATTTTTCCTTTCAACTGTTTTTTTTTCCTTATCAAAGAAACAATCACGAGTAGCAGTTATAAGACACAATGTGGGTCAGAAAAAAATTATTTACAGCAATATAATTTTATTGGTGGAAATTAGTCTGCCATATTGACTATAATTTAAAGGGGAACTGCACTTTTCTTGGAATTTTGCCTAACGTTCGCAATCATTATGGGAGACAAGAACATACAGGATTTTAAAGATGATAAAATCAATGTTTTATATACCCACTGCAAGTCTATATACATGTAATGTAGTAAAAGGCACGTTCATAACAATATGTAATATGTTTACGTATTTTAGTCATTTTATGCTACACACTTTGGACTTACGGCAACAAATGTGTTTCTATTTCCAGAAAAAAACGCGAGTGCGTTCTAATCATGGCAGACTTGGTAATGGACAACGAGGACGACTATTTTTGGACTTGCGGATTCACAACCTTATATTTTCTAACCTGAATATACGGAGAATTAATTGCTGCTTATAGAAGCAAGCACAAAGAGAGTGTGAAACTTTGGAACAGACGGAAGCCGAGAAAGTGAGGTCAGCATGACTTGGTGCTGCCAATCTGGAACTTGGAGCAAACTAGCAAACTATCAAATCAAATCAAATCAACTTTATTTATAGAGCACATTTAAAATTTACTACAGGGGTAGCCAAAGTGCTGTACAATGAGCAGGTTAAAAGATAAAACGAGTACCGAGCAAACACAACACAACACAAACAGAACACGATAAAAAATAAATAATTAAAATAGAATTAATAAAAACATAAAAACAGGATCACAGCAGGTGTATTATGGGGCGCCATTGCAGGATGGATATCACTCAGTGTTAAAAGCCATGGAATAAAAGTATGTTTTTAAGAGAGATTTAAAAACAGGAAGAGAGGAGGCTTGTCTAACACTCAGAGGTAGGTCGTTCCAGAGCTTGGGAGCAGCAACGGCGAAAGCTCTGTCACCTCTAAGCTTCAGCCTTGTGTCAGGGACCGTCAACAGCAGCTGATCGGCTGATCTTAAGGATCGGGTGGGGCAGTAAGGCTGAAGGAGGTCGGAGAGATAGGTTGGCGCGAGGTTGTTTAGACATTTAAAAACAAATAAAAGGAGTTTAAAATGTATTCGGTAACGCACAGGGAGCCAGTAAAGGGACGCTAAAATAGGGGTGATGTGCTCACGTCTGCGGGTCTGTGTTAGCAGACGAGCAGCAGAGTTCTGCACGAGCTGCAGGCGGGCGAGGGAGGCTTGGCTAATGCCAACATACAGGGCATTACAATAGTCAAGACGAGTCGAGATAAAAGCGTGGATTAATTTCTCAAGATCATGTCTTGATAGAAGCGGTTTCACTTTCGCTATTTGGCGTAATTGATAAAAGCTTTTTTGAACGACGCTGCTGATTTGTTTTTCGAATTTAAAATCTGAGTCAAACTTTACCCCCAGGTTTGTGACAGAGTCGCTGAGATACGGGGTCAGAGTGCCGAGGTCAACGTTGGGGGAGGGAGAGCGACTTGGACCGAACAACATAACTTCTGTTTTATCTTCATTTAGGCTCAGGAAGTTAGCTGAAAGCCAGACTTTGATGTCGTGCAGGCAGTCAATAAGACGTTGAACCGTGTTATTTTGTGCTATGGGAAAATAAATCTGGCAATCATCGGCGTAAAAATGAAATGCAATACTGTACTTCCTAAAAATAGAACCAAGGGGGAGAAGGTAAAGCGCAAATAAAATTGGGGGCAAGGATTGAGCCCTGGGGGACCCCATGTGGTAAAGGAGCTGTGGACGACATAAAACTGTCTACTTTAACACAAAAACTCCTGTCGGTTAGGTACGACCGGAACCAGTTGAGGGCGGCGCCCTTAATGCCCACACAGTTCTCAAGACGAGTGATTAAGGTGGCGTGGTCGACGGTGTCGAACGCAGCAGACAGATCTAAAAGCACCAGGACAACATATTTACCAGAATCAGTGGACAGGAGGATATCGTTAAAAACTTTTAGAAGCGCTGACTCTGTGCTGTGGAGGGCTTTAAAACCGGACTGGAACAGCTCAGTGATACCATTATCCTCTAAGAAGGGCAACAACTGACTGTAGACAACCTTCTCTAATATTTTGGAAATGTATGGAAGATTAGAGATAGGTCTGAAGTTAGAGAGGAGAGAGGGGTCGAGGCTGGGTTTTTTAAGTAGAGGTCGTACCACTGCATGTTTAAACTCTACTGGAACTATTCCAGAAGAGAGGCTACTATTGATAATGTTATGCATAAATGAAGTGCTTACAAAAACAAAACCAGAACATTTTTTTTTACCCCGCCAGCTGGACCAAACGGACAACTGTCCAGCATCGAGCGAGTCACTATAATATTCATCATTATACATGCAGCACTTCATGCTTATTACAACTGTAGTACATTTGCTGCCGCGTGTACAAACAAAATATGAAATGTGGGCTAATACTTTACAGATACTGTAATATGATTGTTCATTTTTTACATTTGTACAGATTAGTGTCTTATTGCATTATGTTGTGCATTACAAACTCAAAAGCCATTTAGCTGCTGAAGCAAAAGCTAGCTTACAGCTAATGCGGTAGCATGCCGTCGCAAGGCAATGTGTTACTACGCTAGAAATATTATTCCTCTGGGTTTGCTCTTACAATAACAATGTCGCTACAGATTGGTTATTATACAGGTTACGGAACATAAATGAAGTATTGTTGGCGGTTTTAGGATGCATTTTCAAAGTGATTTAGAAGCAGGATGGATTAGCTGCATTGCTAGCCACCTAGAACGAACCGATTATTACAAATTAGAATGCCCAAAACAAAACACCTATTGCCTTCTTGTCTCTCATAGGGATTGTGAACGATAGGCAAAATTTAAAAAAAGGTGCAGTTCCCATTAAAATTGTGTTGTATCTTAATTGTAAGCATTTGATAAGGTGGTGCCATTTTAACACTGATGCACTATTTTTAATTAAAAAGCTTTGGAGAATGAGAGCATTTTAACAATGCAGAAGAAAATACATAAATAATAAGGAAGAATCAAATGTATATAAAGTATAAATAAAACTAGAATTAAAAACTAGAACATAATTAAAATAAAATGTTACTACCTTGTGTGTGTATGCTTGAACTGCAGTACACATCAGAACAATGTACCAGAAATGTGGTTCCAAATTCTGCTGTAATTCCTTTGACTCTGACTCGTTTTCTAGTCTTGTCGGCAGTCGGATGGCGCAGATTTGCAGCATAGGCAATTGCAGACCCTGCATGTGCATAAAAACGTCTCCCAAACGAACAATGCACAATTTAAAACCATTCTCAACGTTCTCTTAAAAGAAACGTTACAAAGACTTGATTCGTCCGTGAACGTCACATCTCTAGAGCATATATCTAGAGTAGTAGTCACAGACTATTTCGGTCTCAGCCAAAAACCAAAGCAAGATCGACCGCTGCGTCAACTATGATGAACCCTGGGCCGCACTTTGGTCACCCTAGCTGTAGAAGCTAACTGTTTATGGCCACTATTTGTCCCATATCGCCGTAGTGGTCGTGTATTTGTTCATATGGTTACATATGGGACGCGAGTCAGCTTAGGTCAGCGCCAGAAATAGTAAAGTCAGCTGTTCACCTGGCGGGTTTTTCGTGTGTGATAAAGAGGGGATGAACGGGGAAATCCTTCTTTAGCTGCTGCCTTGTTTTATAATATTTTACTGCATTTTCACATGTCAATTTTTACTTTTGTATGCACAATAAAACACAAAATTCGTACTTTGGAGAAATGTTCACAGACTCTAGTATTTGGCTTGTTACCTTCCCGTCGCAGTTGAGCGATGATGGTTGTGGTTGAGGGAAGAGTGCTTGATGTTGGATTCTACAAAATGTCTGATGCGTTGCAACAATCAGCCTTTATGCGTGGTTGCAGCTCGATGATTTTCGCACGTTTGTGAGACGAGCGGGTGTAGTGTGCGGCTGAACTTGGGGGATGTGGCCGCGGTGTCGAGAGTCGCGGAATGCAAGGCTGAACAGAGAGAGGCAGAAGCGTGCGGGCATGTTCAGGGCATAAAATACGTGCATGTTTGCGCGTCTGTTGGTCACTCTTCAGGTGGGGATGTCACTGGTGTCATATTAATAAATTATAATTTTTTCTAATATTTTCGCGAGCAACCGGTAGGGTCCCAAAGATCGACTGGTCGATTGCGATCAACAGGTTGGCGACCCCTGATCTAGAAAAAACATTTGATTATGCAAGTCGAAATAGGCTATCTGTAATAGCATCAAGCTGTTAAACTTATGATTTTTGACATGTTCACATGACATCTTAATAAATAGTAATGTCATTGTTTAATGTGTAGTGTAAGGTGTACAGGTAAAAGCCAGTAAATTAGAATATTTTGAAAAACGTGATTTATTTCAGTAATTGCATTCAAAAGGTGTAACTTATATTTATTCATTGCACACAGACTGATGCATTCAAATGTTTATTTCATTTAATTTTGATGATTTGAAGTGGCAACAAATGAAAATCCAAAATTCCGTGTGTCACAAAATTAGAATATTACTTAAGGCTAATACAAAAAAGGGATTTTTAGAAATGTTGGCCAACTGAAAAGTATGAAAATGAAAAATATGAGCATGTACAATACTCAATACTTGGTTGGAGCTCCTTTTGCCTCAATTACTGCGTTAATGCGGCGTGGCATGGAGTCGATGAGTTTCTGGCACTGCTCAGGTGTTATGAGAGCCCAGGTTGCTCTGATAGTGGCCTTCAACTCTTCTGCGTTTTTGGGTCTGGCATTCTGCATCTTCCTTTTCACAATACCCCACAGATTTTCTATGGGGCTAAGGTCAGGGGAGTTGGCGGGCCAATTTAGAACAGAAATACCATGGTCCGTAAACCAGGCACGGGTAGATTTTGCGCTGTGTGCAGGCGCCAAGTCCTGTTGGAACTTGAAATCTCCATCTCCGTAGAGCAGGTCAGCAGCAGGAAGCATGAAGTGCTCTAAAACTTGCTGGTAGACGGCTGCGTTGACCCTGGATCTCAGGAAACAGAGTGGACCGACACCAGCAGATGACATGGCACCCCAAACCATCACCCAACCATGCAAATTTTGCATTTCCTTCGGAAATCGAGGTCCCAGAGTCTGGAGGAAGACAGGAGAGGCACAGGATCCACGTTGCCTGAAGTCTAGTGTAAAGTTTCCACCATCAGTGATGGTTTGGGGTGCCATGTCATCTGCTGGTGTCGGTCCACTCTGTTTCCTGAGATCCAGGGTCAACGCAGCCGTCTACCAGCAAGTTTTAGAGCACTTCATGCTTCCTGCTGCTGACCTGCTCTATGGAGATGGAGATTTCAAGTTCCAACAGGACTTGGCGCCTGCACACAGCGCAAAATCTACCCGTGCCTGGTTTACGGACCATGGTATTTCTGTTCTAAATTGGCCCGCCAACTCCCCTGACCTTAGCCCCATAGAAAATCTGTGGGGTATTGTGAAAAGGAAGATGCAGAATGCCAGACCCAAAAACGCAGAAGAGTTGAAGGCCACTATCAGAGCAACCTGGGCTCTCATAACACCTGAGCAGTGCCAGAAACTCATCGACTCCATGCCACGCCGCATTAACGCAGTAATTGAGGCAAAAGGAGCTCCAACCAAGTATTGAGTATTGTACATGCTCATATTTTTCATTTTCATACTTTTCAGTTGGCCAACATTTCTTAAAAATCCCTTTTTTGTATTAGCCTTAAGTAATATTCTAATTTTGTGACACACGGAATTTTGGATTTTCATTTGTTGCCACTTCAAATCATCAAAATTAAATGAAATAAACATTTGAATGCATCAGTCTGTGTGCAATGAATAAATATAATGTACAAGTTACACCTTTTGAATGCAATTACTGAAATAAATCAAGTTTTTCAAAATATTCTAATTTACTGGCTTTTACCTGTATATTAAGTGACAACATTCACTAATACTGGCTTATTTTGTCTGATTCCTGTGTCCAGAAAGTGACACAGTTCTTTTGCATGTGCACAGACTAAGTTTGCGCATTCACATAATGTATTTTATGCACTGTTTTGACGCCAGTGAGTTATCAGTGAATTTGTTTAGCGTATGTTTGATGGTTTGGTCTGAATGAGACAAAACAAATTTAATTTGCTGGCGGTGAAGATCCTTGAGTTTGTGAGTTTTGATTACTGTGCGACAGGCGGACTCATGAAAGACCCTTGTCCTCCTTCAGTGACCCACTTCCTACTGGGGGACTTGGCTTCCACTATCACAAATTGTGTCATTAAACTAAGTGGTTTACATTTTTTCAAACTTATTAATGCTTACTCGCTTTTAACAAGGTTTGGATGAAACTTTGATTTCAGAGGTTGGGTTTAGGGGACACAACTAATGACAATGTTTATTACCAAACACATGCACACAGACATAGATTCAATTGTTATTGTAAATGCAAGCTGTGATATCAAATTTGTTTAACTTATGTGACCCAGGCCGAACATTCAGTGGAAAATGAACACAGACTCCTGGTTAATTAGCAAAACAGCTGTGTGCAATTCTAGGAACTCTTTACAACCAGATAGAGGGACCAAGGATGGCCGATTGCATATTAACAACAAACGGTAGAGGAAATCGATGGGCAGTCTGAAGGGAAACAGGGTTCAGCTTAAGCATCCGTTTTCCGATAGACCTGTCTACATTTAATAAAGCCTTCATAATTTTATTTGCAGGAGATTGAAACTGTCTTTTGAAAAAGTTTAGGAGACATGTCTCCCCTGTCCTCCCTACAAATTATGTCTATGGTTGAAACTCTACCAAATGGTTGAGATTTTTAAAGCTGATGAGGCCCTGCCCCAGTTTCTTGTCAAAAAGATTCTCATAAGTAACATTTATGCCATGAGAGGTTTTGCAGGTAAACAGTATTCATAGAAAAACATGACTAAAAAAAGAATAATTTCAGCAATTTCACCTGCATTGTTGGTGTGTTTAGCAAGAGGCTTGACCTTGTTTCTTGTTCTGCTGCCACCCATGTTTCCTAAAATATATCTACGGTTCAACTGTGCTAATTGTTGTTCCTACAACATTCCAAATTGAACAAACATGAGATTAATTGGCCTTGGTACTTGTTCTAATACAACTATTGTTTTTAATGAGGCAATACTCCACAACTATTTATGAATAAAGTAAGAAACTGAAGAAGTATTCGCTCGCTCAGCTTTGTGTTTTGTTAAATAGAAAAAGGATTTGGTCCAGGGGTGCCAAAACTTTTTCCATTGAGGGCCAAAGACTGACAAATCAAAGGATGCGGAGGCCATTTTGGTAGTTTTCACCATCAAAACCATTACAATATATATAATTTTTTCGAAGGACTAAACATTTTGTCTGAATGCTGAGGAGCGAAACCCTAACTGAAATGGCACGCTGGTCAGATAGCATCAGGTAACAAAAATATGAACAAAATAAGCTAAAAAAGATAGCATGCTAACAGTACCATACCAAAATATATGACACGAAGGTGTACACCTGTTAAAATTAGCTTAAAAACATACTAATGTTAACATGTCAAAATGTGTCATGTACCAAAATATATTACTCTAAGGTGTGTACTTAAACAATGGCTAGCATGCTAACATTAGCATGCATAAAGTACCAAAGTATGACTGAGGTGTCTACCTACAAAAACAAGCTAGTATGCCAACAGGTATCATTCGTCAAATAACAAAATATTTGACGCTGGGGTGTATACCTGCAAAATTATCAAAAAAGCTAGCATGCTAATATTAAAAGAATGCTAACAATTGTGCCGCAGGCCGTTGAAAAATTTGCACTTTGGGCACCCCTGAGTTAGTCCAACCAAAGTGCAGCCACTGATTATCAGACACTCTCATCAATTGTCCATACAGGACAGCCAGACTGTGTGAATGAGAGTATTAACCCGTCACTTTATTTGATAGTTTCAGAGAGCTGTACCAGGACCTGGGTCGGACCATCCGATCAGCGAATGAGGCAGAAGATCTCCGATGGTGGAGGAACACCCACGGACCAGGAATGAGCATGAACTGGCCACAGTATGAAGTAGGGAAGCACCACTCGAATCAATGCATATAAACAAATTGACAAAATTGTCAAATTAAAGACTGATACAGGATAGTGATGTGAAAGAAATATCTGAACATTTTCATGAGCAACATCTAGCCTATAGTAGGTCATGTGTTAGTTTCAGATAAACTGAATATTGAATAGGCTTTCTGTGAAAGCCTGGTTGTTACTGAGTCCTGAGTGGGTCAGTGGAATGTTGGCGCAAACGCACAGACACACACACGCGCACACACATGCATCCAGTTTTTTCCTCAAACTCTCAGTGGAAAACTACTAACTACTGATTTGGGATTAATCCTAATAAACAAATATTTACAAACTTCATATAGAAAAATCCAGATGTGTGTCATTAGTGTATCAACTGATTGAAATCTGTTTTAAATCAATTCTAATGACCTTCCTCAAAGGCCATATGTAATCAGAGGCCATATGTAATCAGTTTTGTTCAGCGATACATACAATGGGAGAATAACTATTTCACCCCCTCATTTTTTAAAGTCACATTCTTACGAAGACACGAACTATCCATTATTTTTATGATTGTCTTGTTTTAGCACATTGAGATAGAATATCAAGAAAATATTCTAGAAACTGATGAAATAAAGGTTTTAAATAGAGATGTTCCATGTTGGTGTTCTTATAGCGATAGCCGATATGTTGGTGCTGTCCAGCGTTTAGTACAGTGGTTCTCAACCTTTTTTCAGTGATGTACCCCCTGTGAAAATGTTTTTAAATCAAGTACCCCCTAATCAGAGCAAAGCATTTTTGGTTGAAAAAAAGAGATGAAGTAAAATACAGCACTATGTCATCAGTTTCTGATTTATTAAATTGTATAACAGTGCAAAATATTGCTCATTTGTAGTGGTCTTTCTTGAACTATTTGGAAAAAAAGATATCAAAATAATTAAAAACTTGTTGAAAAATAAACAAGTGATTCAATTATAAATTAAAGCTGCAAGCAGCGTTGGACGGGCCCGCGTATTTGGCAGGTGCTAGTCCTAAGTGTCCCAATACTTTTGTCTACTTTTAGTCTGAAGTGTCCCAAGACTTTTGTCTAGTGTACCTACCTTGTCTGCATTGTGTGGGCACGTTGGTGCTTCCTGCTTTTGAGCAGCCATCTTAAAAAACCAGCAGCGCAGCAGCAGCAGTGTAGCGGGTCTTTGAAGGGTCATAAAATCAAAACCGGAGCAGGTATTAAAAATCCCATCTATACTTTTAATCACAAGGGTTTAATCTGTCACCTGTGTTAGTTTGAAGGCGAAACGACAAACGCGCTCAGAGGAGATAGATTTTGAAGAAAGGTGACCGGTTTTTACAAAAAATTTGTTTTGAAGGGGGAATAACAAACTTCCTGTTGATTTTTGCTGGGGGTTGTCAATTTATGTAATGTAGGTCTAAGTGAGACCTACATAGAGGTTTTTGTTTCATCTCTCTCCGACCTTCCCAGTGGGAGTTACAGGCAGTTTTGTCAGATTTTTCATCCGAGGAGCAGTTTTTTGTGGTTTTTATAAGAAAATTGCTGTAGAGCACAATTTTTAGATTTGGGGTTAGGTTTTTTCATTAGATCACAGTTTTAGCCAGTCCTGATGTGTGTGTTAAGTTCAGTGAGTTTTGAAGCATGTTAAGGGGGTCAAATTACAACTAAAAGAGGCAAAAGTGACTGTTTTTAGTACTTTTTTGTGTTGAAGGGGGAATTGCCAACTTCCTGTTGATTTTAGCCCGAGGATATACAATTGTGAAATGTAGATCTAAGTCAGACCTACATAAAGGTTTTTGTTTCATGTCTCTCCGACCTTCCTAGTGGGAGTTACAGGCAACGTAGTTTTTTCTTCCTAGGGGGCGCTAGAGCGCAATTTTGAGTTTTGGGGTTTGGTTTTTTTTATTAAAAGGCAATTTTCGCAGGTCCTGATGTGTGGGTCAAATATGGTGAGTTTTGAAGCATGTTAAGTGGGTCAAATTAGTGCTCAAAGAGGCGGCGGAAGAAGAAAGAAAGAATAATAAAACCTTAGAATAACAATAGGTCCTTATGTCCCATTGCATAAGGACTCCCTTCGGGAGTCCTTTTGCAATGGGCCATTGCGGGCCCTAATAAAGATTTCTACACATAGAAGTAATCATCAACTTAAAATGCCCTCTTTGGGGATTGTAATAGAGATCCATCTGGATTCATGAACTTAATTCTAAACATTTCTTCACAAAAAAAGAAATCTTTAACATCAATATTTATGGAACATGTCCACAAAAAATCTAGCTGTCAACACTGAATATTGCATTGTAATGAATGGAATAGCCTACTTGATTTGATGTTCAGTTTGTGAACTTACATTCATATTTTGTTGAAGTATTATTCAATAAATATATTTATAAAGAATTTTTGAATTGTTGCTATTTTTAGAATATTTAAAAAAAAATCTCACGTACCCCTTGGCATACCTTCAAGTACCCCCAGGGGTACGCGTACCCCCATTTGAGAACCACTGGTTTAGTAGACCTGCAGAGTCAGACTGTTGTGCAACTCAACTTTGGTCTGTTGCTCCTTGCATATCCCTTCATTCTCTTGAGTTAAATAACATCCCAGCCGTCATAGTGAACATAGCAAAGCAGTTAGCCGAGCTAGATATTTCAAACAGGACATAAAGCACAAATAGAAATAAATGATGGTCTTGTTTACACCAAATAAAGTAACATACAATAATAATGACTGTACTTTAAAGGGGACGTATTATGCAAAAGCAACATATTTACCTGATGGACCCTGTTTTGGTGTATTTAGAATCCCAATAAGTCCGGGAAAGTTGAAATCAAACTATGGAGGCATAGCGGTGATATTTATTAAACAATCTTGTCTTCATACTTGCTCCAAACAAGCCGTTTGGAATTTGCTCTGTTCTTTGACGTTTTCCAACATGTGACTATTTTTAATTTTCCTGAGGGAACTCTCCTGAAGGAATCAATAAAGTACTATGTATCTATCTATCTATCTCCATAAATAGTAAAGTTTTACACGAAGAGCTTTGCGCAAGTCCGTCATTCTAGTCCGACGACATAGTGAATAAGCCGCTTCTTTTTATCCATCCGGTTGTTGTGGGGAAAACTGGCTCGTACATGCACATGCATCCTCTGCCTGTGCCCTTTTCAATACAAAGTAGTAGGGGTGTACAAAAAAAATAGATTTTCGAATGAATTGTGATTCTTACTTGTGACAATTATTAATCAATAAAAAAAAATTAAAATAGGGTCCAGCATCCCCCGCGACCCAAAAAGGGACAAGCGGTAGAAAATGGATGGATGGATGGAAAAATCGAAAAAATTATATATGTATACACACTGTATATGTGTGTATGTACACATATATATGTATGTGTGTGTGTGTGTGTGTGTATATATATATATATATATATATATATACAGGTAAAAGCCAGTAAATTAGAATATTTTGAAAAACTTGATTTATTTCAGTAATTGCATTCAAAAGGTGTAACTTGTACATTATATTTATTCATTGCACACAGACTGATGCATTCAAATGTTTATTTCATTTAATTTTGATGATTTGAAGTGGCAACAAATGAAAATCCAAAATTCCGTGTGTCACAAAATTAGAATATTACTTAAGGCTAATACAAAAAAGGGATTTTTAGAAATGTTGGCCAACTGAAAAGTATGAAAATGAAAAATATGAGCATGTACAATACTCAACACTTGGTTGGAGCTCCTTTTGCCTCAATTACTGCGTTAATGCGGCGTGGCATGGAGTCGATGAGTTTCTGGCACTGCTCAGGTGTTATGAGAGCCCAGGTTGCTCTGATAGTGGCCTTCAACTCTTCTGCGTTTTTGGGTCTGGCATTCTGCATCTTCCTTTTCACAATACCCCACAGATTTTCTATGGGGCTAAGGTCAGGGGAGTTGGCGGGCCAATTTAGAACAGAAATACCATGGTCCGTAAACCAGGCACGGGTAGATTTTGCGCTGTGTGCAGGCGCCAAGTCCTGTTGGAACTTGAAATCTCCATCTCCATAGAGCAGGTCAGCAGCAGGAAGCATGAAGTGCTCTAAAACTTGCTGGTAGACGGCTGCGTTGACCCTGGATCTCAGGAAACAGAGTGGACCGACACCAGCAGATGACATGGCACCCCAAACCATCACCCAACCATGCAAATTTTGCATTTCCTTTGGAAATCGAGGTCCCAGAGTCTGGAGGAAGACAGGAGAGGCACAGGATCCACGTTGCCTGAAGTCTAGTGTAAAGTTTCCACCATCAGTGATGGTTTGGGGTGCCATGTCATCTGCTGGTGTCGGTCCACTCTGTTTCCTGAGATCCAGGGTCAACGCAGCCGTCTACCAGCAAGTTTTAGAGCACTTCATGCTTCCCGCTGCTGACCTGCTCTATGGAGATGGAGATTTCAAGTTCCAACAGGACTTGGCGCCTGCACACAGCGCAAAATCTACCCGTGCCTGGTTTACGGACCATGGTATTTCTGTTCTAAATTGGCCCGCCAACTCCCCTGACCTTAGCCCCATAGAAAATCTGTGGGGTATTGTGAAAAGGAAGATGCAGAATGCCAGACCCAAAAACGCAGAAGAGTTGAAGGCCACTATCAGAGCAACCTGGGCTCTCATAACACCTGAGCAGTGCCAGAAACTCATCGACTCCATGCCACGCCGCATTAACGCAGTAATTGAGGCAAAAGGAGCTCCAACCAAGTATTGAGTATTGTACATGCTCATATTTTTCATTTTCATACTTTTCAGTTGGCCAACATTTCTAAAAATCCCTTTTTTGTATTAGCCTTAAGTAATATTCTAATTTTGTGACACACGGAATTTTGGATTTTCATTTGTTGCCACTTCAAATCATCAAAATTAAATGAAATAAACATTTGAATGCATCAGTCTGTGTGCAATGAATAAATATAATGTACAAGTTACACCTTTTGAATGCAATTACTGAAATAAATCAAGTTTTTCAAAATATTCTAATTTACTGGCTTTTACCTGTGTGTGTGTGTGTATATATATATATATATATTGTGTGTATGTGTATACAGTACAGGCCAAAAGTTTGTAAACACCTTCTCATTCAAAACACAACTGATGGTACCAACCCCATTGGTATAGCAAGAAATTCCACTAATCCTGTTAAGGCACACCTGTGAAGTGAAAACCATTTCAGGTGACTACCTCTTGAATCTCATCGAGAGAATGCCAAGAGTGTGCAAAGCAGTAATCAGAATAAAGGGTGGCTATTTTGAAGAAACTAGAATATAAAACATGTTTTCAGTATTTCTCCTTTTTTTTTGTTAAGTACATAACTCCACGTGTGTTCATTAATAGTTTCGATGTCTTAAGTGACAATCTACAATGAAAATTACAAAAACGCATTATATGAGAAGGTGTGTCCAAACTTTTGGCCTGTACTGTATATGTGTATGTATATATACAGTTGTGGTCAAAAGTTTACATACACTTGTAAAGAACATAATGTCATGGCTGTCTTGAGTTTCCAATAATTTCGACAACTCTTATTTTTTTGTTAAAGTGATTGGAGCACATACTTGTTGGTCACAAAAAACATTCAGGAAGTTTGGTTCTTTTATGAATTTATTATGGGTCTACTGAGAATGTGACCAAATCTGCTGGGTCAAAAGTATACATACAGCATTGTTAATATTTGGTTACATGTCCCTTGGCAAGTTTCACTGCAATAAGGCGCTTTTGGTAGCCATCCACAAGCTTCTGGTTTAATTTTTGACCACTCCTCTTGACAAAATTGGTGCAGTTCAGCTAAATTTGTTGGTTTTCTGACATGGACTTGTTTCTTCAGCATTGTCCACATGTTCTCAATGGGGTTTAAGTCAGGACTTTGGGAAGGCCATTCTAAAACCTTAATTCTAGACTGATTTAGCCATTCCTTTACCACTTTTGACGTGTGTTTGGGGTTATTGTCCTTTTGGAACACCCAACTGCGCCCAAGACCCAACCTCCGGGCTGATGATTTTCGGTTGTCCTGAAGAATTTGGAGGTAATTCTCCTTTTTCATTGTCCCATTTACTCTCTGTAAAGCACCAGTTCCATTGGCAGCAAAACAGGCCTAGAGAATAATACTACCACCACTATGCTTGACGATAGATTTGGTGTCCCTGGGATTAAAGGCCTCACCTTTTCTCCTCCAAACATATTGCTGGGTATTGTGGCCAAACAGCTACATTTTTGTTTCATCTGACCACAGAACTTTCCTCCAGAAGGTCAGCAGCAAACTTTAGACGGGCCTTAAGGTGTCGCTTCTGGAGCAAGGACTTCCTTCTTGCATAGTAGCCTCTCAGTCCATGGCGATGCAAAACACGCTTGACCGTGAACACTGACACCTGTGTTCCAACAACTTCCAATTCATTGCAGACCTGCTTTTTGGTGGTTCTCGGTTTACTCTTGATCATCCTGACCAATTTTCTCTCTGAAGCAGGTGATAGCTTGCATTTTCTTCCTGATTGTGGCAGTGACAAAACTGTGCCATGCACTTTATACTTACGAACAATTGTCTGCACAGTGGCTCTTGGGACCTTAAGCTGCTTTGAAATGGCTCCAAGTAACTTTCCTGACTTGTTCAAGTCAATGATTCGTTTTTTCAGATCTGTGCTGAGTTCCTTTAACTTTCCCATTGTCGCGTTTGTAACCGAGTCTAATGACTGCATCACATAAGCCCTATTTAAATGGGCTCAGAGAAGTCAACAGGTGTCGTCAATCATAATCACTCACATGAAGTTAAGAGGCCATGCCATGAAGCTAATTTGATTTCATTGTAAATTTTCTACATCACCAATATTAATAATGTATGTTGCTGTATGTATACTTTTGACCCAGCAGATTTGGTCACATTTTCAGTAGACCTATAATAAATTCGTAAAAGAACCAAACTTCATGAATGTTTTTTGTGACAAACAAGTATGTTCTCCAATCACTCTATGACAACAAAATAAGAGTTGTAAAAATTATTGGAAATTCAAGACAGCCATGACATTATGTCCTTAACAAGTGTATGTAAACTTTTGACCACGACTGTATGTCTATAAACATATATATATATATATATATATATATATATATATATATATACACACATATATTTTAGATCTGTCCTGTTCAGCCACTCAGACAAATCATATTGTTGATGTAGATGCCCAGATATATTTTAGAAAAGAGAAGTGTGTGATAGTTTTCTTGTTAGAAAAGAGAAGTTTGTGATACTTTTCATGTTGCCTTATTTGCATTTGACTTTATTACATGTTTGGATAGAATTTTATTAAACAAAACCAGTTTTCTTTTAAGTAATATAGAAACATATCAGAACTGTTTTATTTTATGGAGGAATGTAGTTAATCATAGGATTGGCACCGAATGTTGGTAAAATACTGATTTTGTATTGAGAATCGTTTTGAATCGAGAATCAATTCTGAATCAAATCGATAACCCCAAGAATTAAATATAATCAAATCATGCCCAAAGATTCACAACCCTACAAAGTAGTGTATCATTTTAATTTACATATGTCAGACTACATATGGAAGTGCTAAAAACTACAACATGACTGATGGGTAGAAGACACAGTCCAAGTGGAGACACGTAAATAAGCATACTTGCCAACCTTGAGACCTCCGATTTCGGGAGGTGGGGGGAGGGGGGCGTAGGCGTGGGTGGGGCGGAGGTGTGGTTGGGGGCGTGGTTAAGAGGGGAGGAGTATATTTACAGCTAGAATTCACCAAGTATATACATATATGAAATACCTGACTCAGTGAATTCTAGCTATATATATATTTATTTTATTATATATATATATATATATATATATATATATATATATATATATATATAAATAAAAGAAATACTTGAATTTCAGTGTTCATTTATTTACACTTTGTACTGTGCTTGCTGCTTACTAAAAAAACAAACAAAAAAACACTTACCTTTCACTATTTGAGTAGCCTTTGTTCTGCCATTTGCGTACTGGCGAGCGATCTCTGAATCCGGGAACATATCCTTCACGGATTTGTTGTAGACATCCGCAAATGAGAACGGGATGTTGCTTCCAGCTATCAGCATAGCCATCTTTGTCTCGGCATACCATCGGGTCTCCATTTAGCGAGGTGGCCCATAATACTGGGCTGGGACAGGTGCTGCACTGCCGCCGCTTTGTGCTTCGCTGACCGTTCATGACTGAGTATATCCGTTCGGCCACCGTGTTCAATGGAGAAGTCTGTTCTACAAAATTTACAGGCAGCATACCACTTCCCTAGGGTGACCATTTCCATGACACCAAAAAGACATTATGCGACATATCAATAAATTACTATGGTGTACATAGGACTCTGGTATATTCTTATTTATAGTACAATTTTGAGTGGTTTAAAGATGATGTTTGTGTGGCTGAATAGGAAAAAATATTAAAGTCAAGTGTTTGTTAACAGTATTTGTATTTATTCAATACATTGTGGTGTTCAAAAAGTGACCACTGAGATGAATATTTTCAAGTGCAGAGTGCCACAAAGCATAACATGTGTGGACTTAAATGTAGTTAACATATATAAAAAAAAAAAAATGCCACAAAAAATTTTCCACATCAACATCAAGGCTGCTTGCTGCATATCTGGTTGCGTTATGCAGAATATGGGCCAAACAGTTTGCAGGGAGCACATCTTTTTGGCTCAGTTTCAACTTCTGATACACACTGTTATGTTTGCCACAATTGACACTGGCATTGTCTGCTGCATATGCAGACATGTTTTTCACCTCTAAGCCAGACATCTCAAGTTTTGCCAGCAGCTGGTTTGTTATGGCTTCTGACGTTTCGTTGCTGTCACTATAAAAATCCAACAGGACATGTTGGATGCCTTCATCAAAGTGAAAATACCTTACCACAATGGGAAAACACTTGTTTGTTCCTTTATGTGAGGCGTCGGTTGCCACGGAAAAGGGTAGGTTGTTTTCTTTTATGTAGTCTGTATGTTCCTGTACCGAATAGTGAGCGATGACGTTCTTGCACAATGCCTTGGCTTTTGTTCGGCCACAGGCCATCCCTTTAGCTGTGGGATAGTCACTGAAAATCTCCCGGTCCACTTTCATGCCGCAGTCTAAACTTCTGTAGGACTGGTGATGCTTTACAGCAGTGGTTCTCAACCTTTTTTCAGTGATGTACCCCCTGTGAACATTTTTTTTAATTCAAGTGCCCCCTAATCAGAGCAAAGCATTTTTGGTTGAAAAAAAGAGATAAAGAAGTAAAATATAGCACTATGTCATCAGTTTCTGATTTATTAAATTGTATAACAGTGCAAAATATTGCTCATTTGTAGTGGTCTTTCTTGAACTATTTGGACAAAAATATATAAAATAACTAAAAACTTGTTGAAAAATAAACAAGTGATTCAATTATAAATAAAGATTTCTACACATAGAAGTAATCATCAACTTAAAGTGCCCTCTTTGGGGATTGTAATAGAGATCCACCTGGATTTAGGAACTTAATTCTAAACATTTCTTCACAAAAAAAGAAATCTTTAACATCAATATTTATGGAACATGTCTACAAAAAATGTAGCTGTCAACACTGAATATTGCATTGTTGCATTTCTTTTCACACTTCTTTTTGACAGACATTTTAGTGAGGGTCAAACCATCATGGCATGGGGGAAACTCTGGCTTTATGGTAATGAATGGAATAGCCGACTTGATTTGATGTTCAGTTTATGAACTTACATTACATTACATACCCCCAGGGTACCATTTGAGAACCACTGCTTTACAGCATGGTACACCTTGCACAGCTCCGCAGCAGTTATCTAGTCATCCAGGGGCGACGAAACTTCACGAAAAAATGTCCTCATTGAAGAGGTGCCGCACGTTTATTACTTTTATGTTTATCCGTACCCGTATGCCGTTCAATTGCAGCTTTCCCCTGACTACTTACGTCGACATCACATCGACAAAGTGTGCAGAAGCCATGGAATGAGTCTCGGCTGCTTTTCGTTATAAATTCGTGCTCTTTTGTCCATTCAGAATTACACGAGGTCTTGCGTTTTGGCATGATGCTAACTTTCTGTCAATGTCATGAACCCTTGTTTACTTTTTTAACCAATGATAAGCAGATTTGTATCCGACACCGCTCTTAGCCAATCATTTGATATGTTACTGCGTTGGGGGCATTTTTTACGGTCTTTGATTGGCTATCGCGCTGCAGCCCAGCAAAGATGAAAAAACTCCGCTCTTCAAGCCTAGTGCCTCAAAAAGGAGGACAAATACGTGTCCGGCTTGATGCTACGCCGGACAGGGCATAAAAAATCCGGACTGTCCGGCCTAAATCCGGACACCTGGTCACCCTACACTTCCCCCTCGAACTGTCCTGGATAAACTGAAATTCTTGTTTCCATTCGTTTTGGAACTTACAAGCGCATTTCTTAATCTTACTTGTTGTCGGCGTCGCCATGGCTGTATCTTCCTCGTTTTTCTGCTTCGTCTCCTTGTTATGTGCGCAGTTGTGCACTCTCTAAAAGCCGTAGATGTTATAACGTGATTGGGCCGGCACGCTGTTTATATCGTGGGAAAAAGCGGACGTGAAAACAGGCTGTCCTCGCTCAGGTCCGCATGGAGCTGGAGGGGGCGTGGCCTCCAGCTCTGGCTGAAAATCGGGAGATATTCGGGAGAATATTTGTCCCGGGAGGTTTTCGGGAGAGGCGCTGAATTTCGGGAGTCTCCCGGAAAATTCGGGAGGGTTGGCAAGTATGTAAATAGGATCGCCTTCAAAACAGCACATCCTGAAGAGATCAATCAATCAATCAATCAATCTTTATTTATATAGCCCTAAATCACAAGTGTCTCAAAGGGCTGCACAAGCCACAACGACATCCTCGGTACAAAGCCCACATACGGGCAAGGAAAAACTCACCCCAGTGGGACGTCGATGTGAATGACTATGAGAAACCTTGGAGAGGACCGCATATGTGGGTAACCCCCCCCCCCTCTAGGGGAGACCGAAAGCAATGGATGTCGAGTGGGTCTGACATAATATTGTGAGAGTCCAGTCCATAGTGGATCCAACATAATAGTAAGAGTCCAGTCCATAGTGGGGCCAGCAGGACACCATCCCGAGCGGAGACGGGTCAGCAGCGTAGAGATGTTCCCAGCCGATGCACAGGCGAGCGGTCCACCCCGGGTCCCGACTCTGGACAGCCAGCACTTCATCCATGGCCACCGGACCTGTGCCCCACCCCCCTCAAGGAAAAGGGGAGCAGAGGAGAAAAGAAATGAAACGGCAGATCAACTGGTCTAACAGGGGGGCTATTTAAAGGCTAGAGTATACAAATGAGTTTTAAGATGGGACTTAAATGCTTCTACTGAGGTAGCATCTCTAATTGTTACCGGGAGGGCATTCCATAGTACTGGAGCCCGAATAGAAAACGCTCTATAGCCCGCAGACTTTTTTTGGGCTCTGGGAATCACTAATAAGCCGGAGTTCTTTGAACGCAGATTTCTTGCCGGGACATATGGTACAATGCAATCGACAAGATAGGACGGAGCTAGACCGTGTAGTATTTTATACGTAAGTAGTAAAACCTTAAAGTCACATCTTAAGTGCACAGGAAGCCAGTGCAGGTGAGCCAGTATAGGCGTAATATGATCAAACTTTCTTGTTCTTGTCAAAAGTCTAGCAGCCGCATTTTGTACCAACTGTAATTTTTTAATGCTAGACATAGGGAGACCCGAAAATAATACGTTACAGTAATCGAGACGAGACGTAACGAACGCATGAATAATGATCTCAGCGTCGCTAGTGGATAAAATAGAACGAATTTTAGCGATATTACGGAGATGAAAGAAATGGTCAGAAAGCGGTTTGAAGATGGTCTGTAAAACATAATCCATGCAAAATTTTGACCAAAGAACCATTACATGTTGTGTAGACCACAAGGAAGTGTTTTAAATGTAGAAAAAAATCATAATATGACCCCGTCAATGTGGCTTCCTTCTGTGACATATGAAATAAATTATTTATTTCAATGTAAAGAAGAAGTAAAATAACTAAGAATCATGTGTTTGTGTTTGTGTGCCTAAAGGAGTGGTCGCCAGAGTCAAGTCGGCCAATCAGCAGGAAGGAGCGAGAATCTGATGACAGTGTAGTCACCCTCACCAACATTGTCACGTCAGGCAGAGTGAACGTCTCACCCAGCTCCATCACCCAAAATGCCACCAGGTAAAAGACACCACCTCACCTATTGCATAGTTTCCTTTTTCGCTGATCATCCAAAGGACCCTTGTAGTATTGCACTTCTCAGATTAGGGATAGTTATTTGAATTTATGCATAGAGATGCACGTTTGTGGTGTAAGCTGAAACATGCATTCTGAAATTTAAGAATTCCTGGTACATATCCAGTTTTCTACCGGCGTAGTCACTGCTGTTGTGTCTTTGGGCAAGACACTTCACACACCTCCCAGTGCCTCCCACACTGGAGTATGAATGTGAACTAATTCAGTGGTGGTCAGAGAGGCTGTTGGCACAAATTGGCAGCCACGTTTCCGTTAGTCTACCTCAGGGCAGCTGTGGCTACAAATGTTGCTTACTAATTATTAATGTGTGACTGTGGATTGAATGAATAATGGGTCTCACTGTAAAGCGCTTTGGATGTCTAGAAAGGCGCTATATAAAATGTAATCCAATGACATAAGATCCAGTGAAAGCAGCTTTTTTTTTAATGCAGCTTTTAATCAATCCAAGAGTGGGCAGGTGTACCTAATTTCAAGACTTGTTAATGTGTATACTGTTCATGACGTTTCTTTCTGACCTTGTCTGTGAAAAAATAAAAGCGGTGATGTTTGTCTTCAAGATATGTATTTAACAGTGTACATTTTCAAAATATACATTTTGTTACTTTTGGAGAAATGACGGGACGTGAAGGGCTACCATTGCCATCAGGTAATGCCTCCACAAACAAACAACTTGCCGACATCCACAGGAAGTAGGTTGTAAATGAGACTGTGAAGCAAAATGTACACAAAAACCTATCCAATAAATATTATCGAGACCAGTGAGTCCCCAAACTAAGGCCCGCCAGCGTCCACTGTCTGACCTACCGAACGTCCCAAATTAAAAAAAAAAGAATAACAAAAAAAATACATATATACATTTTTTTTTTAATCTGTCTGGTCCAGCTGCTCAGGCAAATGGTATTGTTGATGTACAGGTAAAAGCCAGTAAATTAGAATATTTTGAAAAACTTGATTTATTTCAGTAATTGCATTCAAAAGGTGTAACTTGTACATTATATTTATTCATTGCACACAGACTGATGCATTCAAATGTTTATTTCATTTAATTTTGATGATTTGAAGTGGCAACAAATGAAAATCCAAAATTCCGTGTGTCACAAAATTAGAATATTACTTAAGGCTAATACAAAAAAGGGATTTTTAGAAATGTTGGCCAACTGAAAAGTATGAAAATGAAAAATATGAGCATGTACAATACTCAATACTTGGTTGGAGCTCCTTTTGCCTCAATTACTGTGTTAATGCGGCGTGGCATGGAGTCGATGAGTTTCTGACACTGCTCAGGTGTTATGAGAGCCCAGGTTGCTCTGATAGTGGCCTTCAACTCTTCTGCGTTTTTGGGTCTGGCATTCTGCATCTTCCTTTTCACAATACCCCACAGATTTTCTATGGGGCTAAGGTCAGGGGAGTTGGCGGGCCAATTTAGAACAGAAATACCATGGTCCGTAAACCAGGCACGGGTAGATTTTGCGCTGTGTGCAGGCGCCAAGTCCTGTTGGAACTTGAAATCTCCATCTCCATAGAGCAGGTCAGCAGCAGGAAGCATGAAGTGCTCTAAAACTTGCTGGTAGACGGCTGCGTTGACCCTGGATCTCAGGAAACAGAGTGGACCGACACCAGCAGATGACATAGCACCCCAAACCATCACCCAACCATGCAAATTTTGCATTTCCTTTGGAAATCGAGGTCCCAGAGTCTGGAGGAAGACAGGAGAGGCACAGGATCCACGTTGCCTGAAGTCTAGTGTAAAGTTTCCACCATCAGTGATGGTTTGGGGTGCCATGTCATCTGCTGGTGTCGGTCCACTCTGTTTCCTGAGATCCAGGGTCAACGCAGCCGTCTACCAGCAAGTTTTAGAGCACTTCATGCTTCCTGCTGCTGACCTGCTCTATGGAGATGGAGATTTCAAGTTCCAACAGGACTTGGCGCCTGCACACAGCGCAAAATCTACCCGTGCCTGGTTTACGGACCATGGTATTTCTGTTCTAAATTGGCCCGCCAACTCCCCTGACCTTAGCCCCATAGAAAATCTGTGGGGTATTGTGAAAAGGAAGATGCAGAATGCCAGACCCAAAAACGCAGAAGAGTTGAAGGCCACTATCAGAGCAACCTGGGCTCTCATAACACCTGAGCAGTGCCAGAAACTCATCGACTCCATGCCACGCCGCATTAACGCAGTAATTGAGGCAAAAGGAGCTCCAACCAAGTATTGAGTATTGTACATGCTCATATTTTTCATTTTCATACTTTTCAGTTGGCCAACATTTCTAAAAATCCCTTTTTTGTATTTGCCTTAAGTAATATTCTAATTTTGTGACACACGGAATTTTGGATTTTCATTTGTTGCCACTTCAAATCATCAAAATTAAATGAAATAAACATTTGAATGCATCAGTCTGTGTGCAATGAATAAATATAATGTACAAGTTACACCTTTTGAATGCAATTACTGAAATAAATCAAGTTTTTCAAAATATTCTAATTTACTGGCTTTTACCTGTAGATGCCCATATCTGCAGTACAGATTTACTTTACAAAAGATAGGTGTGGAATACTTCTCTTGTTGACTTATTTGCGTTTGACTTTATTAAATGATTGTATTAGTGTTTGGCGCAGCCCGACCGGAGCAGGAGGGGATAGAAAAAAAACAAAAAACCGGGGAATTGTGATGACAAGACAACACACACTAAAAAAAAATCTATCTATCCATCTATCTGCCATGGCTGTCTTGAGTTTCCAATCATTTCTACAACTCGTATTTTTTTGTGATAGAGTGATTGGAGCACAAAACATTCATGAAGTTTGGTTCTTTTATGAATTTATTATGGGTCTACTGAAAATGTGATGAAATCTGCTGGGTCAAAAGTAAACATACATCAATGTTAATATTTGGTTACATGTCCGCTTTTGGTAGCCATCCACAAGCTTCTGGTTGAATTTTTGACCACTCCTCTTGACAAAATTGGTGCAGTTCAGCTAAATTTGTTGGTTTCCTGACATGGATTTGTTTCTTCAGCATTGTCCACATGTTCTCAATGGGGTTTAAGTCAGGACTTTGGGAAGGCCATTCTAAAACCTTTCTAGCCTGATTTAGCCATTCCTTTACCACTTTTGATGTGTGTTTGGGCTCATTGTCCTGTTGGAACACCCAACTGCACCCAAGACCCAACCTCCGGGCTGATGATTTTAGGTTGTCCTGAAGAATTAGGAGGTAATCCTCCTTTTTCATTGTCCCATTTACTCTCTGTAAAGCACCAGTTCCATTGGCAACAAAACAGGCCCAGAGCATAATACTACCACCACCATGCTTGTCGGCAGGAATGGTGTTCCTGGGATTAAAGGCCTTACCTTTTTTCCTCCAAACATATTGTTGGGTATTGTGGCCAAACAGCTAAATTTGTGTTTTATCTGACCACAGAACTTTCCTCCAGAAGGTCTTATCTTTGTCCATGTGATCAGCAGCAAACTTTAGACGAGCCTGAAGGTGTCGCTTCTGGAGCAAGGATTGCGTTTTCTTCCTGATCGTGGCAGTGACAAAACTGTGCCATGCACTTTATACTTACGAACAATTGTCTGCACTGTTGCTCTTGGGACCTTAAGCTGCTTTGAAATGGCTCCAAGTGACTTTACTGACTTGTTCAAGTCAATGATTTGTTTTTTCAGATCTGCGCTGACTTCTTTTGACTTTCCCATTGTCGCGTTTGTAACCGAGTCTAATGACTGCATCACATGAGCTCTATTTAAATGGGCTCAGAGAAGTCAACAGGTGTTGTCAATCATAATCACTCACATGAAGTCAAGAGGCCATGCCATGAAGCTAATTTGATTTGATTGTAAATTTTCTAAATTTTCTACATCACCAAAATTGATAATGTATGTTGCTGTATGTATACTTTTGACCCAGCAGATTTCATCACATTTTCAGTAGACCCATAATGAATTCATAAAAGAACCAAACTTCATGAATGTTTTTTTGTGACAAACAAGTACCGTATTTTTCGGAGTATAAGTCGCACCGGCCGAAAATGCATAATAAAGAAGGAAAAAATATATATAAGTCGCAATGGAGTATTGGTCGCATTTTTTGGGGAAATGTATTTGATAAAAGCCAACACCAAGAATAGACATTTGAAAGGCAATTTAAAATAAATAAAGAATAGTGAACAACAGGCTGAATAAGCATAAATAACCAACTGAGAACGTGCCTGGTATGTTAACGTAACATATTATGGTAAGAGTCATTCAAATAACTATAACATATAGAACATGCTATACGTTTACCAAACAATCTGTCACTCCCGATCACTAAATCCCATGAAATCTTATACGTGTAGTCTCTTACGTGAATGAGATAAATAATATTGTTTGATATTTTACGGTAATGTGTTAATAATTTCACACATAAGTCGCTCCTGAGTATAAGTCGCATCCCCGGCCAAACTATGAAAAAAACTGCGACTTGTAGTCCGTAAAATACGGTTTGTGCTCCAATCACTCTATCACAAAAAAATAAGAGTTGTAGAAATTATTGGAAACTCAAGACAGCCATGACATTATGTCCTTTGACCACGACTGTATGTATGTATGTATGTATGTATGTATGTATGTATGTATGTATTTATTTATTTATTTATTTATTCATTCATTCATGTATACGCGTGTGCGTGCGCACACACACACACACACACACATACACACACACACACACTGTAGATTGCCAAATTATTTTAACCCAATGTGGCCTCCCATGTCAAAAAATTTTGGGACCCGTGATCTGGACCACACGGAAATGTTTTTTAAATGTACCGTATTTTCCGCACTATTAGCCGCACCTAAAAACCACAAATTTTCTCAAAAGCTGACAGTGCGGCTTATAACCCGGTGCGCTTTATATATGGATTAATATTAAGATTCATTTTCATAAAGTTTAGGTCTCGCAACTACGGTAAACAGCCGCCATCTTTTTTCCCCGTAGAAGAGGAAGCGCTTCTTCTTCTACGGTAAGCAACCGCCAAGGTAAGCACCCGCCCCCATAGAAGAGGAAGCGCTTCTTCTTCTACTGTAAGCAACCACCAAGGTAAGCACCCATCCCCGTAGAAGAAGAAGCGCGCGGATATTACGTTTCATTTCATTTGTGTGTTTACATCTGTAAAGACCACAAAATGGCTCCTATTAAGAGACACGCGTACAACGCAGAATTCAAACTCAAGGCAATAAGTCACGCAGTAGAACACGGAAATAGAGCAGCAACGAGAGAATTAAACATAAATGAATCAATGGTGCGTAGGTAGAGGAAGCAACAAGATGACCTGCGCCACTAAGACAGGGAGACAGCGCCGGACGACATACGCCAACATCTGCCAGTGGATTGTAAATGCCTGGGCGGATATATCAGTCTCAACTGTGGTCCGAGCTTTCCGGAAGGCAGGATTCACGGAACTGCTGGACAACAACAGCGACATTGACTCTGATGACTTCGACGAGACGTAGCCGGCCATTTTGGATGCCGTATTCGCCCAACTTTTTAATTCAGACACTGAAGAAGAATTCGAGGGATTTACGGATGAGGAATAATTTCAGAAAGTGAGCTTTAAATGTTTATTTTGTGTTTTATGTGACATTAACGTTTGAGCAACGTTGAGTTATTGATGTTGCTATTGCTCTGCACTAATTTGAGTGTTACTATTTTTGTGATTGCACATTTGCACATTACATTTTGGGGGTGAACAGAGTTGTTAGAACGCTGGTTTGTAATATAATATTAAAGTTTGACTGACCTATCTGACTTTTTTTTTTACATTCCCTTTAGCGCAGCGTAGGCGCGGCTTATAACCCGGGGCGGCTTATAGGTGGACAAAGTTTTGAAATATGCCATTCATTGAAGGTGCGGCTAATAACCCGGGGCGGCTTATAGTGCGGAAAATACGGTAGATAGAATAATCATGTTTTCCCTTTAAGCAAGCTGGTGTTTAGAGTAATGATGCGATCTATTCCCGGAGTAGCCCCACAGACAGCACCATTAAAATTTGTTTGAGGTTGGGTGGGAACATTTTTTTTTCCATGGTAGTCCACGTTTATCATTGGCGGGCCGGCACAAGTAAATGGATGCATGGAAAACACCAAATCGATTAGCCTTATAACATTGTTAACTTAGCTAAAACAGGAATTTAATGCAAACGACTAACTGATTGGCTGACATCAGGCCTGTTTAGAATATGAACTGTAATTGTTTGTGAAATGGGTAAACTTTTGTGAAATTTGTGAACAATTTGCTTGTCAATTGGAAGAAGTAGAAAGCGATCACAAACTTTGAAGAGGAGTATGGTATTGATAAAGCCCTCCCTCTGTTAAATACCTTACTCCCAAATGTAACTTAGTTGTTCTGCAGTTTTGAGCAAATAAAGATCCCTGGCTCCTATATAAGGAAATACATTATGTAAATAAAAGCAAGGTAAGTCTTAAATCTTTATTCTCCTCTTATAGGCAATGGTAACATATATTAATGGAATGCAGTAGTCCCCTTAAGGAGTTACTGTAACATTGTCTGCATAACACACACTCATTAGTTGTAAGGTGTGTGTGGGGGTGCATGTTCAAACTCTCCTTGCATTCCTCCCTCACCTTAAAATTGGCTTGGTGCCATATTGAAAAGATTCCAGCACTAGGCTGAGATATGTGCTCTTTTTTTTTTTTAGCTATTTCTTTTTGTATCTTGCCATGAAACAAAAGTCTGGGCTACTGTTGCAGGCTCATCTTTTGTCCAATAAGTCAATCAATCAATCAATCAATGTTTATTTATATAGCCCTAAATCACAAGTGTCTCAAAGGGCTGCACAAGCCACAACGACATCCTCGGTATAGCCCACATAAGGGCAAGGAAAAACTCACCCCAGTGGGACGTCGATGTGAATGACTATGAGAAACCTTGGAGAGGACCGCATATGTGGGTAACCCCCCCCTCTAGGGAGACCGAATGCAATGGATGTCGAGTGGGTCTAACATAATATTGTGAGAGTCCAGTCCATAGTGGATCTAGCATAACAGTAAGAGTCCAGTCCACAGTGGGGTCAGCAGGAAACCATCCCGAGCGGAGACGGGTCAGCAGCGCAGAGATGTTCCCAACCAATATACAGGCGAGCGGTCCACCCCGGGTCCCGACCCCGGACAGCCAGCACCCCATCCATGGCCACCGGATCTGTGTGTCTTCCCCTCCACAAGGGATAGGGGGGAGCAGAGGAGAAAAGAAAAGAAACGGCAGATCAACTGGTCTAAAAAAAGGGGGGCTATTCAAAGGCTAGAGTATACAAATGAGTTTTGAGATGGGACTTAAATGTTTCTACTGAGGTAGCATCTCTAATTGTTACCGGGAGGGCATTCCATAGTACTGGAGCCCCAATAGAAAACGCTCTACAGCCCGCAGACTTTTTTTGGGCTCTGGGAATCACTAATAAGCCGGAGTTCTTTGAACGCAGATTTCTTGCCGGGACATATGGTACAATACAATCGGTAAGATAGGCTGGAGCTAGACCGTGTAGTATTTTATACGTAAGTAGTAAAACCTTAAAGTCGCATCTTAAGTGCACAGGAAGCCAGTGCAGGTGAGCCAGTATAGGCGTAATATGATCAAACTTTCTTGTTCTGTGTGAGTTATTTAGTGTAGAAAGTGATCTAATGGAATCTAACATGGCTAGAAATGTCTTTTCTGTTCATTTGACACATTCAAAATCTTTAGCGATCAATTACCGATAGTACTACACTGAAACCTGTCGCCCCCGTTTTATGTCGACCAAATCAAGTCCACGTCCTTCTACCATGTTTTTATTACTAAAAAGTGCTTCCTTAAGCCAACATCTTCAAACATTGTCCACATAAAATTTGAGACCTGAATAAGTAAATTCTATGACGTTTATGTTGACCTGTTTTAGTATAAAGATCATGATCCCTAACTGAGTAAAACAACAAGAACATAACTACTGTCTAGTTAGACAGCATCAAAATATTTACACACAGTGACTTCCTGTTCAGTGCAAAGAAAGTTAAAAAATAAAAGCCTTTTTTATTATATATATATATATATATATATATATATATATGTGTGGGGAAAAAATCACAAGACTATTTCATCTCTACAGGCCTGTTTCATGAGGGGGGGTACCCTCAATCGTCAGGAGATTTTAATGGGAGCATTCGCATACCATGGTTTATATAGGGCACAGAGTGGGTGGGTACAGGCTGGCCTAGGGGCGTGGTGATTGGCTCATGTGTTACCTAGGAGGTGTTTCCGTCTATGGCGGCATGCTGTTACAATTTCGCTGCGCTTGTTGAGGGATGACAGGTCTGGACGGTAAATAATAAACAGTTTCTCTTTCAAGCATAGGTTGCATCTTTTATTACCACTATTGTAAGGTGTGCTGGATGCAAGAATTTGCCATGTTATTGAATATTCAACATTATTGTCTTTGAGGTCCCAAATGTGTTTGCTGAGTTCTGTGGTATTTCGCAGGTTTTTGTTCCTGAAAGAAGCCTTGTGATTGTTCCATCTGGTTTTGAATTCTCCCTCGGTTAATCCTACATATGTGTCGGATGTGTTAATGTCCTTGCGTATTACCTTAGATTGGTAGACAACTGATGTTTGTAAGCACCCCCCGTTGAGAGGGCAATCAGGTTTCTTTCGACAATTACATCCTTTGTTGGTTTTGGAGTCGTTCTGTCTGAGGGCCGACGGCTCATTTGCAATTGTTTTGTTGTGGTTTGAGATGATTTGTCGTATATTGTTCATGCAGCTGTAGCTCAATTTAATGTTGTTCTTGTTGAATACTTTTCTTAGGATGTTGTCTTTGGGAAAGTGTTTGTCAATCAGATTGAGGAATTTGTGTCCAATGTTCGTTGAGACGTTTTTGCTGTATGGGGGGTTGTACCAGATGATGTCGTTCCGTTTTCTGTTCTTTTTTGGCTGGTTTCCTGGCGTGGGTTCATAGGTGAGGGTGAAATTGTATCCGCTTTCATCAAGGGCTTTTTGGTACGGGGGGGTTGCTTGGTCAAATTCAGCTTTGCTAGATGACAGCATCGATAGCCTTTTATTGATTCCGGTAGGTATTCTTTTCGTGGTGGCGGGTGGGTGGTTGCTGTCATGGTGCACGTATTGGAGTGTTGTGTTGGGTTTCGTGAATGGTTGGTAGCTGTTATTTCTCAGGTTGAAAGTGATATATATATATATATATATATATATATATATATATATATATATATATATATATATATATATAAAATAGAGGAGACAGTCAAGTGTTCACTCTGCTTCTTTTATTTTGCTATTGATAGCTCAAGTTATGGAAAAGTCAGAAACGGGAACCAGTGATTATATTTCAGGGCTAATCCAGATCACCATCTGGATTTTAGGACTTTTTTTCACTAATGGGAAGTAGGGCCTTGCGGAGGACTGTGCTAGGAGTGCCCCGACTTTTTCACTTTCAATATAATACTGATATTAGAGCATTGAGTATTGCCTGAGACCAATATTATTCCGATATATCGGTTACAAACTTTTATTTGTTGTGTGTAATATTAGTAACGGTTTGATGAAGTAAGACTTGTGCTGTCTTTAAATTGAAGTACAGTCATAATTCGTTTTTGGTGCCATCTAGTGTTCACAATAGTTCTTTAAATTAAGCTCATGATGCAGTACAGTAGGTTGAATGATGTGGACACATTTGTTAGTGGATACTATCTAATATGAGAATTTGTATCTGTTAGTAATATCACATTTATTTTTATTAGATTATTTGATACTAGTTTATATCGACAAGTGTTTTAGATTGCAATATTTTTCAATTAAGGACACCAGAGCCGGCCCAAGGCATAAGCGTACTAAGCGCTTGCTTAGGGCCCCGCGGCCACCAGGGGGCCCCCAAAAGCAATTAACAAAAAATTATTATTTTTTATTTTTTGCATGTACAAGTCTGACTGATGATTTCCAAATGATCAAAGATATATTATTGTACAAAAACACAATTTAAGGTCAACATTTTTGCACATTGCTGTTTCAGGTTTTTGTTACCAAAAATAATAAAGTGAATCAGAATCAGCTTTATTGTCCAGTTATGTTTAACACACATGGAATTTAACTTCAGTAGACTGCGCTCTCTTTGTACAAAGTAAACATTAAATATGAACAATTAACTAAAAATATAAACTAGTAATTAAAGACTAATATGTACAAGACTGATGAGACAAGATGACTCTTTTACTGTAAATACAAAGCTTTATCACTTGGACTGTTCAACCCCAGGCCACTCTTGTAGCTGAATGTTTTCTACATTTTAAGATTAGGAACCATATGTGGCACTCTGGACATCATTCGTTCATTCATTGGTATTATTTATGTTCTTAACTGGGCCACCCCCATATCTTTATAAATGACATGTCATTTGTAAAGACATGCCAGGCTGACAATAGGATCATGTAAACAACACTGCCAGAGCCGCAATGAGTTTATGTATTATTTATATATTATTGGCAGAAATAGAGGGCCCCAAAATCAAATTTTGCTTAGGGCCCCATGGAGGCTTGGGCCGGCACTGAAGGACACTTATTACCAGTGTTGGGATTAACGCGTTACAAAGTTGTTTTCGGCGGTAACTAGTAGTCTAACGCGTTATTTTTTATATTCAGTAACTCAGTTACCGTTGCTACATGATGCGTTACTGCGTTATTTTACGTTGTTTTTTTTATATAGTATCGGCTAGAAACTGAGAAGATTTGAGTGTGTTTTATTGCTGCGGTGTCGTCCTTCTGAATGTTTCTGTGTCACAAGGAAGAGGCGCGCTGTGTGTGTGTGTGTGTGTGTGTGTGTGTGTGTGTGTGTGTGTGTGTGTGTGTGTGTGTGTGTGTGTGTGTGTGTGTGTGTGTGGGGGGGGGGTGTTGTGTCTGTGTTTACTAACAAGACATCACAAAGCCGAGTTTCTTAACATGGAGATATTCTCACTACTTTTCTTTTGTCGAGCACAAAGAAAAGAACATTTTAGTTAAATGTAAGTTGTGTCTTGGATCAAAGATCCTATCTACTGCCCAAAACAGCAATTCAAATCTGCTGAAACAGCTACAAAAGCAACATGCTTCGACGAAGCTAGTAAAGAGAGACACACAGCAAATGGATTTTAATGTAGGCACTGCTAGCCAGGACAACATTGATAGAGCCATTGCAGCGTATGTGCTCGAAGACATGCAGGCTATTTCTACAGTGGAGTCACCCGCTTTCAGGCAGCTGGACATAGTGGACAGTGAGGACATAAACATGGAAAGCAAGCTAAAGAAAACACTCCAAACTCTGCCTCTGCTCATCATTCAGGACTGAAGGTACACACACTCTGTCAATTATCTTATGTACTCTTTCATTCTAGACTTCTAGAGTGTTTGATTATCACATCACTCTAAATGTATGGACTATAAAGTTCACAAACATAAAGAGGGATCCTAGTGGGCCAGGCCAATCTTTCCTTTTCTCTAAACTAAATTTGGGGAAATGCGTAGAGTGTTCTGGGCTTCACTGAAGACATGATTTTATTTCACAATTCCTTGAGAGAAAGAAACGCCTGGTTAGGCGTGCGTATAGCAGTATGTGTGCTGTATATAGTGACATGACATATAATCATGTCATGTGTGCCTTCCTTGGGTGAAGCCAGGTTTACAGCTATGTTGTTATGGGGTTTGTTACTTATGTATGTTATGTTGTAGCTATTTAAAATAGTTTTGTCAATTTGTTCTGGCCCAAAATAAATTGGCCCTTTGAAACATATCTTTGTCTTTGTGTGTTGTATGTAGACCACATTGCTTAGCAGAGTTGAGTGATGCAAATGTATGTCAAGATGATCAACAGATTGTATTATTCTCCAGTACAATAACAGTACTGAAATGAAGGCTAAAAGGGCATTAATGGGAGCCTTAAAGAAAAAAAAGTAACTAAATAGGTACTTTTCACAGTAACACATTACTTTTTGGTGTAAGTAACTGAGTTAGTAACTGAGTTACTTTTGAAATAAAGTAACTAGAAACTAACTAGTTACTGGTTTTCAGTAACTAACCCAACACTGCTTATTACTAGAGGTGGAAATATTGAGGCACCTCACGATTTGATTACGAATCGGTTATTGATGCCTCTTTAATTTATGTATATTGATGCATTTTTACATTTCTCAGCATCTTTTCGTGTCGTCCTCGCCGGTTTCGAGTCCTAAATGTCAAGTTTACCAACTTGTCGGAATACCTACTCACACTTCTTCTGTCCAGGTGAGATACATGATTTATGATCTAGAATAAACTTACAGGGAGCAAGGAAGCAGCAAACCACTCGATGATGTAAACATAGGGACACATGGAAGTGATCACGACATCACTATAAATAGTTTGTCTGCGTTACCACTTCTAATAACAATATCACTAATACTTAGTTAATATTCAAGTCACGAAATGTAAATAGAGTATTGTTGGCGGTTTTTGAATGGTTATTTATTGGATATTATGGGCAAAATTGTGAAGCTCCCATTGGCTCCGCTGTAAGTGGACTTTTACGTCACGTTTATTTAATAGTTAGAATGCATTAAAAAAATCCATCCGTCAAGTCTTTCATAATGATTGTGAACGATAGGCAAAATTGAAAAAAAAAAGTGCAGTTCCCCTTTAAGGTTGCTTAAGTGTTTTATGGCTCGATAACCAGTGTTGAGAGTACTTACATTTTTTTGTTTAAAGTAGTAACGTAACGTGTTGTGTATTCTTAAAGTAATTAGTTTGCCGTTACTATGTCAAAATGGTTTTCGTTAATTGTGTTCATTAATGTTAGGTTTATAGCCTCAAGCTTGTTCGGGGGGATAGATCAATCAATCAATCAATCTTTATTTATATAGCCCTAAATCACAAGTGTCTCAAAGGGCTGCACAAGCCACAACGACATCCTCGGTACAAAGCCCACATACGGGCAAGGAAAAACTCACCCCAGTGGGACGTCGATGTGAATGACTATGAGAAACCTTGGAGAGGACCGCATATGTGGGTAACCCCCCCCCTCTAGGGGAGACCGAAAGCAATGGATGTCGAGTGGGTCTGACATAATATTGTGAGAGTCCAGTCCATAGTGGATCCAACATAATAGTAAGAGTCCAGTCCATAGTGGGGTCAGCAGGACACCATCCCGAGCGGAGACGGGTCAGCAGCGCAGAGATGTTCCCAGCCGATGCACAGGCGAGCGGTCCACCCCGGGTCCCGACTCTGGACAGCCAGCACTTCATCCATGGCCACCGGACCTGTGCCCCCCCCCCCCTCAAGGAAAAGGGGAGCAGAGGAGAAAAGAAAAGAAACGGCAGATCAACTGGTCCAACAGGGGGGCTATTTAAAGGCTAGAGTATACAAATGAGTTTTAAGATGGGACTTAAATGCTTCTACTGAGGTCGCATCTCTAATTGTTACCGGGAGGGCATTCCATAGTACTGGAGCCCGAATAGAAAACGCTCTATAGCCCGCAGACTTTTTTTGGGCTCTGGGAATCACTAATAAGCCGGAGTTCTTTGAACGCAGATTTCTTGCCGGGACATATGGTACAATGCAATCGACAAGATAGGCTGGAGCTAGACCGTGTAGTATTTTATACGTAAGTAGTAAAACCTTAAAGTCACATCTTAAGTGCACAGGAAGCCAGTGCAGGTGAGCCAGTATAGGCGTAATATGATCAAACTTTCTTGTTCTTGTCAAAAGTCTAGCAGCCGCATTTTGTACCAACTGTAATTTTTTAATGCTAGACATAGGGAGCCCCGAAAATAATACGTTACAATAGTGTCATAAATGCAGCTTCTTCTCGCCCACTGCAGTAAAGGCAACTGGCTGCTCAGTTTTAGAATATGCTTCAGCCACCCAGCCGCTATACAAGGTTAGTCCGCATGGGCTACGGGTCGAGGCACTTTCAAGCCGAGCAGTAGCTCAACATTTGACACACCGAGCGAGCAAGAGAGTGGCGTTATCGCTAGCTGCTGTGCTAAGTCGCTAACCGAACTGAACAACATATACAGATGAGATTAGTAATAAAGTGGTGAGAGAGATATAGGTTGTCAGGCAAATTGGTGTATGTTTAAATGAAGCTGTAGTCACTCACCAAGAGCCATCAGTAACCTAAGCATTGCATCACTTGGGAGTCGAGAAGTTGGCGCCAGAGTCGCCATATTCTTTTGACAAGTTTGTTGTGTTGCGTCATTCTGCGTCAGAATTTTTTTCATTTAATACCGGTATTAGGATTTTCTATGGGTTTAAGGTCCGGAGACTAACTAAATCGCCAAGTTGTTAGTTAGCTTCCTAATGTTGTTTAGGGTACCTCAATTTAAGAACCCCTCTTTTTGCCAATTATTTACAAACTTTTACATTGAGTTAAATATGCCTCTCTGTGCAAACCATGTCTGTGTGCGAACGCTTCATTTATTTATTTTGTGTCTTGCTGGTAGCCATTTTATGCTTGCTCATATTGAAGAGCTTGACGAAGAGGGCTTTGTACCATAGGAAGTTTTTAATTGTGATGAAACTCGACTTTTCTGGAAAAAGATGTCAAAGGGTACTAATATCACAGCGGAGAAGTAGACGCTACCTCTCATTTAGCTGTGTCCCTTCCAAGAGCATCTTAATACCGGTTTTAAGTGTAATACCGTATGCCGCCCAGCCCTAGCATGGTGTTGATGCTTCCCTACAGTCAGTGATGGGCAAGCTACTTGGAAAATGTAGTAAGCTAAGCTACAAGTTACTCTCCTTTAAATGTAGCTAAGCTACAGGGGAATGCTATCCCCAGAGAATTGTAGAAAGCTACACGGCAAAAGTAGCTTGCTACATCAAAGCTACATTTAACAACATTTCTATCTATGGCCCACATGTATAATATCAATGTTAATGTAACTGAGAGTGTACAATAAGGGTCCATTACTTTTAACTGTCATTTAGCGGGGGACACTCTATAGCTACCTCTAGGGGACCCCCGCACCTCACTGTATGTATTTATTTAGTTTGCCTTTTCTTTGGCACACACTTATGTTATTTATTTTCTCTACCAACAATAAAAAAAACCAGCATCTATCTGTACTTTGAGAAAAAACACAATGACGTGTGTGTTGTTTGGGAACCTTTCATGAACTCAACTCACCTTAAAGTGTGTTCCTTCATTTGTGGTTTCGCGTCTTAGATGAAGACAGCAGTTACGTTTTTGGTTTACAGAGTAAACAATCTAATCTGCGGGAGAGAATCCCTCTGCCATTTTCAAGTATGTTTTTTTTTTTTTTTTGAGTCAGTTTGAAGCGTCCCTCTGTCTCTGACTCACTCGTCGACATGTGACATGAATGCTCTGTCTATGTTATGATTTCACTTCCTGGTTTCGATGACCCGCCTTATCTTGTCCCTGATTGGCCAGTCTGTAATGTTTTGCCCTAACCTTAGCCAATTTTGACTCATCATACGAACACCAACCAATCATCATGGATTTTCTACGTATGTACGGATGTTCTCACTCATCCAGGTCATTGTATTTTCTCTATTTTTTTTGGCCAGGATTCACAATCCATTTTCTTTCTTTGTAGCTAGTAGTTTTGATGTAAGATACCTAGCAACATCAGTCTAAAAGTAGCTAATCTACAAGAAAAGCTACTCGTTAAAAAAGTAGCTAAGCTACTGGAAAATGTAGTTAAGCTACGTAGCTTAGCTACATGTAGCTTGTTACTGCCCATCATTGCCTGGAGTTTATACTTTTACAGTGCTGTATGTGCTAATGTGTGAGTAATTAGATTTTAGTTTACCGGTAGTTATATTTCATTTTATTACACAATGGACAACCTTTACTCTGAAGAATGTTTCATGATTAACATTTTTTTTTAATTCCTGGAAAGATTAAACCTATATCATATTTAATTACTGTCATTTCTAATGGAAATAAATGATTTATTTTACCAAGTCATTCACCAATCATGGAACGTTTTGTTTTATCTAGTTCCACTGTACATATTCACCATCCTTCTAATGTTGAATGTGTACAATATGTTGAACATGCAAAGTCTAATCTAACCGACTGTCCATCATCTTGGTCCTCTGCTCACTTAGGGTTGTGAAAGACTATTCGTCAGACTGGTCCGATGAAGATAACCCAAAGAAGGTGGCAGAAAACGGTGTTGGAGAATTGGAGGCCAAAGAGGAGCAGGTAGAGGGTGTGCGAGTCCGAGCGCTCTATGATTACACGGGTCAGGAGGGGGATGAGCTCAGCTTCAAAGCAGGTATTAACCACAACTAATTATTCAAAAGGAGAGGCATCACAGCAGAGATTCATCTATTGTACCATTTGATTAGGGTCAAAATGATTGGTAATGATTTAGGAAATGCTGCTGATTTAGTTTAAAATGACATTAACAGTCTATAGTTTTTACTGTAGGGTCATATTAACCACACACAAAAAAATATTCAATAAAGATGATTAACTATTAGTTTTTGATTGAGTGAAGTAAATATTTGATCTTACAACCAGCAAGAATGTTGATCCCAACTGATGCCAGAGGCACGCTTCCTTCTACCTGTCCCTGAGGTGTAGAATAACCAAGTACCGTAGCTGTCTTGTTAGTCTCATCAACTTGCACTCAACAGAGAAATTTAATAAGAGATCAAATGTTTAATCAATGTGTTCAATCGATGTTAGTTATGAAAAATTATGTGATTCCAGGAGTTCACTTCAGTGGTTAAACATTTTTCACAATTTTAGAAGGTACTGAATTTGGAATTTTGGGTTTCTATTAATCATCAAAACTATTAAGAAATAAAGAAAAATATTTTTTCCAATATTTCACTTTGTGTAGTGAATCTATAAGATTGAAGAGTTTCACTTTTTGAATCGAACTACTGAAAAAAATGTTTTCAAAGATCAATCAATCAATCAATCAATGTTTATTTATATAGCCCTAAATCACAAGTGTCTCAAAGGGCTGCACAAGCCACAACGACATCCTCGGTATAGCCCACATAAGGGCAAGGAAAAACTCACCCCAGTGGGACGTCGATGTGAATGACTATGAGAAACCTTGGAGAGGACCGCATATGTGGGTAACCCCCCCCCTCTAGGGAGACCGAATGCAATGGATGTCGAGTGGGTCTGACATAATATTGTGAGAGTCCAGTCCATAGTGGATCCAGCATAACAGTAAGAGTCCAGTCCACAGTGGGGTCAGCAGGAAACCATCCCGAGCGGAGACGGGTCAGCAGCGCAGAGATGTTCCCTACCGATATACAGGCGAGCGGTCCACCCCGGGTCCCGACCCCGGACAGCCAGCACCCCATCCATGGCCACCGGATCTGTGTGTTTTCCCCTCCACAAGGGATAGGGGGGAGCAGATGAGAAAAGAAAAGAAACGGCAGATCAACCGGTCTAAAAAAGGGGGGCTATTCAAAGGCTAGAGTATACAAATGAGTTTTGAGATGGGACTTAAATGTTTCTACTGAGGTAGCATCTCTAACTGTTACCGGGAGGGCATTCCATAGTGCTGGAGCCCGAATAGAAAACGCTCTACAGCCCGCAGACTTTTTTTGGGCTCTGGGAATCACTAATAAGCCGGAGTTCTTTGAACGCAGATTTCTTGCCGGGACATATGGTACAATACAATCGGTAAGATAGGCTGGAGCTAGACCGTGTAGTATTTTATACGTAAGTAGTAAAACCTTAAAGTCGCATCTTAAGTGCACAGGAAGCCAGTGCAGGTGAGCCAGTATAGGCGTAATATGATCAAACTTTCTTGTTCTTGTCAAAAGTCTAGCAGCCGCATTTTGTACCAACTGTAATCTTTTAATGCTAGACATAGGGAGACCCGAAAATAATACGTTACAGTAATCGAGACGAGACGTAACGAACGCATGAATAATGATCTCAGCGTCGCTAGTGGACAAAATGGAACGAATTTTAGCGATATTACGGAGATGAAAGAAGGCCGTTTTAGTAACACTCTTAATGTGTGATTCAAAGGAGAGAGTTGGGTCGAAGATAATACCCAGATTCTTTACCGAGTCGCTTTGTGTAATTGTTTGGTTGTCAAATGTTAAGGTGGTATTATCAAATAAATGTCTGTGTTTAGCAGGACCGATAATCAGCATTTCCGTTTTCTTGGCGTTGAGATATTCAAATGTACAGTGGAACCTCAATTTACAAACTTAATTGGTTATTGAACAGGTTTGGTAAATAGAAAAGTTTGTATAGTGAAGCAAATGTTTCTATAAGTCCATCCATCCATCCATCCATCCATCTTCTTCCGGTTATCCGAGGTCGGGTCGCGGGGGCAGCAGCCTAAGCAGGGAAGCCCAGACTTCCCTCTCCCCAGCCACTTCATCCAGCTCCTCCCGGGGGATCCCGAGGCGTTCCCAGGCCAGCCGGGAGACATAGTCTTCCCAACGTGTCCTGGGTCTTCCCCGTGGCCACGTCCCAAGAGCTAGCTTATGTAGCCGAGGATCGGACCGCCAAGTGCCCTGCCTTCGGCTTCCGTGTAAATATGAATAATGGGTTCCAGCCTTGACACAAGTCCATATAATAGTGAAGGTTTCTACACTTTGAACATAGTATAAAGTGCTATAGAATACTGTATATCAAACAAACATAATACGGGGATGATGGATCAACTATCTCTCAATCAACAAGCCAAAACAACAACAAACTGAACTGTCCTGTATGCGCTGCCTTGCCAACACTCACACAGAAGACTCTTTGGTGCCCTCACAAATGTTCAAAAATTACTAAAATCCCTAACTTTAACAACCATATTGCTACAATAATAATCATTTAAAAAAAGTAATATCTACTTTACATTGTCACTGGCAAATAAGCAGTTGATGAGAGAGAGAAAGGAGAAGACGGAGAGGGAGGAGAGGAGGAGGGGCCGTGTTTGTGTGCTCTTGGAAGGGACACGTCTATTTCTCCGCTGTAATATACAGGTAAAAGCCAGTAAATTAGAATATTTTGAAAAACTTGATTTATTTCAGTAATTGCATTCAAAAGGTGTAACTTGTACATTATATTTATTCATTGCACACAGACTGATGCATTCAAATGTTTATTTCATTTAATTTTGATGATTTGAAGTGGCAACAAATGAAAATCCAAAATTCCGTGTGTCACAAAATTAGAATATTACTTAAGGCTAATACAAAAAAGGGATTTTTAGAAATGTTGGCCAACTGAAAAGTATGAAAATGAAAAATATGAGCATGTACAATACTCAATACTTGGTTGGAGCTCCTTTTGCCTCAATTACTGCGTTAATGCGGCGCGGCATGGAGTCGATGAGTTTCTGGCACTGCTCAGGTGTTATGAGAGCCCAGGTTGCTCTGATAGTGGCCTTCAACTCTTCTGCGTTTTTGGGTCTGGCATTCTGCATCTTCCTTTTCACAATACCCCACAGATTTTCTATGGGGCTAAGGTCAGGGGAGTTGGCGGGCCAATTTAGAACAGAAATACCATGGTCCGTAAACCAGGCACGGGTAGATTTTGCGCTGTGTGCAGGCGCCAAGTCCTGTTGGAACTTGAAATCTCCATCTCCATAGAGCAGGTCAGCAGCAGGAAGCATGAAGTGCTCTAAAACTTGCTGGTAGACGGCTGCGTTGACCCTGGATCTCAGGAAACAGAGTGGACCGACACCAGCAGATGACATGGCACCCCAAACCATCACTGATGGTGGAAACTTTACACTAGACTTCAGGCAACGTGGATCCTGTGCCTCTCCTGTCTTCCTCCAGACTCTGGGACCTCGATTTCCAAAGGAAATGCAAAATTTGCATGGTTGGGTGATAGTTTGGGGTGCCATGTCATCTGCTGGTGTCGGTCCACTCTGTTTCCTGAGATCCAGGGTCAACGCAGCCGTCTACCAGCAAGTTTTAGAGCACTTCATGCTTCCTGCTGCTGACCTGCTCTATGGAGATGGAGATTTCAAGTTCCAACAGGACTTGGCGCCTGCACACAGCGCAAAATCTACCCGTGCCTGGTTTACGGACCATGGTATTTCTGTTCTAAATTGGCCCGCCAACTCCCCTGACCTTAGCCCCATAGAAAATCTGTGGGGTATTGTGAAAAGGAAGATGCAGAATGCCAGACCCAAAAACGCAGAAGAGTTGAAGGCCACTATCAGAGCAACCTGGGCTCTCATAACACCTGAGCAGTGCCAGAAACTCATCGACTCCATGCCACGCCGCATTAACGCAGTAATTGAGGCAAAAGGAGCTCCAACCAAGTATTGAGTATTGTACATGCTCATATTTTTCATTTTCATACTTTTCAGTTGGCCAACATTTCTAAAAATCCCTTTTTTGTATTAGCCTTAAGTAATATTCTAATTTTGTGACACACGGAATTTTGGATTTTCATTTGTTGCCACTTCAAATCATCAAAATTAAATGAAATAAACATTTGAATGCATCAGTCTGTGTGCAATGAATAAATATAATGTACAAGTTACACCTTTTGAATGCAATTACTGAAATAAATCAAGTTTTTCAAAATATTCTAATTTACTGGCTTTTACCTGTAAGTACGCATAGGCATCTTTTTCTAGAAAAGTCGGGTTTCATCATAATTAAAAACTTGCTGTGGTACGAAGTCCGCTTCGTCAATCTCTTCAATTTGCGCAAACACAAAATGGCCGCCAGCAGGACACAAAATAAAAGAATGAACCATCCATACACAGAGACATGGTTCGCACAGAGAGGCATATTTGGCTCGATCTAAATCTTCGTAAATCGGAAAGTTCACAAAAAGAGGGGTTTGTAAATCGAAGTACCACTGTATTGTCAACATATGAACACAACATTAGGAAGCTAACTTTTCTCTCTGCCTTATATTCCTCTTGTCCCTGAAATGTCCCCCTCCGTCTTTTTTTTCTCTCTTTCTATCCCCTCCTTCTCTGGTACAGCTGCGCCAAACATTAACATAAATCCATTTAATAAAGTCAGTTATAAATAAGGCAACAAGAGAAGTATCCCACACTTCTCTTGTGTAAAGTAAATCTGTACAGCAGATATGGGCATCATTTCTGAGTGGTTGGACAGGACAGAAAAAAAGAAAAAGAAGAGAAAACAACTTGGCAATTTAGTATAGTCTCTGGACTTTAATTCCACAAAAAATCCGGTGAAGTACCTACAATTTGTAGTTGCAGAGCAACAACTTTAAGACCTTTAGGATTTTTGAAGAGTGCTGTAGTACCTCCACTTAAAAGCATCATTTGTTCTGTGATGGAACTCTTATCTCAAATCAGCATCTCCCACTGAAATTAATGGAAGTCAATTTAATTAGTGCTTGCCCACCTTTTTAAAAAGAAAAAAAACTTTAAGATAGAAATATTGTATATTAAACATTACACTAAAATGTACTACAAACAACTAAGTTTTATGAAGTAAAGTAATATTAAAGTACAGCATTGTGGAGTGGACTTCTAGGCAATCTCTTTCAAGCTGCTTCTTCGTCAAACACCACGAGCAGCTTCTCAATATTTTTATGGATAAATGTCCTTCGTTTAGGTATTATTTTAATCAATCAATCAATCAATCAATCTTTATTTATATAGCCCTAAATCACAAGTGTCTCAAAGGGCTGCACAAGCCACAACGACATCCTCGGTACAAAGCCCACATACGGGCAAGGAAAAACTCACCCCAGTGGGACGTCGATGTGAATGACTATGAGAAACCTTGGAGAGGACCGCATATGTGGGTAACCCCCCCCCCCCTCTAGGGGAGACCGAAAGCAATGGATGTCGAGTGGGTCTGACATAATATTGTGAGAGTCCAGTCCATAGTGGATCCAACATAATAGTAAGAGTCCAGTCCATAGTGGGGCCAGCAGGACACCATCCCGAGCGGAGACGAGTCAGCAGCGCAGAGATGTTCCCAGCCGATGCACAGGCGAGCGGTCCACCCCGGGTCCCGACTCTGGACAGCCAGCACTTCATCCATGGCCACCGGACCTGTGCCCCCCCCCCCCCCCCCCCCCTCAAGGAAAAGGGGAGCAGAGGAGAAAAGAAAAGAAACGGCAGATCAACTGGTCCAACGGGGGCTATTTAAAGGCTAGAGTATACAAATGAGTTTTAAGATGGAACTTAAATGCTTCTACTGAGGTAGCATCTCTAATTGTTACCGGGAGGGCATTCCATAGTACTGGAGCCCCAATAGAAAATGCTCTATAGCCCGCAGACTTTTTTTGGGCTCTGGGAATCACTAATAAGCCGGAGTTCTTTGAACGCAGATTTCTTGCCGGGACATATGGTACAATGCAATCGACAAGATAGGACGGAGCTAGACCGTGTAGTATTTTATACGTAAGTAGTAAAACCTTAAAGTCACATCTTAAGTGCACAGGAAGCCAGTGCAGGTGAGCCAGTATAGGCGTAATATGATCAAACTTTCTTGTTCTTGTCAAAAGTCTAGCAGCCGCATTTTGTACCAACTGTAATCTTTTAATGCTAGACATAGGGAGACCCGAAAATAATACGTTACAGTAGTCGAGACGAGACGTAACGAACGCATGAATAATGATCTCAGCGTCGCTAGTGGATAAAATAGAACGAATTTTAGCGATATTACGGAGATGAAAGAAGGCCGTTTTAGTAACACTCTTAATGTGTGATTCAAAGGAGAGAGTTGGGTCGAAGATAATACCCAGATTCTTTACTGATTCGCCTTGTGTAATTGTTTGGTTGTCAAATGTTAAGGTGGTATTATTAAATAAATGTCGGTGTTTAGCAGGACCGATAATCAGCATTTCCGTTTTCTTGGCGTTGAGTTGCAAGAAGTTAGCGGACATCCATTGTTTAATTTCATTAAGACACGCCTCCAGCTGACTACAATCCGGCATGTTGGTCAGCTTTAGGGGCATGTAGTGTTGGGTGTCATCAGCATAACAATGAAAGCTAACACCGTATTTGCGTATGATGTCGCCTAGCGGCAGCATGTAAATACTAAAGAGTGCAGGGCCAAGAACCGAACCCTGAGGAACTCCGCACGTTACCTTAACATAGTCCGAGGTCACATTATTATGGGAGACGCATTGCATCCTGTCAGTAAGATAAGAGTTAAACCACGACAAAGCTAAGTCTGACATACCAATACGTGTTTTGATACGCTCTAATAAAATATTATGAACATCGTTGGCTGGCGTTAAACTCCTCCTGCTTCAGTATGGTGCAGTATAGCAGTGATACGCTCAAATAGCTTCACCTATTTTGCTACATGCTCTGTCATGTTTTTGATCAATTATTTCTTTAAGTCAGTTAATGTCCACACTCACTTTCTTCATTCCCGTGGTTGGAAAAGTTATGTCGATCTCTAGCTATAAGCTAATGCCAGTGAGTAAGACCAGATGCTTTGCTGTAATCTTATGGGGTTCACTGTGACATTTGCTATGCCAACTAATGGCGGGGATACTTGTAACTCCAATTTTTGCTTGCAATTTAGAGCCTAATAATTAGCTGACGGACAGCTCTTATCTCTAAACATTCTTAAGTTAGGGCACTCTTTAAGTTGAGGTACCACGGTATTTGGTAAACATTTGTTAAACAACCTCCTAACCTCCTAAGAAGTGTGCATTCCTGCTAATCAACTACAAAAACCACAGAGTTGTGCCGTTTAACACTAAGTAATGTTTTGCTTGGCGATGAAATACTTCTTTAATTCAGTCAAATACAATTTAATTCATAACCTTTTATTTTGTCTTTTTCCATGATTTTTTATACAGTCCATACATATGTCTTATATAATAAATTATTAGTATTTTATCACTCATTTGCAGTTGAACAGAAAATTATTCCACCATGATTATTAATCAAAACAATATGTAATATATATTTATATATATACTGTATTGGCAAAGTTGACCAAACTAACAAAAGTATAGCTCAAAACATGGTAATATGACAAATGTTATTTTCATATGTCCAAACAATGGATTTCATCTCCAGCTGTGATGCCTCTTTGCACATTTTCAACACACGCTCATGTCAAACATGTACATGAGTACTATGTACTGTGTACACATGTGTACTATGTTCTGTATTATGTACATATGAGTACTGATGATGAAATGTGTGTAATGCTTTAGCATAACGGCAATAACAGTCACACACAGAAGTGTTGCCACATCTATATGCATGGATTTATTGAGCTGCTTGTCACTAACATGCTGTGAAGCATCTTAAGGTCATGATCATTGTATTGAAGAAATTGCATACTATTGAAAGATTAGTGCTTTTATTGTTGCACTTTTGGTGCAAATATCCTTTTTCACGTTTTACTTTTTTCCATTTGGTTCACAACATCATTATGTATGCACCATAATGTCATTTAAGCAAGTCATTTACTAATTATTGTGATTCATCAAAGTGTAAAAATCTGATTAGAAACTTTAAAAATAACCATTTGACTAACATTTGTCATGTATGTATATATAAATAATATATTATGGATATATACAGGTAAAAGCCAGTAAATTAGAATATTTTGAAAAACTTGATTTATTTCAGTAATTGCATTCAAAAGGTGTAACTTGTACATTATATTTATTCATTGCACACAGACTGATGCATTCAAATGTTTATTTCATTTAATTTTGATGATTTGAAGTGGCAACAAATGAAAATCCAAAATTCCGTGTGTCACAAAATTAGAATATTACTTAAGGCTAATACAAAAAAGGGATTTTTAGAAATGTTGGCCAACTGAAAAGTATGAAAATGAAAAATATGAGCATGTACAATACTCAATACTTGGTTGGAGCTCCTTTTGCCTCAATTACTGCGTTAATGCGGCGTGGCATGGAGTCGATGAGTTTCTGGCACTGCTCAGGTGTTATGAGAGCCCAGGTTGCTCTGATAGTGGCCTTCAACTCTTCTGCGTTTTTGGGTCTGGCATTCTGCATCTTCCTTTTCACAATACCCCACAGATTTTCTATGGGGCTAAGGTCAGGGGAGTTGGCGGGCCAATTTAGAACAGAAATACCATGGTCCGTAAACCAGGCACGGGTAGATTTTGCGCTGTGTGCAGGCGCCAAGTCCTGTTGGAACTTGAAATCTCCATCTCCATAGAGCAGGTCAGCAGCAGGAAGCATGAAGTGCTCTAAAACTTGCTGGTAGACGGCTGCGTTGACCCTGGATCTCAGGAAACAGAGTGGACCGACACCAGCAGATGACATGGCACCCCAAACCATCACCCAACCATGCAAATTTTGCATTTCCTTTGGAAATCGAGGTCCCAGAGTCTGGAGGAAGACAGGAGAGGCACAGGATCCACGTTTCCTGAAGTCTAGTGTAAAGTTTCCACCATCAGTGATGGTTTGGGGTGCCATGTCATCTGCTGGTGTCGGTCCACTCTGTTTCCTGAGATCCAGGGTCAACGCAGCCGTCTACCAGCAAGTTTTAGAGCACTTCATGCTTCCTGCTGCTTACCTGCTCTATGGAGATGGAGATTTCAAGTTCCAACAGGACTTGGCGCCTGCACACAGCGCAAAATCTACCCGTGCCTGGTTTACGGACCATGGTATTTCTGTTCTAAATTGGCCCGCCAACTCCCCTGACCTTAGCCCCATAGAAAATCTGTGGGGTATTGTGAAAAGGAAGATGCAGAATGCCAGACCCAAAAACGCAGAAGAGTTGAAGGCCACTATCAGAGCAACCTGGGCTCTCATAACACCTGAGCAGTGCCAGAAACTCATCGACTCCATGCCACGCCGCATTAACGCAGTAATTGAGGCAAAAGGAGCTCCAACCAAGTATTGAGTATTGTACATGCTCATATTTTTCATTTTCATACTTTTCAGTTGGCCAACATTTCTAAAAATCCCTTTTTTGTATTAGCCTTAAGTAATATTCTAATTTTGTGACACACGGAATTTAGGATTTTCATTTGTTGCCACTTCAAATCATCAAAATTAAATGAAATAAACATTTGAATGCATCAGTCTGTGTGCAATGAATAAATATAATGTACAAGTTACACCTTTTGAATGCAATTACTGAAATAAATCAAGTTTTTCAAAATATTCTAATTTACTGGCTTTTACCTGTGTGTGTGTGTGTGTGTGTGTATATATATATATATATATATATATATGAATTATATATGTTAACTATAACTAACACATGTATTTGTTAATTTGACAAAGCTGAAAAAATGACCAGCGATGTAATGTAGTCAATGTACAGCTCAGTGTTGCCTAGGGATGGGAATTGAAAACCAGTCTATTATTTGCAATCACTTGCCAATTTTTCAAACGATTGCCTAACGTTTCCGGCGGGCGGGGATGATGTCACTACGACAGCGAGAAGCATGGTGCCCCGGCTGCAGAAACGCTCCAAAGACTGGCTATATTTTACAAAAAAAAGTTTGCACCAGGGCTCCTTGCAACAATTTCAAGTTTGCTATTTCATCAAGAGAATATTTGAACACACAGCGTGCAATAACTGCAAATTAATCTTGTGTGTTTTGACAGCACCGATGTCATCCCAGCAGCGGTAACGCTAGCACGTCATCTGCCGTAAATACAATAAGTACTAATTAACACCGCCTATAATGTTAGCGCTATTTGCTTAATTGTCAAAGCTGCTATTACCTGTTCGATTGAAATGAATGCCTTCTCATTTAGATGAGCATGACGAGGGACACATTCTGACCGGCTCCGAGGCTGGCAGTACTAGCGCCAGTTCAGGTCTACCTCTCGCTTCTACTTTCATCGCGGCAGGGACGAAAGAGTACACTCAGGCCAGGATAGACGAAAGTCACCGAGCAGTGGCTAAGTTTGTGGTCAAAGGCGTTCACCCATTTGCCACAGTAGGTGCTCCTGATTTTCGGTAGGTGAATGTTCAATTGTAGTCAGAGAGAAGTTGCATGATTTCCTCCAACCAGATTTTCTCTCAGTCATTTCCATTATATATATATTTTTAGGGTTATGATTATGAGGAAGATTCTCAACCCTAAATACAAACCCCCAAACAGATACAGTTTAACTAAATGTTTATGTAAATGTTACATTCTTGTGTATTTTCCACAAGTTTAATTATGTTAAATTCTACAAAATAATATTTATTTCTTATTTTCTATGCCGTGTGTCTCTTAAGCCCTTGCTGTTGGCTTTTAAGGTCATGTTACCTCTAAACTAATCCAAGTTCATGCTAATTCACCTTTTTGTTCTCTTTTTTTTTTTTTTTTACAAATAAGAATCGATAAGAGAACCATTAAAGAACCAAATCATTGAGCAGATATGAAAGTGGAATCGGAACTGAAAAAATCTTATCAATTCCCATCCCTAGTGTTGCCAGTTAAGAAATGAACCTTTAAATCAGGGGTGCTCACACTTTTTCTGCAGGCGAGCTACTTTTCAATTGATCAAGTCGTGGGGATCTACCTCATTCATATATATCATTTATATTTACTTATTTATGAAATATATGTTTTTGTTAATAAGTTAAAGGTGTTTAATGATAATGCAAGCATGTTTAACACATATAGTTAATATTGTTAACAAGTTAAAGGTGTTTAATGATAATGCAATCATGTTTAACACATAGTTAATATTGTTAATAAATTAAAGGTGTTTAATGATAATACAAGAATGTTTAATACATATAGTTAATATTGTTAATACATTAAAGGTGTTTAATGATAATACAAGTATGTTTAATACATATAGTTAATATTGTTAACAAGTTAAAGGTGTTTAAAGATAATGCAAGCATGTTTAATACATATAGTTAATATTGTTAACAAGTTAAAGGTGTTTAAAGATAATACAAGCATGTTTAACACATATAGTTAATATTGTTGATAAGTTAAAGGTGTTTAAAGATAATGCAAGCATGTTTAACACATATAGTTAATATTGTTAACAAGTTAAGGTGTTTAAAGATAATACAAGCATGTTTAACACATATAGATTCCTTTCTTTCATGAAGACAAGACTATACGTTGGTGTATTACCTGATTCTGATGACTTGCATTGATTGGAATCAGACAGTGGTGCTAAAAACGTCCGCATTTTCGAATGGAGGAGAAAAAAGTCCTCCTTTCTGTCCAATACCACATGAAAGTGGTTGGTTTTTGGCATCTTATTTGTCCAGCTTCCGTACTCCTTTGTATACACTTTACAAGAAATACATTGTCGGCAAACTCCGTAGCTTGCTAGCTTGTGCACGCCAGCTTTCTGAGACTCTTGTTTTGTTAGCGCAACTCTGCAACTGTGCAGTCGGTCTTTGGAGTTTTGACGACAGGTACGGCGCCAGAGTCTGTTGAAATAAAGTGTTTCTCGCCTTCCAGTCGGTAATTTTAATGAGCTGGCAGCAGCCAGCGTCATCTCAGAAGACCCTCGGGTGCCGTGAATGTCAATCAAGTGACGAAAGTGACGTCATAGTGAAGATTTATGATCGCTCATTTCTAGGACTATTTTTTTAATGCCTGGCTGGTGATCGACTGACACACCCTCCGAGATCGACCGGTAGCTCGCGATCGACGTAATGAGTACCCCTGCTTTAAATAAACGATCAGCGGAACAGCACCCTCACCCGGCTGTAAAGAGACACGCGAAACAGCGCCCAACATCACGTGCAGGATGTATTCTGTTTGCGTTTGCTAATATCCAGTATTGTAAGGCTCAAATGATCCTATGGTATGGTATTTTATTGAATTTTTAATAGCAAAGGTGTGCATGTGTCTAATATGAAATGATTTGATACAGTACGAAACATGGAGAACCGTATGATTCAGAAACGATACATGTCAAAATGTTACAATTTCGATTGAGTAGGGTTTGAGTCGATGCAATCTGGTAGTTTCTTTTTCAAAGTAAACTTTTATTTGATGGTATATAGGTCAGTTCTTTAAATAGGGCCCAGTTTATCTTAAAAAAAATATACTTTACAAAAGCCCAGCGAACAAGTATTTGTTTTTGACCATCACATAATCATTGTGTTTATTACTGTAACACATTCAACTTACAGCACTTAGGAAATCCGCTCTCACAATGAAAACAGACTTTTAATATGCAACAAATTGACTTCATTCTTTATTTTATTACACAACTCTAAAGTAAAATGTTGACTTGTACGGAGGCTCCAATGTATTTATCATTGTGCACAACAATACCATCTCAAGTCTTTAACATCCATCCATCCATCCATTTCCCACCGCTTGTCCCGTTCGGGGTCGCGGGGGTGCTGGAGCCTATCCCAGCTGCATTCGAGCGGAAGGCGGGGTACACCCTGGACAAGTTGCCACCTCATCGCAGGGCCAACACAGATAGACAGACAACATTCACACTCACATTCACACACTAGGGCCAATTTAGTGTTGCCAATCAACCTATCCCCAGGTGCATGTCTTTGGAGGTGGGAGGAAGCCGGAGTAGAACCCACGCAGTCACGGGGAGAACATGCAAACTCCACACAGAAAGATTAACAATGAAACAGACTTTTGAAGGGGTTATCTTTTCTTGCTTGAGTAATGGAAGCCTTGAATATTTGCTTATTGGTCCTGTTGTGTGTCTTTGAGCTAGCACTAGACTTCTCCATGTCGTTGGTCTCTTCACGCCATGTCTCAAAAATAGTTGTGCTAATGTTGTTTTACAGTCGGTTTTATCCTTCTTTCTAAACAATCCAAAACTCTTCCAAACCTTAGATTGAATTGTGTCCTTGTCGCACAGTTTGTCATTCTTCCTTGTTTGATGATGTTACTGTGACTCTGTGAGAAGGACACAGAGCAGAGAGGGTATGAAGTATTATTGTAGCAAAACAATTTGCAAATGCGTATCTCGACCTGTGTGTGTAAGCAGATCAGTGTGTCTGTATTCTAATTTGTGTGTCCGTGTTTATATTTGTCTGTGTGTAATAAACCCAATCTGTGTCCATGTTGTAGATAGTTGTAAACCTGTGTCTCTGTGATGTGTGTGTGTGTGTGTGTGTGTGTGTGGGTGTGTGTGGGTGGTTGTGTAAAAAACAATGTGTGTCTGTGTTGCAATCTGTTTGTTTTTTAATTGTGTGTCCGTGTTGTGATTTGTTTGTGTGAAAAAACATTCTGTTCATGTTGTGATTTTTGTAAAAAAAATGTCCTTTGTACGATTTGTGTGTGCAAAAAACAATCTGTCCTCGTGTTTTGTGATTGGTGTGCGTATAAAAAAACTATTTGCGTCCTTGTTGCGATTAAAACATGCGTGTAAAAAAAAATTAAAATAAAAAAATGTTGCGATTTCGGTGTGAAATATAATTTTCCGTCTTGGCTTCCGGTGGCTCTATGACGAGTGTCATTAGTACTTGCTTTGCAAAGCAGAAGGTCTTGGGTTCGAATCACGACAATCACGGTCGTGAGAGAAGTTTTGGTATGTTTTTATGTTTAATACGTTAAACTTCAGCATATGAATAAAAAAGTGGATTGTTACAAAATCACAATGATTGTCAAATATGTTAAATAATATTACCTGTGATAGTTCTATTATATGGTGCTGGGATACACATGATTTCAGCCTTCTAACGCTTCTTTTGGACAACCAATTTTTGACCTTGGTATTTGTCAAATTCTAGTTACAGTCCTGTGCGTAAGGTTGCACGGTATAGACGATATACACAACTTAAATTTGGCGGACGATAGAGCTTTTAATACTAAAGTTATACCATAATAATTAGGCCCTAACCAATCTGGCGCCCTAGGCAAGATTTTAGGTGGCGCCCCCCCACATCGGCAGTGAAGTGTATATACTCACAAGAAACCGAATAGCTTTGTCTTTGACCTTTTTTTTTACTTAAAGAAAGCAAATTAACAATCAGAATAGTTAACAAGATAAAAAAAATATGAATAAATAAATGAATGCAAAAAATAAAAAATTAATATATGAAATACAATATTTTTTACATACATATTGCTTAATTTACATTAATGATGTGCACTTTAACAACTAGGCTTACAACTATACCTAATATATAAAGGGGTGGAAAAGTGACTATTACCTGCAGGGCAAACATTAGCTAACCAGAAGGCAATAACAATGTAAACAAAAAACACCTGCTTAAAAGATCTAATACAAATGTCCCTGAGGAATGTAAGGTGGGAGTACTGTAATTACCTAACATTACATTATTATTTTCCATAACAATTTAGCCCCCTCCACAATATTAACCCGACGTTAAAACAGAACTAGCTATTTATTGATTAGCAATTGCCGAATCATGTAACATTAGCTTAATGCTAAAAAGCCAGGTTACTATCACATTCTGTAACAGACAAATAATTTCATGTAGGCTAACGTTACCTACCTGCTACCTCTTGTCTTTTTCTCGTTTCTCCTCCTCTTCTTTTCTCTTATTTCTTCCCTGGGCACCTGACAGTTTTGGCCGTTTTGACATCTTGTGTTGATTTTTTGATGTGGTGACGTCCAAAAAGAGTCATGATACGGGAAGGGAGGGGGTGGGGGGGGGGGGGGGGGGGGGGGCGTAATGTTGTAACAAATAATATTTCTATTATATAGGCTTTACTTTGCATTTTAATTAACGTGGGATTATTTTTTGTATTTAGAAATAATAGTACCAACTTTTTTTTTTTTTTTCTCCAACATTTGTGGCACTGGCGTGGCGCCCCCTGATGGACGGCGCCCTTAGCATTTGCCTATACGGCCTATGCCACGGGCCGGCCCTGATAATAATGCATGTTGATGACACATTCTAGCTGTGTCCCGCAAATTCTGCAGCAACAAGGGAACAATGGCGTCCTCTCAGCTAACATCCTTCCATAGTTCAACGCCACTTCTCAGTCAGCAGTCATCGCCTGCATGGCAGCAAATAAATTATTTAGGAATAGCTAATCATGCGGGAGAATATATTAAGACTGGCTAACCGCTAACAGTAAGCTGGAGCTCTTAAAGGGGGAATGCACTTTTTTTTTTTTTATTATGCCTATATAGTCCACAATCATTATGAGAGAGAAGAACAAACGTTTTTTTTAAATTAAGATTTTAAAGATGAAAAAATAATAATTGGAGGATGCAGCTAATGGGAGTCACCGTTGTAGTCTTCAAAACCCTCCAACACATTCGTAACGATATGTAATATGTTCAATATTTCCCGTATTTTGATCATTTTTTATCTTCCGTGCCTTGATTTCCATAGCAGCGCACGTCCGACAATGTGTGTTCCTACTTCCAAATACGAAAAGTGTGTGTGTTCTAATCATGGCAGACTTGGGAAGATGACTATTTTTGGACAAATGAGGATTCACAACTTTATCTTTTTGAACCTTAATGAACGAAGGATGAACTGCTGCTTCTAAAAGCGAGCACGAAGAAGAGGCTGAAACCTTGGAGCAAACTGAAGCCGGTAGAGTGAGGTGAACCGTGAAAGCGACTCGAAGCCTCAAAATTTGGAATTTGGAGACAAACTATTTGGACATAAATGGCGTGCTACTCCAAATAAACCAGAAAAAACGTCCCCAGCCAGCTGGACCAAAGATACAACTATCCATCGAGTGAGTCACACTTTATATCGATCATGATACACGCAGCACATCATGCGTGTTGTTACAACTCCAGTACATACACTGTCTGGCTAGCCTAGCTGTGTACAAACAAAACATGAAATAATACTTTACAGTGTTTTGTTTTTCATGTTCATGTTTTTCAGTCAGTACAGATTGGTGTCTTATCGCATTGTGTCGTCCATTACAAACTCAAACACAATTTGCGTTGTTGTAGAAGCTAGCTTATCTCTTGCCGTAGTTAGCTTTTATGTATAATACTGAAGCACGCCGATGTGTTACTACGCTACAAAAATAGTTCCTCAGTGTTTGCTCTTACAATAACAATGTCGCTACAGCTTGGTTATTATACAGGTTACAGAACGTAAATAAAGCATTGACGGTTATGGGCAGAGGTGGGACCAAGTCATTGTTTTGCAAGTCACAAGTAAGTCTCAAGTCTTTGCCCTCAAGTCCGAGTCAAGTCCCGAGTCAAGACAGGCAAGCCCCGAGTCAAGTCCAAAGTCAAGACTGGAAAGTCTCAAGTCAAGTCCTAAGTCCTGCATTTTGAGTTTCGAGTCCTTTCAAGTCCTTTTAACCACAGACTAATATATTAACACAGATTGTGTATGCTTTTCAAACGCTGTATTTATTTATTAAAACAAGTGCATTTTAAATTGCAGGAAAGAAAATTGTGCTGACATTGCACTTTATAATAGCACTATTAACCAGTCATTTTAAACATTAACTCATTCCTTTACAGAACAAACACATTGAAAAATAAAGTGCAAATGTACTTATTTGTACAAAAGTGTTAACATTGAAAAAACATGACATATACGTGAACATAACAAAAAAGTTGTACTTTTTATATGTCAGGGCCCTATGCTGCATTGCATTTGCAAAAGACCAAATTAGCCAAGAGTCTGTCAGTCATTTGTGCACGATGGGGGCATAGTATGATGCCACCATGGCTGAAAACTCGCTCCACTGGAGCACTGGAGGCAGGCACTGCCAAGACTCTCATGGCCACTCGGAACAGTGAAGGAAGAGTCTTCATGTTCAATGCCCAGAACAAAAGGGGGGAGAGAGTTGTTTTGGGTTGGTGCACTACTTGTAAGTGTATCTTGTGTTTTTTATGTTGATTTAATTAAAAAAAGAAAATAAAAAATTATTTCTTGTGGGGCCCGATACCAATCGATCCACGGACCAGTACCGGGCCGCGGCCCGGTGGTTGGGGACCACTGAGGTAAACAACCAACAGTATGTCAGAAAGCTAGCTAAAACGGTACACATATTCATAATATAGTATACATTTTAACTGACCTTTATTTTACTATTTTTGTCTTTTTTTAGGTGGCTAAAATACGCGGTGCTGCTGACCGCCGTCTAACGTTACGTGTGATATATTGACTAACGTAACCCTGCTTAAAAAAAATCACTGAACAAAAAGTATGAATAAGGTAGTGAACTGCAACAGATTCCCGTGTTTGCAATAACGTTATAACGTTAGCAGTGAGTTTACAGCCTCACTGATTTAACTACACAGCAAATAAAAGTCACGTTACTTAGCCAATAAACGTTATCTTACATTCAAAACTTACCGTTCTTTGTGCAACTTCAAATGCCGGACGAAGTTGGAAGTTGTTGCCTCTCCATCAGTCATTTTCGAACCGCATGTGTTGCATACTGCAAACCGTTTTGTGTTGACCACCTCGTAATTTTTATACCCAAACAAAATTATTTTAGGTATCATTTTTTGTTCACTGGCGTGTGGTTTGGACATGTCTTCTTCGTTGGTTGTCCTGCAATTTGATTGGATGAATGCTGTGTGATGAAAACAAAGTAGATCTAATTTGATTGGCTGTTGTACTGAGAGCACACCAGCTGACACACGCAACGCTGATAGACAAGTACACAATGAAAAATACGGAGCGCTCCCGAATAACTTTTTCATCTTTGGGTTTTGGGGAAAGTAGCAAGTCATGTCAAGTCATGTCAATTCAAAAGGCTCAAGTCCAAGTGAAGTCACAAGTCATTGATGTTAAAGTCTAAGTCGAGTTGCAAGTCTTTTTACATTTTGTCAAGTCGAGTCTAAAGTCATCAAATTCATGACTCGAGTCTGACTCGAGTCCAAGTCATGTGACTCGAGTCCACACCTCTGGTTATGGGATACATGTTTGAAGTGATTTAGAGGTAGAATTGATTGCTCCCATTAGTTGCATTGCTAGCCACCAAGAACGAGCTGATTTTTACATGTTAGACTGCAAAAAAACCAAACGTTTGTCTTCTTTTCTCTAATAAGGATTGTAAACGATAGGCAAAAATGCCCAAAATGTGCAGTTCCACTTTAAATGTAAACAAAATGGGTGGATCGATACAAATATCGACTAGCCATACCAAGTGTAAGAACCGTATATAGTCGATACTACAATGAATAAATCAATACAAAATCTTTTGTCGTTTTTGTTGTTTACAAGTTCAGTAAATAAAGTCTCTGGACAAAGGAGGACTTTAAGGGCAAAAACCCATCCATCCATCTTCTTCCGCTTATCCGAGGTCGGGTCGCGGGGGCAGCAGCCTAAGCAGGGAAGCCCAGACTTCCCTCTCCCCAGCCACTTCGTCCAGCTCCTCCCGGGGGATCCCGAGGCGTTCCCAGGCCAGCCGGGAGACATAGTCTTCCCAACAGGGACGGCGTGGCGCAGTGGAAGAATGGCCGTACGCGACCCGAGGGTCCCTGGTTCAATCCCCACCTAGTACCAACCTCGTCATGTCCGTTGTGTCCTGAGCAAGACACTTCACCCTTGCTCCTGATGGGTGCTGGTTAGCGCCTTGCATGGCAGCTCCCTCCATCAGTGTGTGAATGTGTGTGTGAATGGGTAAATGTGGAAGTAGTGTCAAAGCGCTTTGAGTACCTTGAAGGTAGAAAAGTGCTATACAAGTACAACCCATCCATCCATCCATCCATCCATCCATCTTCTTCCGCTTATCCGAGGTCGGGTCGCGGGGGCAGCAGCCTAAGCAGGGAAGCCCAGACTTTCCTCTCCCCAGCCACTTCGTCCAGCTCCTCCCGGGGGATCCCGAGGCGTTCCCAGGCCAGCCGGGAGACATAGTCTTCCCAACGTGTCCTGGGTCTTCCCCGTGGCCTCCTACCGGTCGGACGTGCCCGAAACACCTCCCGAGGGAGGCGTTCGGGTGGCATCCTGACCAGATGCCCGAACCACCTCATCTGGCTCCTCTCGATGTGGAGGAGCAGCGGCTTTACTTTGAGCTCCCCCCGGATGACAGAGCTTCTCACCCTATCTCTAAGGGAGAGCCCCGCCACCCGGCGGAGGAAACTCATTTCGGCCGCTTGTACCCGTGATCTTGTCCTTTCGGTCATGACCCAAAGCTCATGACCATAGGTGAGGATGGGAACGTAGATCGACCGGTAAATCGAGAGCTTTGCCTTCTGGCTCAGCTCCCTCTTCACCACAACGGATCGATACAGCGTCCGCATTACTGAAGATGCCGCACTGATCCGCCTGTCGATCTCACGATCCACTCTTCCCTCACTCGTGAACAAGACTCCGAGGTACTTGAACTCCTCCACTTGGGGCAAGATCTCCTCCCCAACCCGGAGATGGCACTCCACCCTTTTCCGGGCGAGAACCATGGACTCGGATTTGGAGGTGCTGATTCCCATCCCAGTCGCTTCACACTCGGCTGCGAACCGATCCAGTGAGAGCTGAAGATCTTGGCCAGATGAAGCCATCAGGACCACATCATCTGCAAAAAGCAGAGACCTAATCCTGCAGCCACCAAACCAGATACCCTCAACGCCCTGACTGCGCCTAGAAATTCTGTCCATAAAGGTTATGAACAGAATCGGTGACAAAGGGCAGCCTTGGCGGAGTCCAACCCTCACTGGAAACGTGTCCGACTTACTGCCGGCAATGCGGACCAAGCTCTGACACTGATCATACAGGGAGCGAACCGCCACAATAAGACAGTCCGTTACCCCATACTCTCTGAGCACTCCCCACAGGACTTCCCGAGGGACACGGTCGAATGCCTTCTCCAAGTCCACAAAGCACATGTAGACTGGTTGGGCAAACTCCCATGCACCCTCAAGGACCCTGCCGAGAGTATAGAGCTGGTCCACAGTTCCACGACCAGGACGAAAACCACACTGTTCCTCCTGAATCCGAGGTTCGACTATCCGGCGTAGCCTCCTCTCCAGTACACCTGAATAGACCTTACCGGGAAGGCTGAGGAGTACAACCCATTTATCATTTATTTATTTATTTATAACGTGTCCTGGGTCTTCCCCGTGGCCTCCTACCGGTCGTACGTGCCCGAAACACCTCCCGAGAGAGGCGTTCGGGGGGCATCCTGACCAGATGCCCGAACCACCTCATCTGGCTCCTCTCGATGTGGAGGAGCAGCGGCTTTACTTTGAGCTCCCCCCGGATGACAGAGCTTCTCACCCTATCTCTAAGGGAGAGACCCGCCACCCGGCGGAGGAAACTCATTTCGGCCGCTTGTACCCGTGATCTTGTCCTTTCGGTCATGACCCAACAATGAAACCGACTTTAAGGGCAAAAACCAAAGGATTTAAATCAGAACCAATAATAGGAAATCATTTAGATATTTCCCATCACTAGTGTTTGTGTTGCAATTTTTGTGTGTGTAAAAACAGTCTGTGGGCGTGTTGCCATTTGGGTAAAAAAAATTATAATTGTGTGTCCGTGTTCAACTCTCTGTAAAGCAGCGACCCTCAATTGGCTGTTTTTTCCCCCCACGTGACTTTTGCTACACTTGTGCCGTGGCAGATTTGTGTGTGCATGACGTAGATATGTTTGTGTAGAAAAGGTTTGTGTTTCCTTTGCATATTCTCACACGCATAGAACCCAGTTATGCTAATGAGGCTGAAGTTATCTTCCGATCTAAATAATGGGCGATACTGATAAGTCGATACCAGACTGATACATTTTTACTAAGTATGTCATGATCATTGAACCGATATGTTTTTTAAACCATAACCAAGCATGCATCACTATAGCTCATGTGTCCTTTGCCATTTTTAAAGAAAGCCTGTTTTCCTTTCAGATGACTGTAAAAGCAGAAATGAATATATATCTATCTCAGATTATATCTTCTAACTGTAACAACCCCAGAGTTCTGTTTAAAACTATTAACACTGTCATTGATGCTCCCAAATCTGCTGGTTTTGATGCTTCTTTTGAATTCTGTGAAAATTGTCTCCATTTTTTCACTGACAAAATTGTGTCAACTAGAGCCAGTCTATCTCAGCCTTCATATGACCCTTCTGTTCCCCTGCATTTCTCTTCTGTTTTCCATCAGTTTGAGCCGGTGTCCTTTTCTTTTTTAAGTGACACAGTTAGTCATATGAAGCCCTCTGGTTCTCCTGCAGATGCCCTCCCACCTCGCCTGTTTAAGGAGGTACTTGCTACTATTGGACCAAGTGTCCTTAACATTATCAATAGTAGCCTCTCTTCTGGAATAGTTCCAGTAGAGTTTAAACATGCAGTGGTACGACCTCTGCTTAAAAAACCCAGCCTCGACCCCTCTCTCCTCTCTAACTTCAGACCTATCTCTAATCTTCCATACATTTCCAAAATATTAGAGAAGGTTGTCTACAGTCAGTTGTTGCCCTTCTTAGAGGATAATGGTATCACTGAGCTGTTCCAGTCCGGTTTTAAAGCCCTCCACAGCACAGAGTCAGCGCTTCTAAAAGTTTTTAACGATATCCTCCTGTCCACTGATTCTGGTAAATATGTTGTCCTGGTGCTTTTAGATCTGTCTGCTGCGTTCGACACCGTCGACCACGCCACCTTAATCACTCGTCTTGAGAACTGTGTGGGCATTAAGGGCGCCGCCCTCAACTGGTTCCGGTCGTACCTAACCGACAGGAGTTTTTGTGTAAAAGTAGACAGTTTTATGTCGTCCACAGCTCCTTTACCACATGGGGTCCCCCAGGGCTCAATCCTTGCCCCAATTTTATTTGCGCTTTACCTTCTCCCCCTTGGTTCTATTTTTAGGAAGTACAGTATTGCATTTCATTTTTATGCCGATGATTGCCAGATTTATTTTCCCATGGCACAAAATAACACGGTTCAACGTCTTATTGACTGCCTGCACGACATCAAAGTCTGGCTTTCAGCTAACTTCCTGAGCCTAAATGAAGATAAAACAGAAGTTATGTTGTTCGGTCCAAGTCGCTCTCCCTCCCCCAACGTTGACCTCGGCACTCTGACCCCGTATCTCAGCGACTCTGTCACAAACCTGGGGGTAAAGTTTGACTCAGATTTTAAATTCGAAAAACAAATCAGCAGCGTCGTTCAAAAAAGCTTTTATCAATTACGCCAAATAGCGAAAGTGAAACCGCTTCTATCAAGACATGATCTTGAGAAATTAATCCACGCTTTTATCTCGACTCGTCTTGATTATTGTAATGCCCTGTATGTTGGCATTAGCCAGGCCTCCCTCGCCCGCCTGCAGCTCGTGCAGAACTCTGCTGCTCGTCTGCTAACACAGACCCGCAGACGTGAGCACATCACCCCTATTTTAGCGTCCCTTCACTGGCTCCCTGTGCGTTACCGAATACATTTTAAACTCCTTTTATTTGTTTTTAAATGTCTAAACAACCTCGCGCCAACCTATCTCTCCGACCTCCTTCAGCCTTACTGCCCCACCCGATCCTTAAGATCAGCTGCTGTTGACGGTCCCTGACACAAGGCTGAAGCTTAGAGGTGACAGAGCTTTCGCCGTTGCTGCTCCCAAGCTCTGGAACGACCTACCCCTGAGTGTTAGACAAGCCTCCTCTCTTCCTGTTTTTAAATCTCTCTTAAAAACATACTTTTATTCCATGGCTTTTAACACTGAGTGATATCCATCCTGCAATGGCGCCCCATAATACACCTGCTGTGATCCTGTTTTTATGTTTTTATGTTTTTATTAATTCTATTTTAATTATTTATTTTTTATCGTGTTCTGTTTGTGTTGTGTTGTGTTTGCTCGGTACTCGTTTTATCTTTTAACCTGCTCATTGTACAGCACTTTGGCTACCCCTGTGGTAAATTTTAAATGTGCTTTATAAATAAAGTTGATTTGATTTGATTTGTCTCAAAGTAGGTGTACTGTCACCACCTGTCACATCACGCCATGACTTTTTTGAGTTGTTTGCTGTTTTCCTGTGTGTAGTGTTTTAGTCCTTGTCTTGCGCTCCTATTTTGGTGTTTTTTCCTGTTTTGTTGCTATCGTCCTGTTGCAGTTTCATGTCTTCCTTGAGCGCTATTCTCCACACCTGCTTTGTTTTTCGCGATCCAGACTATTTAAGTTGTGCGGACGCTTTCCTTCTTTGTGGGGACATGGTTGATTGTCATGTCATGTACGGTTGTACTTTGTGGATGCCGTCTCTGCTCCACAGTAAGTCTTTGCTGTCGTCCAGCATTTTGTGTTTTGTTTACTTTGCAGCCAGTTCAGTTGTAGTGTCGTTTTGCATAGCCATCCCTAAGCTTCCATGCCTTGTCTTAGCGGCACTCACCTTTTGTTTATTTTTGATTTAAGCATAAGATACCTTATTACCTGCACGCTGACTCCCGCTGTCGTCTGCATATTGTGGTCACGACACGACGTGTTCCCGACACCTACAAAGCAATTAGCTACCTGGAAGAGTATTACACGGTTACTCTGCCGAGCTCGAGACAGCACAGACACTCAACAACGGCACATTATTTACGGATTATAATAACTTATGTGCAAAAAATATTTTTAACTAGAGATGTCCGATAATATCGGCCGATAAATGCTTTAAAATGTAGTATTGGAAATTATCGGTATCGGTTTCAAAAAGTAAAATTCATGACTTTTTAAAACGCCGCTGTGTACACGGACGTAGGGAGAAGTACAGAGCGCCAATTAACCTTAAAGGCACTTCCTTTGCGTGCCGGCCCAATCACATAATATCTACGGCTTTTCACACACACAAGTGAATGAAAAGCATACTTGGTCAACAGCCATACAGGTTACACTGAGGGTAGCCGTATAAACAACTTTAGCACGGTTACAAATGTGCGCCACACTGTGAACCCACACCAAACAAGAATGACAAACACATTTCGGGAGAACATCCGCAGCGTAACACAACATAAACACAACAGAAGAAATACCCAGAACCCCTTGCAGCACTAACTCTTCCGGGACGCTACAATATACAAATGTTAAAAAGAAAAATGCACTTTGTGACTTGAACAATAAATATGGCAGTGCCATGTTGGCATTTTTTTCCATAACTTGAGTTGATTTATTTTGGAAAACCTTGTTACATTGTTTAATGCATCCAGCGGGGCATCACAACAAAATTAGGCATAATCATGTGTTAATTCCACGACTGTATATATCGGTATCGCTTGATATCGGAATCGGTAATTAAGAGTTGGACAATATCGGATATCGGCAAAAAAGCCATTATCGGACATCTCTATTTTTAACCCAATTAGGTGAAATTACATAATCTCCCACGGCACACCAGACTGTATTCCACGGCACAGTGGTTGAAAAACACTGCTCTACGGTGCCGCAACCACCCATTCTGTCCGCCTGACTTGGCCGAGGAGTCACAGAATCACGTTTTGACAGCAATAGGCGGCGAATTGATCGCCTGTATCAATTAATATGTCCTCCCTAATATGAATATGTACCGTATTTTCCGCACTATAAGGCGCACCTTCAATGAATGGCCTATTTTAAAACTTAGTTCATATATAAGGCGCACTGCATTATAAGGCGCATAGAATAGACGCTACAGTAGAGGCTGGGGTTGCGAGATCTGTTGTGGCTCAATATTGGTCCATATACAGGTAAAAGCCAGTAAATTAGAATATTTTGAAAAACTTGATTTATTTCAGTAATTGCATTCAAAAGGTGTAACTTGTACATTATATTTATTCATTGCACACAGACTGATGCATTCAAATGTTTATTTCATTTAATTTTGATGATTTGAAGTGGCAACAAATGAAAATCCAAAATTCCGTGTGTCACAAAATTAGAATATTACTTAAGGCTAATACAAAAAAGGGATTTTTAGAAATGTTGGCCAACTGAAAAGTATGAAAATGAAAAATATGAGCATGTACAATACTCAATACTTGGTTGGAGCTCCTTTTGCCTCAATTACTGCGTTAATGCGGCGTGGCATGGAGTCGATGAGTTTCTGGCACTGCTCAGGTGTTATGAGAGCCCAGGTTGCTCTGATAGTGGCCTTCAACTCTTCTGCGTTTTTGGGTCTGGCATTCTGCATCTTCCTTTTCACAATACCCCACAGATTTTCTATGGGGCTAAGGTCAGGGGAGTTGGCGGGCCAATTTAGAACAGAAATACCATGGTCCGTAAACCAGGCACGGGTAGATTTTGCGCTGTGTGCAGGCGCCAAGTCCTGTTGGAACTTGAAATCTCCATCTCCATAGAGCAGGTCAGCAGCAGGAAGCATGAAGTGCTCTAAAACTTGCTGGTAGACGGCTGCGTTGACCCTGGATCTCAGGAAACAGAGTGGACCGACACCAGCAGATGACATGGCACCCCAAACCATCACTGATGGTGGAAACTTTACACTAGACTTCAGGCAACGTGGATCCTGTGCCTCTCCTGTCTTCCTCCAGACTCTGGGACCTCGATTTCCAAAGGAAATGCAAAATTTGCATGGTTGGGTGATGGTTTGGGGTGCCATGTCATCTGCTGGTGTCGGTCCACTCTGTTTCCTGAGATCCAGGGTCAACGCAGCCGTCTACCAGCAAGTTTTAGAGCACTTCATGCTTCCTGCTGCTGACCTGCTCTATGGAGATGGAGATTTCAAGTTCCAACAGGACTTGGCGCCTGCACACAGCGCAAAATCTACCCGTGCCTGGTTTACAGACCATGGTATTTCTGTTCTAAATTGGCCCGCCAACTCCCCTGACCTTAGCCCCATAGAAAATCTGTGGGGTATTGTGAAAAGGAAGATGCAGAATGCCAGACCCAAAAACGCAGAAGAGTTGAAGGCCACTATCAGAGCAACCTGGGCTCTCATAACACCTGAGCAGTGCCAGAAACTCATCGACTCCATGCCACGCCGCATTAACGCAGTAATTGAGGCAAAAGGAGCTCCAACCAAGTATTGAGTATTGTACATGCTCATATTTTTCATTTTCATACTTTTCAGTTGGCCAACATTTCTAAAAATCCCTTTTTTGTATTAGCCTTAAGTAATATTCTAATTTTGTGACACACGGAATTTTGGATTTTCATTTGTTGCCACTTCAAATCATCAAAATTAAATGAAATAAACATTTGAATGCATCAGTCTGTGTGCAATGAATAAATATAATGTACAAGTTACACCTTTTGAATGCAATTACTGAAATAAATCAAGTTTTTCAAAATATTCTAATTTACTGGCTTTTACCTGTATAAGGCGCACCGGATTATAAGGCGCACTGTCAGCTTTTGAGAAAATTGGAGGTTTTTAGGTGCGCCTTATAGTGCGGAAAATACGGTATATGAAGCATTAAATGCATTGGCGAAAAAGTGCATCTGTTGTCCTTGCATTGTTAAAATTAAATGTTGGCAAAGTATCCACAGCCTGTAGAAATGTGCGTACGTCAGCCATTTTCCACGTCAACGTCAGTCTTGATACATGCCAACTTTGCCGTGGAAAAATGTCGTACAGCTGGTTTTTGTGTGTAAGCGAGCTTGCTACATGAGGCCCCCGGTCCAGTTACTTGTGACTACTGGATGATGTCGTGGTGCAACACCAGTGTTGTTGTAACGGAGTGTGTGTGTCACCCTGCAGGAGAGGAGCTGCTGAAGCTGGGCGAGGAAGACGAGCAAGGCTGGTGTAAAGGACAGCTGAGCAGCGGCCAGGCGGGCCTTTATCCCGCTAACTACGTCCAGCTCGCAAGCTCCTGATGGAGAACCCCCCACCCTTCACTAGAGGACCACATCTGTCAAAATTAGCCCCGACTGGATTACTGACTTAAAAACTTTCCGCCACTTTTATGTTCCGCACAATTCCGGAAAAACACTTTTAACAGCCACAACAAACGCCCGAAGAGAATTCTAACAAACAATGACATCATCCATTTCCAACCGTCGTCCATCTCACTTGACATAATCGTTGCGCTGCTTGGTGTGGTCAATGCTAGCCAGGTGCCTAGCTAAGCTATCTCCCGTTTCATCAGATTTATTTAGAAATATTCTTTAAAAGAGATTGTGTAAAAAAAAAAAAAAAAAAAATGTACAAAACCAAATATGTATTTTAGGATACGTTTGTAAATCCACAAATGGATTTCTTTGTTTTCTCTATTCCTTTTACCCGGTGTTTGAAAATAGAACTGCATGTAGGTTATAATGCTTTGCGGCGCCGCCCTGCTGTCTGGCTGGGGGATTACACACTCTGATTCCAGCTGCTGTTTTTTTTTTTTCACCTTTAAAAACTAAATTGCAATGTAAGCAAGATTTTTTTGTGACATTTTCCCCCTTTTTTAGCGTCTTGTTGAATTTGTCGAGTGTGTGACTTATTTTCTTTTACACGCGATCGCTTAGTCAGCTGATTTTGGGTATGCGGATAGTCATTATTTTATAATTGTGTTTAATATAATGATGGCTCCAGATTTTTCTGTAAATTTAGCAGCGCTCTTTGCATCGATAGTGCAAGTTGAAGCACACAATGAAATATCTTTGCATGTTTTTAAGTTCATGAGGGGACTTTTTCTCTGCTTTGGATCAAAGAAACTAACGTGAGCATTTTGATTTTACTTTTTCTTCCCTAACATGTCATCTCTACAACACATAAAGTTGTTAATTCCACTATCAAGCTTTTACGTTTTTTTTTTGTCGCACATAATCGTTAAGGAATGTGAACATGTCTGAAGAGAGGTTTTATCTAACAATCCACACAATGATACAGAACCAGGCATTGAACAGTTTTGATGGTTCGATGTGTATGTGTGTTACTGTAGTATCTAGCAGGGCTCACACACACACACACACACAGAGGTGTGGACTCGAGTCACATGACTTGGACTCGAGTCAGACTCGAGTCATGAATTTGATGACTTTAGACTCGACTTGACAAAATGTAAAAAGACTTGCAACTCGACTTAGACTTTAACATCAATGACTTGTGACTTCACTTGGACTTGAGCCTTTTGAATTGACATGACTTGACATGACTTGCTACTTTCCCCAAAACCCAAAGATGAAAAAGTTATTCGGGAGCGCTCCGTATTTTTCATTGTGTACTTGTCTATCAGCGTTGCGTGTGTCAGCTGGTGTGCTCTCAGTACAACAGCCAATCAAATTAGATCTACTTTGTTTTCATCACACAGCATTCATCCAATCAAATTGCAGGACAACCAACGAAGAAGACATGTCCAAACCACACGCCAGTGAACAAAAAATGATACCTAAAATAATTTTGTTTGGGTATAAAAATTACGAGGTGGTCAACACAAAACGGTTTGCAGTATGCAACACATGCGGTTCCAAAATGACTGATGGAGAGGCAACAACTTCCAACTTCGTCCGGCATTTGAAGTTGCACAAAGAACGGTAAGTTTTGAATGTAAGATAACGTTTATTGGCTAAGTAACGTGACTTTTATTTGCTGTGTAGTTAAATCAGTGAGGCTGTAAACTCACTGCTAACGTTATAACGTTATTGCAAACACGGGAATCTGTTGCAGTTCACTACCTTATTCATACTTTTTGTTCAGTGATTTTTTTTAAGCAGGGTTACGTTAGTCAATATATCACACGTAACGTTAGACGGCGGTCAGCAGCACCGCGTATTTTAGCCACCTAAAAAAAGACAAAAATAGTAAAATAAAGGTCAGTTAAAATGTATACCATATTATGAATATGTGTACCGTTTTAGCTAGCTTTCTGACATACTGTTGGTTGTTTACCTCAGTGGTCCCCAACCACCGGGCCGCGGCCCGGTACTGGTCCGTGGATCGATTGGTATCGGGCCGCACAAGAATTTTTTTTTTTTTTCCTTTTTTTAATTAAACAACATAAACATAAAAAACACAAGATACACTTACAAGTAGTGCACCAACCCAAAACAACTCTCCCCCCCCTTTTGTTCTGGGCATTGAACATGAAGACTCTTCCTTCACTGTTCCGAGTGGCCATGAGAGTCTTGGCAGTGCCTGCCTCCAGTGCTCCAGTGGAGCGAGTTTTCAGCCATGGTGGCATCATACTACGCCCCCATCGTGCACAAATGACTGACAGACTCTTGGCTAATTTGGTCTTTTGCAAATGCAATGCAGCATAGGGCCCTGACATATAAAAAGTACAACTTTTTTGTTATGTTCACGTATATGTCATGTTTTTTCAATGTTAACACTTTTGTACAAATAAGTACATTTGCACTTTATTTTTCAATGTGTTTGTTCTGTAAAGGAATGAGTTAATGTTTAAAATGACTGGTTAATAGTGCTATTATAAAGTGCAATGTCAGCACAATTTTCTTTCCTGCAATTTAAAATGCACTTGTTTTAATAAATAAATACAGCGTTTGAAAAGCATACACAATCTGTGTTAATATATTAGTCTGTGGTTAAAAGGACTTGAAAGGACTCGAAACTCAAAATGCAGGACTTAGGACTTGACTTGAGACTTTCCAGTCTTGACTTTGGACTTGACTCGGGGCTTGCCTGTCTTGACTCGGGACTTGACTCGGACTTGAGGGCAAAGACTTGAGACTTACTTGTGACTTGCAAAACAATGACTTGGTCCCACCTCTGCACACACACACACACACACACACACACTTGTTAAAAGAGGAACACAAGTACACTATATTGCCAAAAGTATATGGCCACCTGCCTTGACTCACATGAACTTGAAGTGCCATCACATTCCCAACCCATAGAGTTCAATATGATGTCAGTCCACCTTTTGCAGCTATTACAGCTTCAACTCTTCTGGGAAGGCTGTCCACAAGGTTGCAGAGTGTGTTTATAGGAATTTTGGACCATTCTTCCAAAAGCGCAGTGGTGAGAACACACACTGATGTTGGTGGAGAAGGCCTGGCTCTCTGTCTCCTGTTCTAATTCATCCCAAAGGTGTTCTATCTGGTTTCAGGTCAGGACTCTGTGCAGGCCAGTCAAGTTCATCCACACCAGACTCTGTCATCCATGTCTTTATGGACCTTGCTTTGTGCACTGGTGCACAGTCATGTTGGAAGAGGAAGGGGCCCACTCCAAACTGTTCCCACAAGGTTGGGAGCATGGAATTGTCCAAAATGATTTGGTATCCTGGAGCATTCAAAGTTCCTTTCACTGGAACTCCTGAAAAACAACCCCACACCATAATTCCTCCTCCACCAAATTTCACACTCAGCACAATGAAGTCCGAAACGTAGCGTTCTCCAGGAAACCTCCAAACCCAGACTGGTCCATCAGATTGCCAGATGGAAAAGTGTGACTCATCACTCCAGAGAAGGCATCTCCACTGCTCTAGAGTCCAGTGGCAACGTGCTTTACACCACTGCATCCCACGCTTTGCATTGGACTTGGTGATGTATGGCTTAGATGCAGCTGCTCGGCCATGGAGACCCGTTCCATGAAGCTCTCTGCGTACTGTACGTGGGCTAATTGGAAGGTCACATGATGTTTGGAGCTCTGTAGCAACTGACTGTGCAGAAAGTCTTTGCACTGTGCGCTTCAGCATCCGCTGACCCCTCTCTGTCAGTTGCTGCTGTTCCCAAACTCTTCCCTGTTCTTGTAGTAAAGCCGACACTTGACTTTGGAATATTTAGGAGCGAGGACATTTCTTGACTGGATTTGTTGCACAGGTGGCATCCTATGACATTTCCACACTGGAAATCACTGAGCTCCTGAGGGCGGCCCATTCTTTCACAAATGTTTGTAGAAACAGTCTTCATGCCTAAGTGCTTGATTTTATACACCTGTGGCCGGGCCAAGTGATTAGGACACCTGATTCTGATCATTTGGATGGGTGGCCAAATACTTTTGGCAATATAGTGTACCTCGGTTTACGTACAGCTCACTTTTTGTATGGTTTGTTTTAAAAAGTACCAGTAGATAAAGGATTTATACATCATGATTTATACCATGACGCCATTTTGAGCGATAATGAGGAAGCACAGATGTCTTCCCCATCAACAACAATGCTAATCGAGCAGACTTTGTGAGAGCCAACAACAACGATTACTTTTGGAAACATTATGATCCAGGACCTCATATTTTTGAAACCGAACACAAAAAGGACGAGCAATACGTTTTAGAAGGCGACTGCTGAACGGATGCAGATATATTGAAACACTATAGTCTGTGGCATTAGCAGCATTGCTAGGTGCTAAACATACAAACTAACAGAGGTGGGACCAAGTCATTGTTTTGCAAGTCACAAGTAAGTCTCAAGTCTTTGCCCTCAAGTCCGAGTCAAGTCCCGAGTCAAGACAGGCAAGCCCCGAGTCAAGTCCAAAGTCAAGACTGGAAAGTCTCAAGTCAAGTCCTAAGTCCTGCATTTTGAGTTTCGAGTCCTTTCAAGTCCTTTTAACCACAGACTAATATATTAACACAGATTGTGTATGCTTTTCAAACGCTGTATTTATTTATTAAAACAAGTGCATTTTAAATTGCAGGAAAGAAAATAGTGCTGACATTGCACTTTATAATAGCACTATTAACCAGTCATTTTAAACATTAACTCATTCCTTTACAGAACAAACACATTGAAAAATAAAGTGCAAATGTACTTATTTGTACAAAAGTGTTAACATTGAAAAAACATGACATATACGTGAACATAACAAAAAAGTTGTACTTTTTATATGTCAGGGCCCTATGCTGCATTGCATTTGCAAAAGACCAAATTAGCCAAGAGTCTGTCAGTCATTTGTGCACGATGGGGGCGTAGTATGATGCCACCATGGCTGAAAACTCACTCCACTGGAGCACTGGAGGCAGGCACTGCCAAGACTCTCATGGCCACTCGGAACAGTGAAGGAAGAGTCTTCATGTTCAATGCCCAGAACAAAAGGGGGGAGAGAGTTGTTTTGGGTTGGTGCACTACTTGTAAGTGTATCTTGTGTTTTTTATGTTGATTTAATAAAAAAAAGAAAAAAAAAAAATTATTTCTTGTGTGGCCCGATACCAATCGATCCACGGAGCAGTACCGGGCCGCGGCCCGGTGGTTGGGGACCACTGAGGTAAACAACCAACAGTATGTCAGAAAGCTAGCTAAAACGGTACACATATTCATAATATAGTATACATTTTAACTGACCTTTATTTGACTATTTTTGTCTTTTTTTAGGTGGCTAAAATACGCGGTGCTGCTGACCGCCGTCTAACGTTACGTGTGATATATTGACTAACGTAACCCTGCTTAAAAAAAATCACTGAACAAAAAGTATGAATAAGGTAGTGAACTGCAACAGATTCCCGTGTTTGCAATAACGTTATAACGTTAGCAGTGAGTTTACAGCCTCACTGATTTAACTACACAGCAAATAAAAGTCACGTTACTTAGCCAATAAACGTTATCTTACATTCAAAACTTACCGTTCTTTGTGCAACTTCAAATGCTGGACGAAGTTGGAAGTTGTTGCCTCTCCATCAGTAATTTTCGAACCGCATGTGTTGCATACTGCAAACCGTTTTGTGTTGACCACCTCGTAATTTTTATACCCAAACAAAATTATTTTAGGTATCATTTTTTGTTCACTGGCGTGTGGTTTGGACATGTCTTCTTCGTTGGTTGTCCTGCAATTTGATTGGATGAATGCTGTGTGATGAAAACAAAGTAGATCTAATTTGATTGGCTGTTGTACTGAGAGCACACCAGCTGACACACGCAACGCTGATAGACAAGTACACAATGAAAAATACGGAGCGCTCCCGAATAACTTTTTCATCTTTGGGTTTTGGGGAAAGTAGCAAGTCATGTCAAGTCATGTCAATTCAAAAGGCTCAAGTCCAAGTGAAGTCACAAGTCATTGATGTTAAAGTCTAAGTCGAGTTGCAAGTCTTTTTACATTTTGTCAAGTCGAGTCTAAAGTCATCAAATTCATGACTCGAGTCTGACTCGAGTCCAAGTCATGTGACTCGAGTCCACACCTCTGCAAACTAAGCATAAAACAAACACTTACTGTACAATTTCCACTCTTGCTGGGATGCCGACCGACGGGGCGCTCATATAACCCAGTTTTGATGAAGAATCAATCGCAAATGTCAAAGTCAAAGTCAACCAGCCTGTGGGTCCATGGCCACATTTGTCTTCTACCAGGTGAAAGATGCATGAATTATAATCTAGAATTTACTTTACATACTTGCCAACCCCAGGAGACTCCCGAATTTCAGTGCCTCTCCTGAAAATCTCCCGGGACAACTATTCTCCCGAATTTCTCCCGATTTCCAGCCGGACTTAAGGCACGCCCCCTCTAAGTCCGTGCGGACCTGAGTGAGGACAGCCTGTCGTCACGTCTGCTCTTTACTTCATACTTCAGAACCGACTTCCACACTTGCTGTCGGGGTGTGCAATACAACGTAAACCTTTGGCCAACCAAAAAGTAACTTTTTTTGGCCAACCAAAATGTAACTTTTTTTGGTTGGCCAACGGTTTACGTTGTATTGCACACCCCGACAGCAAGTGTGGGAGTCGGTTCTGAAGTATGAAGTAAAGAGACGTAACTTCATCACCTCGCCTGGTTATTGACTCCAACCCAGAATATTACACTGCCCATACCTATGCTCCTTCAAAGGCTGTGCTACTGGCTGCAAAGCATTGCACTTTCAAAAATGAGTAGAGAGGAGTGTTATGTGTGTATATGTGTAATTAAATGAACACTGAAATTCAAGTATTTATTTTATTTATATGTATGTATATATATATATATATATATATATATATATATATATATATATATAAAATAAAATACATATTTATATATAGCTAGAATTAACTGAAAGTAAAGTATTTATTTTATTTTATTTATATATATATATATATACATATATATATATATATATTTATTAGAGATGCGCGGTTTACGGACACAACCGCGGAGTCCGCGGATTATCCGCGGTTCGGGCGGTTGAAATAAAAAAAAATTAGATTTTAAATAGATTAAGGCGGGTGGCAGTTAAACCAATTCGGAAATATATATACATAGTTAAATGTTACCCACATATGAAAAACGAGCAGGCACCTGCTGCATATGCCACAACAGAAGAAGAAAAAAAAAAAGAGATGGACACTTTTACGGAGCGGAGAAGGGACGCCTGGGACCGAGGCCCCTTCCCCCGAGAGGGCCCCACCGGGAGCCGTAACTGAGGTGATCCGCGAGAAGGGCCCGACGCACGTCCAGGGTCACCACCGCGCCCACCGCACCCACCGCACCCACCGCACCGACACCCCGCCTCGTCCGCGGCCGGCGTCACGCGCAGCAGGTAAGCAGCTTACCTGCCCGCCACCCCCGTGGCCGGGGGCTCGTAACAGGGGTCACTCCGCGCGCTCCGCCCGCCACCCCCGTTGCCGGGGGCGCGTAACAGGGGTCACTCCGCGCGCACTGCGCTCACGAAAGGGGTGGGGCAAGCAGAACTGGCGCTGCGGGATGAACCGAACGCCGGGTTAAGGCGCCCGATGCCGACGCTCATCAGACCCCAGAAAAGGTGTTGGTTGATATAGACAGCAGGACGGTGGCCATGGAAGTCGGAACCCGCTAAGGAGTGTGTAACAACCCACCTGCCGAATCAACTAGCCCTGAAAATGGATGGCGCTGGAGCGTCGGGCCCATACCCGGCCGTCGCCGGCAGCGAGAGCCGCTAGGGCTAGGCCGCGACGAGTAGGATGGGCGCCGCGGTGCACGCTGAAGCCTCGGGCGTGAGGGACATCGCACCTCCACGCGCTTGGAGGTGCGCTCAGCGCGGCTCCCAGATGATTGCTGCATTGGATCAGTCGCCTTTCTTTAACAGGCAAAAGCTTTATAACCTCACTAATGCCTTGCATCGTCTATATTAGATATATAACAACGGGCGGGTGCGGTGTTGATTAAATGTTAATTCGGGTGGATGCGGATGGTTGACGACTTTTGTCATGCGGTTGCGGATGAAATAATTGCCTATCCGCGCATCTCTAATATATATATATATATATATATATATATATATATATATATATATATATATATATATATATATATATATATATGAATATATATATATATATATATATATATATATATATATCAGTGACGTGCAATCACTAGAGGCAGGTGAGGCCCCGCCTCACCTGCCTCTAGTGATTGCACGGAAAGAAAAAAAATGTAAAAAGAAAAAAAATTAATTAAATTGTTATATGTATCCAGTGATTATACTATAAAGTTATTTTCCATTTAACTTCACCAGTTTTAGATTATTTTTATTCAAAATCGCTGAGTTTTCACATTTGCCGTTCAAATACTGAGAAGAGACGGTGCGGTGAACAGCAGCCAGTTGAGGCACTCAGTGCCTCAACATGGATTCCGGACTCGGCTAACTGCTGGCCTGCTGTGCAGTGAGACTGTATTGCTATATGAACTATATTATACATTTCCATAGTTTAGTTAGCTGAGGTATATAATGTACAGTGTATTTTGTCAACAACTGTATGTGTGTAAAGTATTTCTTGTGCTGAGCGATCATAAAACGGCTGCAAAAGACGCACTGACTGAGGCTCCAGTAATCCCGCCTCCTGCACCCCCGCCGTAGAATTGTTATATCAACTAAAGCCCACACTTAAACTTTCCACGTGCAAGATTGAATCTATTTAAAAAAGTTATTTCATAAGAAGCCAAAAAGTGCAAAAACAATAATGTTCGTGTTGGAGGAGTTGTGAATGACTGCAGGGCCACAACATTAGGTACACCTGCAGACTGCAGGTGTACCTAATTCACAACTCCTCCAACACGAACATTATTGTTTTGCACTTTTTGGCTTCTTATTAAATAACTTTTGTAACCTATTTTCATGGGCTTTCCTCTTTGTGATGTTAAATTCCTGTTATGCGCTGTTATACAGGATATGCCTTGAGCTCTTATTTTGAAGGCGCTAAGAGCAGAAGTGATGACACGTTGCAGAGGTTTTTGAAAGAAGGTAAATAAAGTGGTCCTCGTGTAAACTGGAGCCTCCGTGTTTGTTATTTTTTTGTTTCATACAGTATAGGCGACAACGGGTTATGTTTAAAAGCTCATACCAGCATTCTTCCCTGCTTGGCACTCAGCATCAAGGGTTGGAATTGGGGGTTAAATCACCAAAAATGATTCCCGGGCGCGGTGCCGCTGCTGCCCACTGCTCCCCTCACCTCCCAGGGGGTGAACAAGGGCCTCTATAGTGACTGCACGTCACTGATATATATGTATATATATATATATATAAGAAGTACTTGAATTTGAGTGAATTCTAGCTATGAATATACTCCTCCCCCTTAATCTAATCTCAGAATGTTCTGCAGTACAATGAGCAATTACAAAGGGTGTTTTGCAGTTAACTTACTAGATAAATCAGCTGTGGTTTCAGACATGGAGGGGACAGTGGGCACAGAGGGTGGAGGTGTGTGAGAGAGCACTGTAGAGGATGGAGATGGACCTAAGATGAAATACATACATATAGGCACACATATTAATGAGATACTTTGACTATATTAATTTCCCTTCAGGTGTAATGTTTATACTAAGAAATTAAATGTATACTGTATGGTGACAGTCTTTTCCTCACCTGATTCATCACTCACAGTTGAGCCTGAGGATGTGGACTGGCTCTGGGCTGATTCTGTGCCTCCAAAGTATTTGAACAATGCTCCTGAGGAAGTTTCACATAACTTATGAGTTGATGTAAAAAATAATGTTCATTTTACTCACATAAAATACCGTGCTCTGCTGCAAACAATTTGTGCAAACAACATATCTTACTAGTAACCTGATGCTAAAAACATATTGCTAGCTAGCTAACGTCACCTAGCTAAAGCTAATTACAGCTACAAATCTCTTTGATAAACTTTTTATTACCAAGTCATGCAAACATACCTTTATCATGGCATTTTTTCTCCTCTTCAACTTTCTTCTTCTTCCTTTTTTCTGCACCTGAAGGATATGTCCTTTTTTGTGACATTGTTTTGCCTCTATCTGCGCTTTTGATGCCCAGTGCGCACTGGCATTGCACGGCAGGCGGCAAACGTCACAGGTGCAGCAGAGGCAGCTTTACATTTAAAGAGAGGCAGGAAGAATCACTAGGCCTAGATCAGCAGCAGCACTCTGTTGACCTAAAATGGTGTTTTTGTACAATAATATATCTTTGATCATTTAGAAATCATCAGTCAGACTCGTACATGCAAAAAATAAAAAATAATAATTTTTTTGTTAATTGCTTTTGGGGGCCCCCTGGTGGCCGCGGGGCCCTAAGCAAGCGCTTAGTACGCTTATGCCTTGGGCCGGCTCTGGTCCTGCCTGTGTAACAAAATATTGTTTTGCCCTACTGGTGGCAAATCAACTTCTTAGTGCCCACTTTTCCCATGGAATGAGACAATATTTGGGCAGAAAGATATCGCCATGGAATGCGACAGTATTTAGGCTGAAAGATGTTACAGGGGAATGAGACAATATTTGGACTGAGAGGATTTACTGTGGAATCAGAAAATATTTGGGCTGCGAGAAGTTACCGTGGAGTGAGACAATATTTGGGCTGAGAATTTCCTGCAGAATGAGACAATATTTGGGCTGAGAAATTTTTACAGTGGACTGAACAATATTTGGCCAGAGAGAATTTGCCGTGGAATGAGACAAAATTTGGGCTGCAAGAAAATACTGTGGGATGAGACAATATTTGGGCTACGAGATGTTATAGTGGAATGAGACAATATATGGGCTTAGAGAAGTTACAGTGGAATGAGACAATATTTGGGCTCAGAGTAGTTAACGTGTAATGAGACAATATTTGGGCCAGTTGGGTCGCTTGGAGGAGGGCGTATGACCAGTTGAGAGACCCGCAACGCCCAGTGTACAGACTAGGCATCAGTAGATGTATGTACACAGCGAATACCCTGAGCGATCAGTGACAGCCAGGAAAGACTGGATGACAACCATGAAGAGTGTGGTGATTACTGAAGAGTCAGTGACAGCCCGGAGAGACGGAAACCGGGGAAGAACGGGTCGGCAACCCAATTTGCATTCTCTGTGAGGAGGAACCCAACCAAGCTACGATGAACCTAAAGGAAAAATACCCCCAGGGGAGCTCGAGAGGGGGGGAGGATGGCCACCCCAGTCAGACGGACTTAACGTTAACAGACCTAGGCAACAGACAAACGACTATGAGCGCGCAGTGTACATACGGTAAAGTCTGCAAGAACATCCATGGCTTAAAGATCCACCAAGCAAGAAAGAAGTGCCTGTTGGGAGCAGAAGCAACACAACGCACAGGTGTTACACCTGGTGAGTCGCAGGAGGTGCCAGGCCCGCAGTCACCCCATAGTGCCCAGAACCTCAATGTGTTGCAAACTAATCCCTCGAGCATCCAGTCTAAACAGAGGCGGATCAAGTGGCCTGCAGCTAGCATGACCTCAATCTGGAAGCAATTCGATGACGATGTCGACCAAATTCTGGAGGCAATGGCGAAGGGAGAAGCCGACGGGAAGCTACAAGCTATGACAACAATCATTGTCAGCATCGCAGCTGAATGGTTCGGCAAGGAGGACAAGAGAAGCTCCGGGACCACGTACTCGAAGAACTACAGAGCTGTAAGGATCCACAACATTAGGCAGGAGATGAAAGCCCTGAAGTTCCAGTACAAGGCGGCAGGACATGCGGAACACACTGGCCTAGCCCAGCTGATGTGCATCCTTCGGAAAAAGATCAGAATTCTCCGTCAGGCAGAGTGGCATCGGAGGCGGCGACGCGAGAGAGCACATGAACGTGCTGCTTTCATCGCTAACCCCTTCAAGTTTATGAAGGATTAGCTGAGACAGAAGCGCAGTGGCAAACTGGCCTCCTCGCAGGAAGACATAGTTCAACATCTGAAGCAGACGTACAGTGACCCCAAGAGAGCAGGAGTTGGGAGAGTGTAACAACCTCATAGACCCCTCTGAACCAGAAGTGCAGTTTGACATGTCGGAGCTGCAGCTAAAGGAAGTCAGGGAGGTTGTCCGCAAAGCCTGGGCAAGCTATCAGAGTGGTACTTCATACAAAGTGTATAAGAACTGTCCCAAACTCCTGCTGCGTCTGTGGAAAATCCTGCGAGTGTTCTGGAGAAGCGGGAGGATCCCTGAGCAATGGCGAGTGGCGGAAGGTGTATGGATCCCAAAGGAGGAAAACTCCACTCAGCTAGACCAGTTCCGCATCATCTCCCTGCTGTGTGTTGAGGCAAAGGTTTTCTTCAGCACTGTTTCCAAACGACTGTGTACCTACGTAGCAAAGAACACCTACATCGATACATCTGTCCAGAAAGGCGGTATTTTAAGAATGTCAGGATTTATGGAGCATACCGGTGTGGTGACGCAGCTCATTCGGGAGGCTCGAGAGAACAAGGGCACCCTATCAGTACTGTGGCTTGACCTGGCAAATGCATTCGGCTCCATTCCGCACAAGCTCATTCAACTCACTCTGATGAAATATCATGTACCCAGCAGGTGTAGAGACCTCATTGCTGATTACTACAGCAATTTCAGGATGAGGGTCTTTTCTGGAGCAACAACATCCAAGTTGGCACAAGGTGGAGATTGGTATCATCACAAGGTGTACTATCTCTGTGACACTGTTCTCACTAGCCATGAACATGCTCGCCAAGTCTGCTGAGCCAGAGTGCAGAGGGCCCCGCACAAATTCCGGACAAAGGCAACCACCCATTAGGGCATTCATGAATGACCTCACAGTCACGACAGAATCAGTCCCAGGCTGCTGTTGGATTCTGAAGGGACTTGAAAAGTTGGTGGAGTGGGCCCGGATGCGTTTCAAACACGCCAAATCCGGATCAATGATGCTGAAAAAGGGGAAGGTGGAGAACAAGTTCCGGTTTATCATCACAGGCACAGCCATCCCAACTATCTCAGCGAAGCCAGTCAAGCGCTTGGGCAAGGTTTTTGACTGCTCTCTGAGAGACACAACATCCATCCAGTCGACATGCGCTGAGTTGAATGGCTGGCTGACAAGTGGACAAGTCAGGCCTACCTGGGAAGTTTAAAGCCTGGATTTACCAGCATGGCATTCTTCCCAGGATCCTGTGGCCCCTCCTCGTCTACTCGTTCCCCATCTCGACAGTTGATATCCTAGAGCGGAGGGTTAGCAACCACCTCCAGAGATGGCTGGGACTACTTAAGAGCCTGAGTAGCATTGCACTATACGGGAACAGCAACAAACTGCAGTTGCCCTTTAAATCCTTGGAGGAGGGATTTAAGGTAACGAGAGCCAGAGAAGTGGTTCAGTACAGGGACTCAAGTGATCCGAAGGTGGCCAAAGCAGGGATCCAAGTGAGGACTGGCAGGAAATGGAGGGCAGAGGAAGCAGTTCCAGGATCCTGGTTGGAGTAGTCACACGGGGTTGAGCTGGGCTAGGATCCTTTCCAACTCCTCAACTGAACACCAGGGGGAAAGAAGGTCGACGTCTTCAGGATGAGGTGAGAGCAACAGTGGAGGAGAGGAGAACCTGCAAGTCTGTTGCAAAGAAACAACAGGGAGCTTTGACAAGATGGGAAAATGCCGTTGAGAGGAGAGTGACCTGCGCTGAGCTTTGGAATGCCGAGCCGCAACGCATCAAATTCCTCATCCAGGCAGTGTATGATGTGCTCCCAAGCCCTTCAAACCTGCACACATGGGGCATAGCAGAGACACCAGCATGCCCACTGTGCTCCAAGCGAGGAACCCTGGAACACATCCTCAGTTGCTGTACAAAGGCACTTGGAGATGGAAGGTACAGGTGGAGGTATGACCAAGTCCTGAAGACCATCGCTGAAGCCATTAGCGCAGGACTGGCATGGGCAAAACAGTTCCACCCCTCCAAGAAAACCATCGCCTTTGTCAGAGCTGGGGACACGCCAACTCCTGCCAGAAAAACATCAGCAGGCATCCTGACGTCTGCAAGAGACTGGCAGTTGTTGGTGGACCTTGAAAACCAGCTGAAGTTCCCCAGCCATATCGCAGTCACCACCAGAGGTGGGTAGTAACGCGCTACATTTACTCCGTTACATCTACTTGAGTAACTTTTGGGATAAATTGTACTTCTAAGAGTAGTTTTAATGCAACATACTTTTACTTTTACTTAAGTATATTTATAGAGAAGGAACGCTACTTTTACTCCGCTACTTTTATCTACATTCAGCTCGCTACTCGCTACTAATTTTTATCGATCTGTTAATGCACGCTTTGTTTGTTTTGGTCTGTCAGACAGACCTTCAAAGTGCCTGCCTTACTGGTGACGTTTCACTTCGTTCCACCAATCAGATGCAGTCACTGGTGACGTTGGACCAATCAAACAGAGCCAGGTGGTCACATGACCTGACTTAAAGAAGTTGAAAAACGTATTCGGGTGTTACCATTTAGTGGTCAATTGTACGGAATATGTACTGTACTGTGCAATCTACTAATAAAAGTTCCAATCAATCAATCAAAAGTGTGAAGGAAAAAAGATACTTTTTTTTTTAATTTCAACCGGATATCCCGTCAAAAGCCTAAAGACTGACCGCACATGAGGACGTTCCTGTCTTCACAATAAAAGTGCCGCTCCATCGCGCCTGCGCTTTCAAAACAAGAGTCTCCGAAAGCCAGCGCAAACAAGCTAGCAAGCTAAGGAGTTTGCCGCCAATATATTTCTTGTAAAGTGTATAAAAACGAATATGGAAGCTGGACAAATAAGATGCCAAAAACCAACCACTTTCATGTGGTATTAGACAGAAAGGAGGAACTTTTCTTCTCCTCCATTTGAAAACGTGAACGTTACCAGCACTACTGTCTGATTCCAATCAACGCAAGTCATCAGAATCAGGTAATACACCAACTTATATTCTTGTCTTCATGAAAGAAAGGAATCTATATGTTAAACATGCATGTATATTCATTAAAACATCTTTAACATGTAAACAAAAACAGCTAAATAAATACATATAAATTATATACTGTATATATATATATATATATATATATATATATATATATATATATATGTGTGTGTGTGTATGTTACTCATCAGTTACTCAGTACTTGAGTAGTTTTTTCACAACATACTTTTTACTTTTACTCAAGTAAATATTTGGGTGACTACTCCTTACTTTTACTTGAGTAATAAATCTCTAAAGTAACAGTACTCTTACTTGAGTACAATTTCTGGCTACTCTACCCACCTCTGGTCACCACGCTGCCACCAGACATTGTCCTTGTGTTTGAGTCCACCAAACAAGCTGTGCTGCTGGAGCTGACAGTCCCGTGGGAAGATTGCCTGGAAGAAGCCTTCGAGAGGAAGCTCTCCATGTATGCAGGACTGGTCAGCGAATGTCAACAGGCTGGTTGGAGAGCAAGGTGTTTCCCTGTGGAGGTTGGATGCAGAGGATTTGTAGCCCGTTCCTTGGTCAGAGCCTTCAGCCTTTGGGCATCGATGGAGAGAGAAAGAAGGGAGCCATCTGATGAAAGAAGGGGCCTCGAGATGGTTGTGGCTCAAAAGAGGAGATCCTTGGAATCATGGCAGCTAGCTAGCCATCTGGACACAAGCCGGGGGATTTGACCACGCCCGGTTGGGTCGCTTGGAGGAGGGCGTATGACCAGTTGAGAGACCCGAAACGCCCAGTGAATCCAAGAGGTCACTGAGGATGTGTCCAGGCTAGGCATCAGTAGATGTATGTACACAGCTGAGAATTTGGAATGAGACAATATTTGGCCAGAGAGAATTTGCCGTGGAATGAGACAAAATTTGGGCTGCAAGTAGTTACCGTGGAATGAGACAACATTTTGGGTTGCAAGAAAATACTGTGGCTGAGAGAAATTATTATGGAAGGAGACAATATTTGGGCTGAGAGAAGTTACAGTGGAATGAGACAATATTTGATGTTACAGGTGAGTGAGACAATATATGAGCTGAGAGATTATGTATGCCCTGGAATGAGACAATATTTGGGCTGCGATAAATTACCGTGGAATGAGACAAAATTTCGGTTGCAAGAAAACACTGTGGAATATGACAATATTTGGGCTGAGAGAAATTGCAATGGAATGAGACAATATTTGGGCTGTCAGATGTTATAGGGTAAAGAGACAACATTTTGGGTTGCAAGAAAATACTGTGGCTGAGAGAAATTATTATGGAAGGAGACAATATTTGGGCTGAGAGAAGTTACAGTGGAATGAGACAATATTTGATGTTACAGGTGAGTGAGACAATATATGAGCTGAGAGATTATGTATGCCCTGGAATGAGACAATATTTGGGCTGCGATAAATTACCGTGGAATGAGACAAAATTTCGGTTGCAAGAAAACACTGTGGAATATGACAATATTTGGGCTGAGAGAAATTGCAATGGAATGAGACAATATTTGGGCTGTCAGATGTTATAGGGTAAAGAGACAATATCTGGGCTGAGAGAAGTTACTGTTGAATGAGACAATATTTGATGTTACAGTGGAATGACACAATATTTGGGCTGCAGGAAAATACAGTGGAATGAGACAATATTTGGGCTGAGAGAAGTTACCGTGGAATGAGACAAAATTTCGGTTGCAAGAAAACACTGTGGAATATGACAACATTTGGGCTGAGAGAAATTGCAATGGAATGAGACAATATTTGGGCTGTCAGATGTTATAGGGTAAAGAGACAATATCTGGGCTGAGAGAAGTTACTGTTGAATGAGACAATATTTGATGTTACAGTGGAATGACACAATATTTGGGCTGCAAGAAAATACAGTGGAATGAGACAATATTTGGGCTGAGAGAAGTTACCGTGGAATGAGACAACATTTTGGGTTGCAAGAAAATACTGTGGCTGAGAGAAATTATTATGGAAGGAGACAATATTTGGGCTGAGAGAAGTTACAGTGGAATGAGACAATATTTGAGGTTACAGGTGAGTGAGACAATATATGAGCTGAGAGATTATGTATGCCCTGGAATGAGACAATATTTGGGCTGCGATAAATTACCGTGGAATGAGACAAAATTTCGGTTGCAAGAAAACACTGTGGAATATGACAATATTTGGGCTGAGAGAAATTGCAATGGAATGAGACAATATTTGGGCTGTCAGATGTTATAGGGTAAAGAGACAATATCTGGGCTGAGAGAAGTTACTGTTGAATGAGACAATATTTGATGTTACAGTGGAATGACACAATATTTGGGCTGCAAGAAAATACAGTGGAATGAGACAATATTTGGGCTGAGAGAAGTTACCGTGGAATGAGACAACATTTTGGGTTGCAAGAAAATACTGTGGCTGAGAGAAATTATTATGGAAGGAGACAATATTTGGGCTGAGAGAAGTTACAGTGGAATGAGACAATATTTGAGGTTACAGGTGAGTGAGACAATATATGAGCTTAGAGATTATGTATGCCCTGGAATGAGACAATATTTGGGCTGCGATAAATTACCGTGGAATGAGACAAAATTTCGGTTGCAAGAAAACACTGTGGAATATGACAATATTTGGGCTGAGAGAAATTGCAATGGAATGAGACAATATTTGGGCTGTCAGATGTTATAGGGTAAAGAGACAATATCTGGGCTGAGAGAAATTACTGTTGAATGAGACAATATTTGATGTTACAGTGGAATGACACAATATTTGGGCAGCAAGAAAATACAGTGGAATGAGACAATATTTGGGCTGAGAGAAGTTACCGTGGAATGAGACAACATTTTGGGTTGCAAGAAAATACTGTGGCTGAGGGAAATTATTATGGAAGGAGACAATATTTGGGCTAAGAGAAGTTACAGTGGAATGAGACAATATTTGATGTTACAGGTGAGTGAGACAATATATGAGCTGAGAGATTATGTATGCCCTGGAATGAGACAATATTTGGGCTGCGATAAATTACCGTGGAATGAGACAAAATTTCGGTTGCAAGAAAACACTGTGGAATATGACAATATTTGGAATATGACAATATTTGGGCTGAGAGAAATTGCAATGGAATGAGACAATATTTGGGCTGTCAGATGTTATAGGGTAAAGAGACAATATCTGGGCTGAGAGAAGTTACTGTTGAATGAGACAATATTTGATGTTACAGTGGAATGACACAATATTTGGGCTGCAAGAAAATACAGTGGAATGAGACAATATTTGGGCTGAGAGAAGTTACCGTGGAATGAGACAAAATTTGGGCTGTAGGAAAATATAATGGAATGAGAAAATATTTGGGCTGTGAAATGTTATAGTGGAATGAGACAATATATGGGCTGAGTAGTTACAGTGGAATGAGACAATATTTGATGTTACAGGTGAGTGAGACAATATATGAGCCGAGAGATTATGTATGCCCTGGAATGAGACAATATTTGGGCTGCGATAAATTACCGTGGAATGAGACAAAATTTCGGTTGCAAGAAAACACTGTGGAATATGACAATATTTGGGCTGAGAGAAATTGCAATGGAATGAGACAATATTTGGGCTGTCAGATGTTATAGGGTAAAGAGACAATATCTGGGCTGAGAGAAGTTACTGTTGAATGAGACAATATTTGATGTTACAGTGGAATGACACAATATTTGGGCTGCAAGAAAATACAGTGGAATGAGACAATATTTGGGCTGAGAGAAGTTACCGTGGAATGAGACAACATTTTGGGTTGCAAGAAAATACTGTGGCTGAGAGAAATTATTATGGAAGGAGACAATATTTGGGCTAAGAGAAGTTACAGTGGAATGAGACAATATTTGATGTTACAGGTGAGTGAGACAATATATGAGCTGAGAGATTATGTATGCCCTGGAATGAGACAATATTTGGGCTGCGATAAATTACCGTGGAATGAGACAAAATTTCGGTTGCAAGAAAACACTGTGGAATATGACAATATTTGGGCTGAGAGAAATTGCAATGGAATGAGACAATATTTGGGCTGTCAGATGTTATAGGGTAAAGAGACAACATTTTGGGTTGCAAGAAAATACTGTGGCTGAGAGAAATTATTATGGAAGGAGACAATATTTGGGCTGAGAGAAGTTACAGTGGAATGAGACAATATTTGATGTTACAGGTGAGTGAGACAATATATGAGCTGAGAGATTATGTATGCCCTGGAATGAGACAATATTTGGGCTGCGATAAATTACCGTGGAATGAGACAAAATTTCGGTCGCAAGAAAACACTGTGGAATATGACAATATTTGGGCTGAGAGAAATTGCAATGGAATGAGACAATATTTGGGCTGTCAGATGTTATAGGGTAAAGAGACAATATCTGGGCTGAGAGAAGTTACTGTTGAATGAGACAATATTTGATGTTACAGTGGAATGACACAATATTTGGGCTGCAAGAAAATACAGTGGAATGAGACAATATTTGGGCTGAGAGAAGTTACCGTGGAATGAGACAACATTTTGGGTTGCAAGAAAATACTGTGGCTGAGAGAAATTATTATGGAAGGAGACAATATTTGGGCTAAGAGAAGTTACAGTGGAATGAGACAATATTTGATGTTACAGGTGAGTGAGACAATATATGAGCTGAGAGATTATGTATGCCCTGGAATGAGACAATATTTGGGCTGCGATAAATTACCGTGGAATGAGACAAAATTTCGGTTGCAAGAAAACACTGTGGAATATGACAATATTTGGGCTGAGAGAAATTGCAATGGAATGAGACAATATTTGGGCTGTCAGATGTTATAGGGTAAAGAGACAATATCTGGGCTGAGAGAAGTTACTGTTGAATGAGACAATATTTGATGTTACAGTGGAATGACACAATATTTGGGCTGCAAGAAAATACAGTGGAATGAGACAATATTTGGGCTGAGAGAAGTTACCGTGGAATGAGACAAAATTTGGGCTGTAGGAAAATATAATGGAATGAGAAAATATTTGGGCTGTGAAATGTTATAGTGGAATGAGACAATATATGGGCTGAGTAGTTACAGTGGAATGAGACAATATTTGATGTTACAGGTGAGTGAGACAATATATGAGCTGAGAGATTATGTATGCCCTGGAATGAGACAATATTTGGGCTGCGATAAATTACCGTGGAATGAGACAAAATTTCGGTTGCAAGAAAACACTGTGGAATATGACAATATTTGGGCTGAGAGAAATTGCAATGGAATGAGACAATATTTGGGCTGTCAGATGTTATAGGGTAAAGAGACAATATCTGGGCTGAGAGAAGTTACTGTTGAATGAGACAATATTTGATGTTACAGTGGAATGACACAATATTTGGGCTGCAAGAAAATACAGTGGAATGAGACAATATTTGGGCTGAGAGAAGTTACCGTGGAATGAGACAACATTTTGGGTTGCAAGAAAATACTGTGGCTGAGAGAAATTATTATGGAAGGAGACAATATTTGGGCTAAGAGAAGTTACAGTGGAATGAGACAATATTTGATGTTACAGGTGAGTGAGACAATATATGAGCTGAGAGATTATGTATGCCCTGGAATGAGACAATATTTGGGCTGCGATAAATTACCGTGGAATGAGACAAAATTTCGGTTGCAAGAAAACACTGTGGAATATGACAATATTTGGGCTGAGAGAAATTGCAATGGAATGAGACAATATTTGGGCTGTCAGATGTTATAGGGTAAAGAGACAACATTTTGGGTTGCAAGAAAATACTGTGGCTGAGAGAAATTATTATGGAAGGAGACAATATTTGGGCTGAGAGAAGTTACAGTGGAATGAGACAATATTTGATGTTACAGGTGAGTGAGACAATATATGAGCTGAGAGATTATGTATGCCCTGGAATGAGACAATATTTGGGCTGCGATAAATTACCGTGGAATGAGACAAAATTTCGGTCGCAAGAAAACACTGTGGAATATGACAATATTTGGGCTGAGAGAAATTGCAATGGAATGAGACAATATTTGGGCTGTCAGATGTTATAGGGTAAAGAGACAATATCTGGGCTGAGAGAAGTTACTGTTGAATGAGACAATATTTGATGTTACAGTGGAATGACACAATATTTGGGCTGCAAGAAAATACAGTGGAATGAGACAATATTTGGGCTGAGAGAAGTTACCATGGAATGAGACAAAATTTGGGCTGTAGGAAAATATAATGGAATGAGAAAATATTTGGGCTGTGAAATGTTACAGTGGAATGAGACAATATATGGGCTGAGTAGTTACAGTGGAATGAGACAATATTTGATGTTACAGGTGAGTGAGACAATATATGAGCTGAGAGATTATGTATGCCCTGGAATGAGACAATATTTGGGCTGCGATAAATTACCGTGGAATGAGACAAAATTTCGGTTGCAAGAAAACACTGTGGAATATGACAATATTTGGGCTGAGAGAAATTGCAATGGAATGAGACAATATTTGGGCTGTCAGATGTTATAGGGTAAAGAGACAATATCTGGGCTGAGAGAAGTTACTGTTGAATGAGACAATATTTGATGTTACAGTGGAATGACACAATATTTGGGCTGCAAGAAAATACAGTGGAATGAGACAATATTTGGGCTGAGAGAAGTTACCGTGGAATGAGACAAAATTTGGGCTGTAGGAAAATATAATGGAATGAGAAAATATTTGGGCTGTGAAATGTTATAGTGGAATGAGACAATATATGGGCTGAGTAGTTACAGTGGAATGAGACAATATTTGATGTTACAGGTGAGTGAGACAATATATGAGCCGAGAGATTATGTATGCCCTGGAATGAGACAATATTTGGGCTGCGATAAATTACCGTGGAATGAGACAAAATTTCGGTTGCAAGAAAACACTGTGGAATATGACAATATTTGGGCTGAGAGAAATTGCAATGGAATGAGACAATATTTGGGCTGTCAGATGTTATAGGGTAAAGAGACAATATCTGGGCTGAGAGAAGTTACTGTTGAATGAGACAATATTTGATGTTACAGTGGAATGACACAATATTTGGGCTGCAAGAAAATACAGTGGAATGAGACAATATTTGGGCTGAGAGAAGTTACCGTGGAATGAGACAACATTTTGGGTTGTAAGAAAATACTGTGGCTGAGAGAAATTATTATGGAAGGAGACAATATTTGGGCTGAGAGAAGTTACAGTGGAATGAGACAATATTTGATGTTACAGGTGAGTGAGACAATATATGAGCTGAGAGATTATGTATGCCCTGGAATGAGACAATATTTGGGCTGCGATAAATTACCGTGGAATGAGACAAAATTTCGGTTGCAAGAAAACACTGTGGAATATGACAACATTTGGGCTGAGAGAAATTGCAATGGAATGAGACAATATTTGGGCTGTCAGATGTTATAGGGTAAAGAGACAATATCTGGGCTGAGAGAAGTTACTGTTGAATGAGACAATATTTGATGTTACAGTGGAATGACACAATATTTGGGCTGCAAGAAAATACAGTGGAACGAGACAATATTTGGGCTGAGAGAAGTTACCGTGGAATGAGACAAAATTTGGGCTGTAGGAAAATATAATGGAATGAGAAAATATTTGGGCTGTGAAATGTTATAGTGGAATGAGACAATATATGGGCTGAGTAGTTACAGTGGAATGAGACAATATTTGATGTTACAGTGGAATGAGACCATATTTGGGCTGAGACATCAGGGTATTGTTAAAAGCACACAATAGGTGATGTCGCAAACATGTCTTGAGTGAGGGCTTCTCTCACACCAGCGGTCCTCACCATCTAGAAGATTTCTCCTCAGAGGAATGTCCCTTCCTTGATATGCAAATGAGCTGCTGACTAGACCGGACAAAACTGCCCTCCTATGTGTTGTCATGTGTTTGTGTTAGTGTTGCTTGGGCATGTTCAATGTCACCAGCCGGGTCTTCCCCGGCTGACTTTGGTAGAGTAGAAAAGTGCACCTGGACTAGTCGCTCGTGGGAACACTGCCATCTGGGGGTTTTGATGGTGATGCTGACAAAAGAAAGGCACTGGTACCACAGAGTAGACGTGCCATTCATGTACTTGGTAATGTTACAGCACGCACATGTATTAATGCCTTCTTACTAATTATTGCACTAATTAAAATGACTACCATTGCTGTTAATATACAATATATAATATGTTGTTTAGATTTAGATTTTTTTATTTATAGAGAAAAAGAATAGCAAAACAAATATGCTCAGAAATACAAATTACATTTCTTTGTAATAATTTTTTATATAGTATGCGAGATATAGGGGGGGGGGGCTTCACAAACAGCACGAGCTGCTCGTTGAGAAGAGTGATGCAGGCTTTTCGTTTGCTTCTCCAAGTGTCCAGTAAGACCAAGAAAAAGTTGCCAAGGGGTCTTCAAAGTCACTAAGTTTGCAACATGACCCCTTCTGCTCTGTCTTCTTATTCTCTGGCAGAGCAGGTGCATGTGAGGTGCGTTAAGAAGCACAACTCCGATGCCATCTATGTATGGGGTTCTAACAACAATCTACATTCACAGACAGTCCCATTATAATGTGTTTATTAATTGTGGCGCTTATGGTGAGCCGCCACAAATAAATGATTGTATGAAAAACACTGACTATTATAAATGCTAATTTCAGCATGAGTAGAATTTCTTGTAATTATTCAACATTTCATGTAAAATCAGACATATTTTAATTGATTTATATATTATCTTTTTGCCTCAGGAATATAAAAAAACAGTTGCAGGTCGTGCAAAAGGCCCCCAGTCTGGACTCTGGACACCCTGTAGTCTTGCACTTCTCCTTATGTTTACTTTATACTGCATTATTTGGCTTCATAAGCACAAATTCCATCTGAAACAACAAATCTCCAATAAAAAAAAGTCATATCTACAGAAATTATGAAGTTATGTAAAGCAAAAAACATTTGTGGACATGGCGAGCAGGTTGAGTAGATCCTGCACAGGCGGGAAGAGGATTCAACCCCAAACAGTTTCAAGCAAGTTCTCCTCGTTGTTTCAAGATGCTGCTTGTGCATTTTAGGACGCCTCTTACAAAAGAAAAACATCTTGAGGTTCTTTGCATGCGCCAAGTTTACCTTAAACATGACTAAACAAGTCGGGGTCCGAAGAGAAGCAACAGTCCTCAGTCCAGCTGAAAGTGCTCATTTTGACACTTGATCTTCTCACGTCCAACACCAAAAAAGGTCCTCAGGAGGGAAAAAAATGTCATGATTTTTTGTCAGGGTAATCTTACAGCAAAGGTCAAAGGGGAGCACTGGTGTTGGCACTGGACTTTGGCTGGTGACGGACTTGAGGAGGAGACAAAGGATGAAGAGGAAGAGCAGCCGGTGTCCTCTACCGGTCCTTCAGTTCTCTGGTCACGTGCTTGGTGATCCGACCGCACAGCAGCCCCACCAGGAAGAGGACGCACATGCTCAGTGCGATTGTGAGCAGGATATAGTTCTTGGAAGGCGATGTCATCACCTGCACCGCCAGATCGGAGAAGCCTTCTGCTGGCGCCACCTACAGCACACATAGGCACAGTGACAAACGGCGTTATTGTCAGGTTCAAATACAGGACATCTGTTACACAAGACAAAAGGCAAGGAATCAAACAGAGACAGAATTCAATTTGGACTCAATTGAGGAAAGACATGGTCACTGTACTCTCTGCACAGTCCTGCACCACGCTCTGACGAAGAAGGTTCTCGTCTCCTCTTTTAATTCAGATGTTCCATGTTCACGCACCAACATATGTCACAATAGGAATGGGGAGGTATGTAAAACAGTCATTGTTTTTGGTCGCTTTGAAGTCCAAGAAGAGGACTTCTCGGGCTTGGCTCTTCCTGGATCCAGCTGGGGCAGGTGTTGGAGGACAATGGACAACCCCTCCCGTCTCCTGTCCACAGTGACTTCAAGAGGGCAGCGTGTCGTAAATAGCGTTGACCAAATAGTTGGAAGAGAGTTTGTGAATTACTTCAAAGAGAGTTCCTCCAGGAGTTGAGCACATCCTGCCATCTGTCCGTGCTGAAATCACAGTGGCGTTTCACGAGGCTTCATCCTTTTGTTAGGCCTCGAAATACAGCATTCATAATACAACATTTCTTTTGTGATAACTTACAAACAATTATTCCAACAGTTATTGTTTAGTAAAGTTGGATGGATGGATCCAAATGTTGATAGTGGTGTTGGATAGGAACGCTCTCATGTGTCTTCTTCTTCCTTCTCTTGGCTGCCTGCTGTGTAAATACGCAACCAGCGTGGATTTGAAGTTGATGGTGGATAAAAACACAAAACAACCGAAACTGACGTTTTACTTAAATCAGAAATTTGTTAATATTGCAAAATTACCAAAATGCAACATCCATTCCATCTATTTTCTACCGCTTGTCCCTTTCGGGGTCGCGGGGGCTGCTGGAGCCTATCTCAGCTGTATTCGGGCGGAAGGCGGGGTAAACAAAGTAACAAAAATGTATATATAAAAATTTCAACAAAACTATATAATTTCCATTGCTGGCATATATTTATGAAAAAATAAAGTCAGTAATTAATCATAATTCTGTGTCTAACAATCTCTGTGAACCTTTTCAATCCGGTTTCAGGGCAAATCACTCTACGGAGACAGCCCTCGCAAAAATGACTAATGATCTACTGCTAACGATGGATTCTGATGCGTCATCTATGTTGCTGCTTCTTGATCTTAGCGCTGCTTTCGATACCGTCGATCATAATATTTTATTAGAGCGTATCAAAACACGTATTGGTATGTCAGACTTAGCTTTGTCGTGGTTTAACTCTTATCTTACTGACAGGATGCAATGCGTCTCCCATAACAATGTGACCTCGGACTATGTTAAGGTAACGTGCGGAGTCCCCCAAGGTTCGGTTCTTGGCCCTGCACTCTTTAGTATTTACATGCTGCCGCTAGGCGACATCATACGCAAATACGGTGTTAGCTTTCATTGTTATGCTGATGACACCCAACTCTACATGCCCCTAAAGCTGACCAACACGCCGGATTGTAGTCAGCTGGAGGCGTGTCTTAATGAAATTAAACAATGGATGTCCGCTAACTTCTTGCAACTCAACACTAAGAAAACGGAAATGCTGATTATTGGTCCTGCTAAACACCGACATTTATTTGATAATACCACCTTAACATTTGACAACCAAACAATTACACAAAGCGACTCAGTAAAGAATCTGGGTATTATCTTCCACCCAACTCTCTCCTTTGAGTCACACATTAAGAGTGTTACTAAAACGGCCTTCTTTCATCTCCGTAATATCGCTAAAATTCGTTCCATTTTGTCCACTAGCGACGCTGAGATCATTATTCATGCGTTCGTTACGTCTCGTCTCGATTACTGTAACGTATTATTTTCGGGTCTCCCTATGTCTAGCATTAAAAGATTACAGTTGGTACAAAATGCGGCTGCTAGACTTTTGACAAGAACAAGAAAGTTTGATCATATTACGCCTATACTGGCTCACCTGCACTGGCTTCCTGTGCACTTAAGATGCGACTTTAAGGTTTTACTACTTACGTATAAAATACTACACGGTCTAGCTCCAGCCTATCTTACCGATTGTATTGTACCATATGTCCCGGCAAGAAATCTGCGTTCAAAGAACTCCGGCTTATTGGTGATTCCCAGAGCCCAAAAAAAGTCTGCGGGCTGTAGAGCGTTTTCTATTCGGGCTCCAGTACTATGGAATGCCCTCCCGGTAACAATTAGAGATGCTACCTCAGTAGAAACATTTAAGTCCCATCTCAAAACTCATTTGTATACTCTAGCCTTTGAATAGCCCCCCTTTTTTTAGACCAGTTGATCTGCCGTTTCTTTTCTTTTCTCCTCTGCTCCCCCCTATCCCTTGTGGAGGGGAAGACACACAGATCCGGTGGCCATGAATGGGGTGCTGGCTGTCCGGGGTCGGGACCCGGGGTGGACCGCTCGCCTGTATATCGGTTGGGAACATCTCTGCGCTGCTGACCCGTCTCCGCTCGGGATGGTTTCCTGCTGACCCCACTGTGGACTGGACTCTTACTGTTATGCTGGATCCACTATGGACTGGACTCTCACAATATTATGTCAGACCCACTCGACATCCATTGCATTCGGTCTCCCTAGAGGGGGGGGGTTACCCACATATGCGGTCCTCTCCAAGGTTTCTCATAGTCATTCACATCGACGTCCCACTGGGGTGAGTTTTTCCTTGCCCTTATGTGGGCTATACCGAGGATGTCGTTGTGGCTTGTGCAGCCCTTTGAGACACTTGTGATTTAGGGCTATATAAATAAACATTGATTGATTGATTGATTGATAATTAAAATAATGTAAAATATATTTTTCTGGTTATTGTACCTTAGCAGCATAGCCCCACATGTCGATGCGATCCTGGAGTCGTTTCTTACACTCAGGCTGCAGGCGAACTCTCTTGTCCTGTAATGCTTCCATCAGACACGACATCTCTGCATTGTGACACAGACACCAAAAAAACGTACACACCAACAGGCAGTATAAGTAACACACTAAGTACGTTTATCTGATGATTACAATTTAATTACTGACACATACAAGCAGTTCAGGTCAGGGTAATATTGTAATTGTCAAATTTGCATAATTGCCTTTTAAGAGCAATTAAGAGCAAACAGGCAGCACGGTGGCAGAGGGGTTAGTGCATCTGCCTCACAATACGCAGGTCCTGAGTAGTCTTGGGTTAAATCCCGGGCTCGGGATCTTTCTGTGTGGAGTTTGCATGTTCTCCCCGTGACTGCGTGGGTTCCATCCGGGTACTCCGGCTTCCTCTTAGTTCCAAAGACATGCACCTGGGGATAGGTTGATTGGCAACACTAAATTGGCCCTAGTGTGTGAATGTTGTCTGTCTATCTGTGTTAGCCCTGTGATGAGGTGGCGACTTGTCCAGGGTGTACCCCGCCTTCCGCCCGATTGTAGCTGAGATAGGCTCCAGCGCCCCCGCGACCCCAAAGAGAATAAGCGGTAGAAAATGGATGGAAGAGCAAAACAAAAATGTTTAGAAGTACATATTAACTTTCTTTATGTCACAAACTGATACTGCTAAAACATTGATCCATAATCGGTCTGGTCAACACACATAGACACACAGTTATGCGACTGGTGCCAAAACACCAAATATTTATGTGCTTTGTGGACTTGGAGAAGGCATTCGACCGTGTACCCCGGGAAGTCCTGTGGGGAGTGCTCAGAGAGTATGGGGTAACGGACTGTCTTATTGTGGCGGTTCGCTCCCTGTATGATCAGTGTCAGAGCTTGGTCCGCATTGCCGGCAGTAAGTCGGACACGTTTCCGGTGAGGGTTGGACTCCGCCAAGGCTGCCCTTTGTCACCGATTCTGTTCATAACCTTTATGGACAGAATTTCTCGGCGCAGTCAGGGCGTTGAGGGTATCTGGTTTGGTGGCTGCAGGATTAGGTCTCTGCTTTTTGCAGATGATGTGGTCCTGATGGCTTCATCTGGCCAAGATCTTCAGCTCTCACTGGATCGGTTCACAGCCGAGTGTGAAGCGACTGGGATGGGAATCAGCACCTCCAAATCCGAGTCCATGGTTCTCGCCCGGAAAAGGGTGGAGTGCCATCTCCGGGTTGGGGAGGAGATCTTGCCCCAAGTGGAGGAGTTCAAGTACCTCGGAGTCTTGTTCACGAGTGAGGGAAGAGTGGATCGTGAGATCGACAGGCGGATCGGTGCGGCATCTTCAGTAATGCGGACGCTGTATCGATCCGTTGTGGTGAAGAAGGAGCTGAGCCAGAAGGCAAAGCTCTCGATTTACCGGTCGATCTACGTTCCCATCCTCACCTATGGTCATGAGCTTTGGGTCATGACCGAAAGGACAAGATCACGGGTACAAGCGGCCGAAATGAGTTTCCTCCGCCGGGTGGCGGGGCTCTCCCTTAGAGATAGGGTGAGAAGCTCTGTCATCCGGGGGGAGCTCAAAGTAAAGCCGCTGCTCCTCCATATCGAGAGGAGTCAGATGAGGTGGTTCGGGCATCTGGTCAGGATGCCACCCGAACGCCTCCCTCGGGAGGTGTTTCGGGCACGTCCGACCGGTAGGAGGCCACGGGGAAGACCCAGGACACGTTGGGAAGACTATGTCTCCCGGCTGGCCTGGGAACGCCTCGGGATCCCCCGGGAGGAGCTGGACGAAGTGGCTGGGGAGAGGAAAGTCTGGGCTTCCCTGCTTAGGCTGCTGCCCCCGCGACCCGACCTCGGATAAGCGGAAGAAGATGGATGGATGGATGGATGGAATTAATGCTAACGAGCAATACTACTGTCAATGCCAATGACAGTCGTTGAAGTGTAATTTCCCCTTGTTAGCATTGAGGTATTGTGTCCAAAATAGTTGGAATCCATTCCATTCAATTGTAAACAAATGGCACAAAGAATGTTTCTAACTCCTGTTATTTGTTGGAGGCTAAATTGCGGAGTCTTTTAGGATTGGTTGAAAGGACATTGTTGTATGTGGTAGACAGGTGGTGTCACAAACCACCTCCTCTGTTCAGGAATGGTTTTTCAACCTTGACATGGATGGCTTCCCTCACTCCTTATTCGTACCATTTGTCCTCCATGTCCAGAATCTGTACATTTTTGAGTCTTGGCCTGAAGAGTTTGCCCGTCTATGATGTGCCATGTGTCGGCTTAGTGGTTGTTTTGTTTCCCCAATGTATGTATTCAACATTACACTGGATAGCATACACCAGATTGTTTTTGTGGGTGTGGGGTGTCCGGTCTTTAGGATGCACTAGTCTGTGTCTCAGGGTGTTGCCTAGTTTGAAGTGTACTGTGATGTTGTGTCTCAGGCCATCCTTGACCAGGCACAGCCTCCTGGTGTTGGAGTATAAATATTTGGGGTTTTGGCACCAGCCGCTAGACTAGATCTGACTAATCTAAGTCTAAGACTAGATCTGACCAATCTAAGTCAATGAGCACGAACTGATGAAACGTACTCGGATGAGAGGCTTAACGTCTTCTAAGAAAAACCAAACAGTCCTGTTGAGATCGATTGAATGCCCTTAGGGTAACTGGAGAAAACACACAAAAGCATGGGGAGACATGCAAACTCAAAGAAAGTGTACCAACTTGTCAGAGATTCAAACCCTCGATCACCTGAATGTGAGGTCAGCATGCTTACCACTAAGCACCCCCCTAATGAAACTGCACATGAAAAGTAAAACGCAATGATTGTGTAAAAGCACCCACGTCTTCCTCTGCCGGGTGTAATAGCAGCACAGTGATGTTTCAGGTCCAGGGCACAGGCCGTGTGGAGGACCGGGTCAACAAAGATGTCCGCTTTACTCTCCTTCAGCATGTTCAGCACTTCCTGTGGCAAGAAAGGCAAATTAAAGGCCTACTGAAAGCCACTACTACCGACCACACAGTCTGATAGTTTATATATCAATGATGAAATCTTAACATTGCAACACATGCCAATACGGCCGGGTTAGCTTACTGTAGTGCAATTTTAAATTTTGCGCCGAAATATCCTGCTGAAAACGTTTCGGTATGATGACGCCTGCGCGTGACGTCACGGATTGTAGAGGACATTTTGGGACAGCATGGTGGCCAGCTATTAAGTCGTCTGTTTTCATCGCAAAATTCCACAGTATTCTGGACATCTGTGTTGGTGAATCTTTTGCAATTTGTTCAATGAACAATGGAGACAGCAAAGAAGAAAGCTGTAGGTGGGAAGCGGTGTATTGCGGCCGGCTGCAGCAACACAAACACGGCCGGTGTTTCATTGTTTACATTCCCGAAAGAGGACAGTCAAGCTTTACCATTGGCCTGTGAAAAACTGGGACAACAGAGACTCTTACCAGGAGGACTTTGAGTTGGATACGCAGACGCGGTACCGTGAGTACGCAGCTGCGGCTTCCAAACATTTGATCGCTTGCCCGTACGTGCGTGCCGCTATGTGCATGTCACGTACGTAACTTTGGGGACTTTGGGGAAATATATGTGCTGTATGAACTTTGGGGAGGTGAACGGTACTTTGGGCTGTGGGATTGAGTGTGTTGTGCAGGTGTTTGAGTTGTATTGGCGGGTTATATGGACGGGAGGGAGCAGGTGTTTGTTATGCGGGATTAATTTGTGGCATATTAAATATAAGCCTGGTTGTGTTGTGGCTAATCTTGTGTTTATTTACTGTTTTAGTCATTCCCAACTGAATATCAAGTCCCACCCGCCTCTCACAGCATCTTCCCTATCTGAATCGCTCCCACTGCCCTCTAGTCCTTCACTCTCACTCCTCGCTCAAATTAATGGGGAAATCGTCGCTTTCTCGGTCCGAATCGCTCTCGCTGCTGGTGGCCATGTTTGTAAACAATGTGCAGATGTGAGGAGCTCCACAACCGGTGACGTCACGCGCATATCGTCTGCTACTTCCGATACAGGCAAGGCTTTTTTATCAGCGACCTAAAGTTGAGAACTTTCTCGTCGATGTTCTCTACTAAATCTTTTCAGCAAAAATATGGCAATATCGCGAAATTGTCAAGTATGACACATAGAATGGACCTGCTATCCCCGTTTGAATAAGAAAATCGCATTTCAGTAGGCCTTTAAACAAAGCAGCAGTTTTATCACAACTGTAAAACTGTTGTTCTTCTTTATGCCCTCCACCTCCTACTTTCTCTTTGAAGCAACTCTTGGGGAGTCAAGATGTTCACACAGAACGGAACTTTCAAGAAGTCATTAGCATGGAACTCGATCAATCGCAGACATTTGGATCAGCACCTTCAAAAATACCAACCTTTGACAATACGATTCATGCTTTAGACCCTGAGAAATGGTGCTAGTAATTTGGTTACGCACCAGTATGTGGATAGGTAGCAAAATGTGATGGGTTCAGCTTGCATCGAAAGAGCAGACTTCAAACTGCACACAAGTCTTTAACGTCGGTAAATCGGTCAATTAACACCAGACTAATTATCAGAGGTGTGGACTCGAGTCACATGACTTGGACTCGAGTCAGACTCGAGTCATGAATTTGATGACTTTAGACTCGACTTGACAAAATGTAAAAAGACTTGCAACTCGACTTCGACTTTAACATCAATGACTTGTGACTTCACTTGGACTTGAGCCTTTTGAATTGACATGACTTGACATGACTTGCTACTTTCCCCAAACCCAAAGATGAAAAAGTTATTCGGGAGCGCTCCGTATTTTTCATTGTGTACTTGTCTATCAGCGTTGCGTGTGTCAGCTGGTGTGCTCTCAGTACAACAGCCAATCAAATTAGATCTACTTTGTTTTCATCACACAGCATTCATCCAATCAAATTGCAGGACAACCAACGAAGAAGACATGTCCAAACCACACGCCAGTGAACAAAAAATGATACCTAAAATAATTTTGTTTGGGTATAAAAATTACGAGGTGGTCAACACAAAACGGTTTGCAGTATGCAACACATGCGGTTCGAAAATGACTGATGGAGAGGCAACAACTTCCAACTTCGTCCGGCATTTGAAGTTGCACAAAGAACGGTAAGTTTTGAATGTAAGATAACGTTTATTGGCTAAGTAACGTGACTTTTATTTGCAGTGTAGTTAAATCAGTGAGGCTGTAAACTCACTGCTAACGTTATAACGTTATTGCAAACATGGGAATCTTTTGCAGTTCACTACCTTATTCATACTTTTTGTTCAGTGATTTTTTTTAAGCAGGGTTACGTTAGTCAATATATCACACGTAACGTTAGACGGCGGTCAGCAGCACCGCGTATTTTAGCCACCTAAAAAAAGACAAAAATAGTAAAATAAAGGTCAGTTAAAATGTATACTATATTATGAATATGTGTACCGTTTTAGCTAGCTTTCTGACATACTGTTGGTTGTTTACCTCAGTGGTCCCCAACCACCGGGCCGCGGCCCGGTACTGGTCCGTGGATCGATTGGTATCGGGCCGCACAAGAATTTTTTATTTTTATTTTCTTTTTTTAATTAAATCAACATAAAAAACACAAGATACACTTACAAGTAGTGCACCAACCCAAAACAACTCTCTCCCCCCTTTTGTTCTGGGCATTGAACATGAAGACTCTTCCTTCACTGTTCCGAGTGGCCATGAGAGTCTTGGCAGTGCCTTCCTCCAGTGCTCCAGTGGAGCGAGTTTTCAGCCATGGTGGCATCATACTACGCCCCCATCGTGCACAAATGACTGACAGACTCTTGGCTAATTTGGTCTTTTGCAAATGCAATGCAGCATAGGGCCCTGACATATAAAAAGTACAACTTTTTTGTTATGTTCACGTATATGTCATGTTTTTTCAATGTTAACACTTTTGTACAAATAAGTACATTTGCACTTTATTTTTCAATGTGTTTGTTCTGTAAAGGAATGAGTTAATGTTTAAAATGACTGGTTAATAGTGCTATTATAAAGTGCAATGTCAGCACAATTTTCTTTCCTGCAATTTAAAATGCACTTGTTTTAATAAATAAATACAGCGTTTGAAAAGCATACACAATCTGTGTTAATATATTAGTCTGTGGTTAAAAGGACTTGAAAGGACTCGAAACTCAAAATGCAGGACTTAGGACTTGACTTGAGACTTTCCAGTCTTGACTTTGGACTTGACTCGGGGCTTGCCTGTCTTGACTCGGGACTTGACTCGGACTTGAGGGCAAAGACTTGACACTTACTTGTGACTTGCAAAACAATGACTTGGTCCCACCTCTGCTAATTATTAGGGTTGTCCCGATCCAATAGTGATATTGGGTAAAAAAAAGGTAATGGATTATATCGGCCTACATCTAAAACATCGGCTATAACAACTCCAATACAAGCTAACGTCTCTTCTTGCTAGCTTAGCAGACAGATAACAGATTGTCTCCATTTGGGAGTCTTTTAAGAGTCTTTACTTCTAAACACTGAAAAACTGAACATGCAGAAATAAAATATGCCAAATATACAAAGATACAAAATAACTTCTCTGTGACATTCCAATACAAAAGAAACGCATTAAAACCAAAGTACACAAAAGCCTGATGCTAATTATCACTGGCTATACCATAAACATTCTACTACTTAGCATTAGTGATTTTACGTGGCAATTTCGACACTTCCAAATTCTGCAATAAAAACTACAACTATGATGCACGTTTCAATCAAATAGCTGTAACAAGTACAACACTTACAGGAAAACACTTTGTAGGGCTCAACAAATTACAAGAGTGGCAAATTCAACTTAATGGCAATAAACTACTTCCTGACTATGGCAAGCCACCTAGGACAAACTGAAAGGAAGGCATACTTGCAAATGAGACTTAGAAGTTTTAAGAAAACAAGATATAACAACTCAAATAAAATATCAAGTCAAGGTCAGACTCCACTTAAGCACTTCTTTCTAGCAGTGCCAGGATCCAACTTGCAGAGCCCACGTGATCACAACAACATATTGCTTGATCACATTCCACACTACAAAATAAGTTGAAAGTATCTATTAGTCGTGCTGATATCATATCAGATCTATTGGGCCAATAGTCAAGGCTACAATATCAGTATCTAATCCGAAGTGAACAAATGCCCCTGTGCCAACTTTTTTAAGTTAATGATTATTTGCAAAAAAATATTTAGTTTCTCAGTTCGAACATTAAATATCTTGTCTTTGCAGTCTATTCAATTGAATATAAGTTGAAAAGGATTTGCAACTCATTGTATTCTGTTTGTAATTACGATTTAAACAACGTGCCAACTTCACTGGTTTTGAGTTTTGTACTAAATGTATGTAAATGTACATGCTGTATCGGGACAGATCCATTAAGACAAATATGTCGTAAAGAAATTAACTATAAGCCATAAAACCATAACAAAATGCTATGTCACATGAATGTTTTTTGAAGTAATAACTTTGTGAAATAAAAAAAACAAAACACCAAAAACATGGTGATTACTTTTTGATATCAATATAAAACACAAAGCAGTTTGGCTAATGAAGATAAAGTCTAATAAACAAACGTTCTTCTTAAACAACACCATGTGGTTCAGTGCAACAGTTTGGGCAACAATAATAAACAGGTGTGATACCTTTAACATCTAATAAACAATCTTTGTGGCTCACTGACAACACAGCCTGCGTTCAATTCGATGAGATGACAAAACATTTTAGCTAGCATTGATTTTATTGGAGCACTGACAAAGTTAGCAGTACAATTAAGGATGAGTGACCATCCCAGTAAACAAACTGAAGACTTTATAAACAAGTTGTGGCAGCGTTCCCGACAGTTCGCTTACTGCATGGTAACTCTCAGTCCCAGCACCTGACGGACTGCAACTGCAACATCAAATATTTTTCTCCTCCAAGGTATACTTTTAGTGTGGGACAAATGCTTCTGTCTCTAATTCTGTCCACACCTGTTGTCATCCAATAACAGCAGTGCGCTCTTAAATGCACACCAAAATTCCACAGATGTAGAAACGAGTGAAATAAAGTGAAACAAAGCAAATGGCTCCGTTCACTGGGAGAGAACATCTCCAGAACAAAGTTCTCGTGTGCATGCGTCGGTGCTGTCGCTTCCATTTCCAGGAAATAACTAGTATTCAAATCAAATCAAATCAACTTTATTTATAGAGCACATTTAAAATTTACCACAGGGGTAGCCAAAGTGCTGTACAATGAGCAGGTTAAAAGATAAAACGAGTACCGAGCAAACACAACACAACACAAACAGAACACGATAAAAAATAAATAATTAAAATAGAATTAATAAAAACATAAAAACATAAAAACAGGATCACAGCAGGTGTATTATGGGGCGCCATTGCAGGATGGATATCACTCAGTGTTAAAAGCCATGGAATAAAAGTATGTTTTTAAGAGAGATTTAAAAACAGGAAGAGAGGAGGCTTGTCTAACACTCAGGGGTAGGTCGTTCCAGAGCTTGGGAGCAGCAACGGCGAAAGCTCTGTCACCTCTAAGCTTCAGCCTTGTGTCAGGGACCGTCAACAGCAGCTGATCGGCTGATCTTAAGGATCGGGTGGGGCAGTAAGGCTGAAGGAGGTCGGAGAGATAGGTTGGCGCGAGGTTGTTTAGACATTTAAAAACAAATAAAAGGAGTTTAAAATGTATTCGGTAACGCACAGGGAGCCAGTGAAGGGACGCTAAAATAGGGGTGATGTGCTCACGTCTGCGGGTCTGTGTTAGCAGACGAGCAGCAGAGTTCTGCACGAGCTGCAGGCGGGCGAGGGAGGCCTGGCTAATGCCTACATACAGGGCATTACAGTAATCAAGACGAGTCGAGATAAAAGCGTGGATTAATTTCTCAAGATCAGCGTGGATTAATTTCTCAAGAAGCGGTTTCACTTTCGCTATTTGGCGTAATTGATAAAAACTTTTTTGAACGACGCTGCTGATTTGTTTTTCGAATTTAAAATCTGAGTCAAACTTTACCCCCAGGTTTGTGACAGAGTCGCTGAGATACGGGGTCAGAGTGCCGAGGTCAACGTTGGGGGAGGGAGAGCGACTTGGACCGAACAACATAACTTCTGTTTTATCTTCATTTAGGCTCAGGAAGTTAGCTGAAAGCCAGACTTTGATGTCGTGCAGGCAGTCAATAAGACGTTGAACCGTGTTATTTTGTGCCATGGGAAAATAAATCTGGCAATCATCGGCATAAAAATGAAATGCAATACTGTACTTCCTAAAAATAGAACCAAGGGGGAGAAGGTAAAGCGCAAATAAAATTGGGGCAAGGATTGAGCCCTGGGGGACCCCATGTGGTAAAGTATTGCCTAAAATGCATTAATAAATTATGGTTTGTCAGTAATTAAAAATTTAAACGGTATTCCAAACTGTCTGGAATTTTACCGCGGTTTATCATTATACCGTTTACCATTATACCGTTTACCATTACATTCCTAGGTAGCACTTATAATAACAATATCACTAATACTTGGTTAATATTCAAGTCATAAAAAGTAAATTGAGTATTGTTGGAGTTTTGAATGGTTATTTATTGGGTTTTATAGGCAGAATAGTGGCTGTAAGCGGACTTTTATTTATGTTTATTTACGAGTTAGAATGCATTAAAAAAATACATCCGTCGTCATGTCCTTCATATTTATTGTGAAAGATTGGCAAAATTCCAAAAAAAGGGCAGTTCCTCTTCAAATAAGGCACTCGGCACCACTTTTCAACTGCACACGCAGTGTTCGTAGAGCACATGCAACACGCCTACTGATAGCACACGCCATTTTATAGATTGCACACAATGTTAAGCGTGAGACATTTGGATCTTAGTAAATCAGTTCCTATATCAAAATGAACAAATAAGTCACACATACAATGAAACCAACCAAAGCAAGATAAACTGTTTAACAGGTTGAAATACCTTATTAGGTAAAAAAGTAGGAATGGGTAGCGAATCCTGTACTTTTATGGGCACCGACCAAATTCCGTCAATACTATCGGGTATCGATTCATGTAAAATCAAACCGTGCCATATTTCGATACCTTTTTGCTCATGACGTCAAGTACGGTTGCAGACTAAACTCACTCAAGCAGCAAAAGTTCAGCCAAAGTCAAATTGAGGTTGCAATTTTCAATGCCAACAAAGCAAGTATGTCGGATAGAAAATGCTCAAACGTAGAATTACTTTTCCAAAATGGCTATCTTGATGCTAATTTACATTGTCTTTGCCATAATGTGTGTGTGACTATCAGTGGTACATTAACTTTATATACTGTACATGCTACTGATTAGCATGTACAATATGAACACTTTGTAGGGTGTAACAAAAGACTAGACAGACATTCAGCTTCATAGCAAAGTCTACTTTCTAAATAGGCAACACATCGTAGTCTATGCACTACTGCCATTTAATGTCTTGGAATTGTAACCTCACTGAAGTCTAATATACTTGCAAACGAATCTCAGAAATGTAATAAGAAAACAAGTAAAAACAACAGGACAGCACAGTTATCGCAATCTGCTCATTAATAATCCATCCATCCATCCATCTTCTTCCGCTTATCCGAGGTCGGGTCGCGGGGGCAGCAGCCTAAGCAGGGAAGCCCAGACTTCCCTCTCCTCAGCCACTTCGTCCAGCTCCTCCCGGGGGATCCCGAGGCGTTCCCAGGCCAGCCGGGAGACATAGTCTTCCCAACGTGTCCTGGGTCTTCCTCGTGGCCTCCTACCGGTCGGACATGCCCTAAACACCTCCTTAGGGAGGCGCTCGGGTGGCATCCTGACCAGATGCCCGAACCACCTCATCTGGCTCCTCTCGATGTGGAGGAGCAGCGGCTTTACTTTAAGCTCCCCCCGGATGACAGAGCTTCTCACCCTATCTCTAAGGGAGAGCCCCGCCACCCGGCGGAGGAAACTCATTTCGGCCGCTTGTACCCGTGATCTTGTCCTTTCGGTCATAACCCAAAGCTCATGACCATAGGTGAGGATGGGAACGTAGATCGACCGGTAAATTGAGAGCTTTGCCTTCCGGCTCAGCTCCTTCTTCACCACAACGGATCGATACAGCGTCCGCATTACTGAAGACGCCGCACCGGTCCGCCTGTCGATCTCACGATCCACTCTTCCCTCACTCGTGAACAAGACTCCGAGGTACTTGAACTCCTCCACTTGGGGCAAGATCTCCTCCCCAACCCGGAGATGGCACTCCACCCTTTTCCGGGCGAGAACCATGGACTCGGACTTGGAGGTGCTGATTCTCATCCCAGTCGCTTCACACTCGGCTGCGAACCGATCCAGTGAGAGCTGAAGATCCTGGCCAGATGAAGCCATCAGGACCAAATCATCTGCAAAAAGCAGAGACCTAATCCTGCAGCCACCAAACCGGATCCCCTCAACGCCTTGACTGCGCCTAGAAATTCTGTCCATAAAAGTTATGAACAGAATCGGTGACAAAGGGCAGCCTTGGCGGAGTCCAACCCTCACCGGAAACGTGTCCGACTTACTGCCGGCAATGCGAACCTCTCATTAATAATTATTACACTAAAAAATATTTTATTATTAAACAATTACCATTTATTAACACACACAAAAGTACCGTAAAGTGGTACCGTTAAGTACAGGTATCGATTCCCAGGTACTGGGAATTTGTACCGTGAATAGCCAGGAAAGCAAAAGCAAAATATCCTACCCTGGGCCTCAGAGGTTTGAAGAAAATGGCTAGTTATCTTGTTAAAAACTATCATGGCGAACAAAATACAACCTCCACGGAAATAGTAATGCATAAAGGAGGGACAATTGTCCTATAGTACTATATTATATTTTTCAGGTGATATGTCTCTGTGTTTAAACAAAGTAAAACCAAAATATTGATGTATATGAATATCATCTCCAAAAAATATGAAGAGAATCAACCATTAAAAAATACAGTATACCTTTTTACAGGTGTCCTGCTTGATCTTGAGGAGGTTGACTTTCAGACATTCTTCCACCTGACCAGTCTGTTCCTGAGCAGCTGCCTCCTCTGCACACAGCTTGGAGATCTGGATGAGAAAGTGGAATGACGAGACGAGAACATCAAAGAGAAATGGACGTGTATTTCTGCAACATGTGTACCTCATCTGAGCAATGCATCTGCAGCTGTGGGTCCAGTCTGTAGTCCAGCGCAGACTCCTGGAGAATCACTCGGATCTGGTCTTCACAGTCTTGGGACAATCTCTGACACATTGATGGTGAGATTTAGGAAATGATGTCTGTGGTTGAGATACCAACTGGATTTCTGATGATTGGACAGACCTGATCAGCATATTTGAGTTTCAGGCAGGCGATCACCTGACCCTCCAGCTCGCTGTCCTCACTCCCTTTGTTCAGGATGGACTGGCAGAACTTGGGAATGTCCGGTCGGCAAGACTTTCTCAGCACTGGGTTCAACCTGTAGTCTGAAGGAGGGTGTAGATTTAGTGGTGTCCAAAGTGTAACTCAGGAGCAATTTGCGGCCTGCAGCTATTTTTTTAACATTCTAAAATACTACTAAAAAAAATTTAAAAGTGGAAAAAAAGAGCAAATAGGTAATTATATATAATTAAACGACAATGGGGCCCCTGAGTCAAAAAGTTTGGGAAGCCCTGTATTATGCTATCCAGCCACTCTTGATCTTTCGCCGCCATTATTGAGTAGTGTGCTGTAAAACTGTGGTTTCATTATTTGGGGGATGTTTGGCGGATCAATTTTGGCCTGCGGGCCGCCTGTTGGTCTATTTTATTTGTCAGAGTTATACTTTTTGGAAAAAATAAGTGATGCAAAACATAATGTCCACTGCAGAGGGGGCAGGTTGTCAGGAGTATACAAACGAGTTCCACTGTAGTTTGTATGCATTAGTAAAGGTGTACCTGTGTTCTGGGTGATCTGTCTCTTAGTGATCATCTGTTTGCACTTTGGATCCATCAGCTCACTGTTCTTGTTCTGCTTCAGACACTGAAGAACATTCCTGGCATCGGCTTCAGTGCAAAACCTCTGCAAAAGAGAGTTAATGATCTTGCTGAAAGAGATTATATAAAAATATAAATAATATTTAATCTTTTCTCCAGCCACCTTAATCATTTGCTTGCAGACTCTCATCAACTGGTAGTCGAGTTCGGGGTCTGTCATCTCGGCCTCCTGCAGCCTGAAGATCCGCTGGTGGCAGCGCAGACTGAGCTGCTTCCTTTGTTCCTTTAGACACTCGACTATCTGCGGGAAATGAGAAGAACATTGAAAAAAAGAAATACCAGGTTTGATTCTGATGCTGCTGTTCTTACCAAACCTTACCTGAGCGTTGCCAAAAGCTACGCTGGGACACAGGCGACTGATGTCCGACTTACAGGGCTCATACAACTCTGGTTCTAACCGTATGTCCTCCGACTGAAAGTTGACATATGTTTTAGTTGGAAAAAAAATCCATGTTACTGTATTTCCTGTACCTACCATTTCTAACTCCTCTACCCGCAGTTGTTTACGACATTTCAGGGAGACACGCTGCTCTTTGCCCTCATGCAGCGTGTCGTTCCTGACAGTAGTACTTAGACAGATCACCACGTCCACCCTGAATCCAAGACAAGAAATCATTATTGCTGTTCAATAAGGTATGCTTATGTAACGGATGCTAGCTGGTGTGGCTGTGCGATAGTATGTTGCGTAAAAGTCACTTCCCAACGCTTTAAAAACTGGACGCTGAGTTGACGACTCATGGCTTTGAGCTCATTGGTGAGCACTGCTCGAATAACTCTCAACCATACGTTACACTTATTTAGGCAAGTTAAGATGGTTATCGTTAATTTATTTCCAACATGCAAAAAAGAGTTACATTGAAGTTAGGGCTGCATAAAAATATTCACACCGACATGTGATCAATTCTAAATGACTTAACTTTACTTAACTTTTTCAAATGTTTATTATTCTAGTAATATGGTTGTCAAGGATGTTTGTGATTTCTGATCGTTTGTGAGTGCACCAAAGGGACTTCTGTGTGTGTGTGCGTGTTGGCAGAGCAGAGCATACAGAACAGTTGAGCTTGTCGTTGTTGGTATTTTAGCAAGACGGTTAATTCATCACTTCCTTGTTATGTTTGTTTGATATACACTACGTTATAGCACTTTATATTGTGTGCAAAAAGTGTACAAACCTTAACTAAAATAGGGACGTTTGTCAAGGCTGGAACCCAATATTCACATTTACATTGTTTCTTATGGATACATTTGCTTCACTATACAAACTTTTTGATTTACGAACCATGTTCAAGAAGCAATTACCGGTAAGTTTGCACATACAGTTCCACTATACTGTGAGTGAGAAGGTGTGCCATGTTTTTGACCCAATGGATTATTGTTAGTCTTTCTATTAGTTTTTATTTAGAAATTCCCTCTTCAATTGTCCTTCCAGGACTTTGATGATGATGATTATAACAATAAAAAAATGCGGTTACTTTAAAAAGCAAGCACATGGCCCTGAACATGATGTGTGTTTGTGGAAAATTGTTCCATGCAACAAAACTGGCACGTCACTTAAAGGGGATCTGCACTTTTTTTGGGAATTTGGATCTCAGGAAACAGAGTGGACCGACACCAGCAGATGACATGGCACCCCAAACCATCACCCAACCATGCAAATTTTGCATTTCCTTTGGAAATCGAGGTCCCAGAGTCTGGAGGAAGACAGGAGAGGCACAGGATCCACGTTGCCTGAAGTCTAGTGTAAAGTTTCCACCATCAGTGATGGTTTGGGGTGCCATGTCATCTGCTGGTGTCGGTCCACTCTGTTTCCTGAGATCCAGGGTCAACGCAGCCGTCTACCAGCAAGTTTTAGAGCACTTCATGCTTCCTGCTGCTGACCTGCTCTATGGAGATGGAGATTTCAAGTTCCAACAGGACTTGGCGCCTGCACACAGCGCAAAATCTACCCGTGCCTGGTTTACGGACCATGGTATTTCTGTTCTAAATTGACCCGCCAACTCCCCTGACCTTAGCCCCATAGAAAATCTGTGGGGTATTGTGAAAAGGAAGATGCAGAATGCCAGACCCAAAAACGCAGAAGAGTTGAAGGCCACTATCAGAGCAACCTGGGCTCTCATAACACCTGAGCAGTGCCAGAAACTCATCGACTCCATGCCACGCCGCATTAACGCAGTAATTGAGGCAAAAGGAGCTCCAACCAAGTATTGAGTATTGTACATGCTCATATTTTTCATTTTCATACTTTTCAGTTGGCCAACATTTCTAAAAATCCCTTTTTTGTATTAGCCTTAAGTAATATTCTAATTTTGTGACACACGGAATTTTGGATTTTCATTTGTTGCCACTTCAAATCATCAAAATTAAATGAAATAAACATTTGAATGCATCAGTCTGTGTGCAATGAATAAATATAATGTACAAGTTACACCTTTTGAATGCAATTACTGAAATAAATCAAGTTTTTCAAAATATTCTAATTTACTGGCCTTTACCTGTACATGCTTTTTTTTAGGATTCTAAAGATAAAAACACCATTGTAGCCTTCAAAGCCCTCTAAAACAACTTCAAAACCATCCTTCAACATGTTATATACGCGCTGCAAGTATGTATATAAAGTAGTAACAGACACATATGTAATATATATAATATTTACCGTATTTTGCTAATTTTAAGTGAAACCGAAACATATTTCTTCAGCGCATTTATTTCCATTTCCATAGCAACAAACTTCCGACTTCCGGCAACAAATGTGTGTTCCTACTTCCGTAAACAAATGCAAGTGTGTTTTAATCATGGCAGACTTCATAATAGATGACGAACATGACTATTTTTGGACAAATTAGGATTCACAACCATATCTTTTTAAAGCTGAATCTACAGAGGATGAACTGCTGATAGTAAAAGCGAGCACGAAGAGAGGGTGAAATGTTGGAGCAGACTGAAGCCGAGAGAGTGAGGTCGGCGTGACTTGATGCTGCAAACATGGAACTTAGAGGCAAGCTATGCCGAAATAAATTAATTGCTTACCCAAATCAACTGGAAACGTCCCCAGCCATCTTGACCAAACGGACAACTGTCACTATATTCAATTTTGACATCCAACTTAGACCCGGAGATGGCAAGAAAGACATAAAATTACGCTTTTTTGCGCCCAATAATTTGTTTCTCTAAACGGGAATAAAAAATCATCCCATCAGTCGACATCCCAGTGAGAGCAGATATTATACAGTGAGTGATTGTTTTACTATGTTTGTAGTTTTGAGTTTTTGTTCAGCACTTAAAATAGTGCTACTAGCTCAAGCTTCTTATTGCTCAGCTTCTAAAACCTGTAGCTCATCCTTTATATATTCAGGCTCAAAAATATAAAGTTCTGGATCATCGTATGTCCCAAAGTTGTCGTCGTTGGCTTTCATGAAGTCTGCCACGATTAACAGCAGGGTCTCCGCAGGTTTCAATAAGTGAAATGTAAGACTTTTTAAGACTTTTTTTAAGACCACAATTAATAGAATTTAAGACCATTTCACATCCATACGGACAAAAAAGTACAAAGACATAAAAGAAAATCAGAGGGCCGGGATGAATTGTAAACTAAATGGTTAAACTAACCAAATACACCAGAAGACTATTGTAAAATAATTGAAAAAATATTACCAAACATCACAATTATGGCTTGCAAACCTCAAACATAATTTGGATGTGAATAATGCGGATAATATTCAAATTTGTATCTAGAATGTGTGAATACATTTTTAGCTGTTTTTTGTGACTTTTTTTTCAAACATATTGTTAATAAACAAGGACTAGTTTTTATTCAAGCCTTGCTTTCCTCATCCAACCATAAACTGACAACCTGTATAGCTTTTAATGTCAGTTGCTGTATAAACTTGGAAAAAAGATTAGGCATGAGACGCTGACCTAAAATCATTGCAATAAATAAAATAAATAGTATAGGGGAATTATATTTTTTATATAGTTTTACTGCTGTGAGTACACTACTACTGCTACAGATAAATTAGCGTGTGCTTACCGTTTGTAATAGTATGATTTCACTAGTAAACATCTCATTTTGATCTCCTTTGGCAATTGGCGCCACTTAACCCACACAACACTCTTTTGTGGGGTTTAAGTTGATTTTTGTATAGTTGTGCAAGTGTTCGTGGCATTTCAGCATCTTTTGACACAGACGTATGCGGATTTTTGACTTTTACATTATCATTCCATTCACTTTTTTGGAGTTTTTGTGTAAAAGTAGACAGTTTTATGTCGTCCACAGCTCCTTTACCACATGGGGTCCCCCAGGGCTCAATCCTTGCCCCAATTTTATTTGCGCTTTACCTTCTCCCCCTTGGTTCTATTTTTAGGAAGTACAGTATTGCATTTCATTTTTATGCCGATGATTGCCAGATTTATTTTCCCATGGCACAAAATAACACGGTTCAACGTCTTATTGACTGCCTGCACGACATCAAAGTCTGGCTTTCAGCTAACTTCCTGAGCCTAAATGAAGATAAAACAGAAGTTATGTTGTTCGGTCCAAGTCGCTCTCCCTCCCCCAACGTTGACCTCGGCACTCTGACCCCGTATCTCAGCGACTCTGTCACAAACCTGGGGGTAAAGTTTGACTCAGATTTTAAATTCGAAAAACAAATCAGCAGCGTCGTTCAAAAAAGCTTTTATCAATTACGCCAAATAGCGAAAGTGAAACCGCTTCTATCAAGACATGATCTTGAGAAATTAATCCACGCTTTTATCTCGACTCGTCTTGATTATTGTAATGCCCTGTATGTTGGCATTAGCCAGGCCTCCCTCGCCCGCCTGCAGCTCGTGCAGAACTCTGCTGCTCGTCTGCTAACACAGACCCGCAGACGTGAGCACATCACCCCTATTTTAGCGTCCCTTCACTGGCTCCCTGTGCGTTACCGAATACATTTTAAACTCCTTTTATTTGTTTTTAAATGTCTAAACAACCTCGCGCCAACCTATCTCTCCGACCTCCTTCAGCCTTACTGCCCCACCCGATCCTTAAGATCAGCCGATCAGCTGCTGTTGACGGTCCCTGACACAAGGCTGAAGCTTAGAGGTGACAGAGCTTTCGCCGTTGCTGCTCCCAAGCTCTGGAACGACCTACCCCTGAGTGTTAGACAAGCCTCCTCTCTTCCTGTTTTTAAATCTCTCTTAAAAACATACTTTTATTCCATGGCTTTTAACACTGAGTGATATCCATCCTGCAATGGCGCCCCATAATACACCTGCTGTGATCCTGTTTTTATGTTTTTATTAATTCTATTTTAATTATTTATTTTTTATCATGTTCTGTTTGTGTTGTGTTGTGTTTGCTCGGTACTCGTTTTATCTTTTAACCTGCTCATTGTACAGCACTTTGGCTACCCCTGTGGTAAATTTTAAATGTGCTCTATAAATAAAGTTGATTTGATTTGATTTGATTTGACTTTCACCACAATGTTTACAAAAGCTTCCCTCCTCGATGGCTCCACATCCGTTTCCTTCCACCGGCTTCAAGCATGCATTAAATTGATTGTTCTGGAGCCACAAATTGTTGAACTTGCACTTACCCATTTTAAGTCATTCGGCTTTGCTGTGGGCTTTCGTTAAGTTTTCTCCGCTGCTATGCTAAGCTGTAACAATCCAACGCTACACTAACTGATGGTGCGCGATCAATTGTGACCGGGCAGCACAGGTAGCCTACTTTTACCGTTTTGTAGTTACGTTATAGCGTCCTCAAAAATCAAAACATTTAAAAGCAAGACTGAAGTTTATGCATGTTTCAATTACCGGTAAAAGTAACGTTAATAGATTTTTAAGACCTTTAAAAATCATATGTAAGACCTTAATGAGATTTAGGAGAATTTTTGAAAATTTTAAGGCAGTTCAATTCCAAATTGTTAGATTTAAGTCGTTGTTGTTTTTTTAGAACGCTTTATTGGCGGAAGAGAGCAAATCCAATTACCTCCATTGTTAGCAGACTTTTGCTAAAAAAAGAAAAACATATGTGTGCTTGTCTCACATAAGGGTTGTTAATGGAGAAGTAAAAAAGTGAAAATGATTGCTATTAGTTAGCAGCATTCCAGGAAATGCTTAGTGGAGATTAACTACACTTATGTAGATACACTTCATCTTCGACATCATCAACTACACATAACATTGGTGAGCCTTTGGTGTAAGCAATGTGGAATTATAACGCAGGACACACAATACTAACATAGTTAATGGTCGTAGCTCAAGTTGACTAACTTTTGGCAAAACAACTTACGCCCGTGGTTTCACCACGTGGAAGCTAAGATCTAACTTAAAGGAATTACCCAGGATGTGACGAAATATTTCCACGTAGTTGCTGTGTTTTAGTGGCTAGCAATGATGCTTGAAGGATCCTCCGGGCTACCAGTGAGTAATCTACAGTAGAACACACTCAAGGCTACTATATTGGGTGATATGAGTGTAAAGATGACAATATTGCTGTTATTTCATGTTTAGAGGACTCTGGTTATGTGAAAACAACATATTTAGAAGGTTGTAAACAGTTTTTTATGCTCTATGAAGAGATTTGATTTAATATTCCGACTTCGCGGAAATTCGTTTACCAAGCAAATAGGAAGCAAATAGATAAACAAGGGATGATTGTACAGTATAGTACAATACAAAACAATAATAAAACAATCTTTATACATAAGATAAAGCGTTGAAAAAAAAGGAATTTAATAAATAATCAATGAATAAAAGAGTAAAAGCTGAAATAAACATTGTACGGCAATAAATAGGTATAGGATATATGATACCTTAGGAGAGTTTTGCACTTACTTCTTTTTGATGTTTGGGCACAAGCGAAGAACATCCTCCTTGCAAGCCATCTTGAATTTGTAAGAAAAGCGGAAATCTTTCATCTGGATCTTTACATTTAGAAAAAAAAGACTTTGTGTTAGACATAACACATTAAAACTCTGCCATAACCTTGACCATCTGTGGGTTTATATTCAAGAAACACACTTAAGGAAATAGCACCTTTTATCATGCTAATACATACTAATTAACTACACTCATTTTGGGGAGTAAAAGCACTAAATGATGGGTTTCCCCACAAAAAGTTTATCTGTGAATATGCGGGGATCTACTTTATAGGAATCCAATGCATTTAAATATAATGTACAGTGGGGCAAAAAAGTATTTAGTCAGCCACCGATTGTGCAAGTTCTCCCACTTAAAATGATGACAGAGGTCTGTAATTTTCATCATAGGTACACTTCAACTGTGAGAGACAGAATGTGAAAAGAAAATCCAGGAATTCCCATTGTAGGAATTTTAAATAATTTATTTGTAAATTATGGTGGAAAATAAGTATTTGGTCACTTCAAACAAGGAAGATCTCTGGCTCTCACAGACCTGTAACTTCTTTAAGAAGCTCTTCTGTCCTCCACTCGTTACCTGTATTAAAGGGACCTGTTTGAACTTGTTATCTGTATAAAAGACACCTGTCCACAGCCTCAAACAGTCAGACTCCAAACTCCACTATGGCCAAGACCAAAGAGCTGTCGAAGGACACCAGGAAAAGAATTGTAGACCTGCACCAGACTGTGAAGAGTGAATCTACAATAGGCAAGCAGCTTGGTGTGAAAAAATCAACTGTGGGAGCAATTATCAGAAAATGGAAGACATACAAGACCACTGATAATCTCCCTCGATCTGGGGCTCCACGCAAGATCTCATCCCGTGGGGTCAAAATGATCATCAGAACGGTGAGCAAAAATCCCAGAACCACACGGGGGCACCTGGTCAATGACCTGCAGAGAGCTGGGACCAAAGTAACAAAGGTTACCATCAGTAACACACTACGCCGACAGGGAATCAAATCCTGCAGTGCCAGCCGTGTCCCCCTGCTTAAGCCAGTGCATGTCCAGGCCCGTCTGAAGTTTGCCAGAGAGCACATGGATGATACAGCAGAGGATTGGGAGAATGTCATGTGGTCAGATGAAACCAAAATAGAACTTTTTGGTATAAACTCAACTCGTCGTGTTTGGAGGAAGAAGAATACTGAGTTGCATCCCAAGAACACCATACCTACTGTGAAGCATGGGGGTGGAAACATCATGCTTTGGGGCTGTTTTTCTGCTAAGGGGACAGGCCGACTGATCCGTGTTAAGGAAAGAATGAATGGGGCCATGTATCGTGAGATTTTGAGCCAAAACCTCCTTCCATCAGTGAGAGCTTTGAAGATGAAACGTGGCTGGGTCTTCCAGCATGACAATGATCCCAAACACAACGCCCGGGCAACGAAGGAGTGGCTCCGTAAGAAGCATTTGAAAGTCCTGGAGTGGCCTAGCCAGTCTCCAGACCTCAACCCCATAGAAAATCTGTGGAGGGAGTTGAAAGTCTGTGTTGCTCGGCGACAGCCCCAAAACATCACTGCTCTCGAGAAGATCTGCATGGAGGAATGGGCCAAAATACCAGCTACTGTGTGTGCAAACCTGGTAAAGACCTATAGTAATCGTTTGACCTCTGTTATTGCCAACAAAGGTTATATTACAAAGCATTGAGTTGAATTTTTGTTATTGACCAAATACTTATTTGCCACCATAATTTACAAATAAATTCTTTAAAAATCGTACAATGTGAATTCCTGGATTTTTTTTTCACATTCTGTCTCTCACAGTTGAAGTGTACCTATGATGAAAATTACAGACCTCTGTCATCATTTTAAGTGGGAGAACTTGCACAATCGTGGCTGACTAAATACTTTTTTGCCCCACTGTATATGGTGTGATGCTTCAAACAGAGTAGGTCATCAATTTTATTATTCTATTGCACACAAACACACACAAAAAATCCACTTTGAATCCACTACAAGTAAAATTCCCTTAAACAAGAATATACTGTACATATAGCAAAAACAGAATTACTACAGGCCCTATTCTCCCACGTGCATGAGTGATTAAAGCTGCGTAATTATGCGGATTCTGTCCATGCAGAATTCTCCCCCTCATCTTAAGTCTACGCTGCGCGCCTTCATCCAAGATGTGCGCTTCGGGTGGAGCAACCCTTAAATGTGGGTGTTCCCAGTAGAATCTGGATTTTCCCTTAATTCTCAAATTTAAAGTGTTATCTTTATGGATTTCAATGACATTCGCAAGTGTTAAGAAAACTCCATGTTCCATTTTTTTCACACAGCCAATAAAAAAAGGCATTAAGGAGAAGTCCCCCTCATTAGTTATGATCATAACTTAAGCACTTGTGCCTAATTTACGCGGGGTGGGAGTGTTTGCAGTCTGGATGGGAGAATAAGAAGCGTGCTTAACATTAAGCGCGTAAAAAAAACAAACAGGAGAATAGGACTCTAGGTGCCGATATACAGAGGTGTGGACTCGAGTCACATGACTTGGACTCGAGTCAGACTCGAGTCATGAATTTGATGACTTTAGACTCGACTTGACAAAATGTAAAAAGACTTGCAACTCGACTTCGACTTTAACATCAATGACTTGTGACTTCACTTGGACTTGAGCCTTTTGAATTGACATGACTTGACATGACTTGCTACTTTCCCCAAAACCCAAAGATGAAAAAGTTATTCGGGAGCGCTCCGTATTTTTCATTGTGTACTTGTCTATCAGCGTTGCGTGTGTCAGCTGGTGTGCTCTCAGTACAACAGCCAATCAAATTAGATCTACTTTGTTTTCATCACACAGCATTCATCCAATCAAATTGCAGGACAACCAACGAAGAAGACATGTCCAAACCACACGCCAGTGAACAAAAAATGATACCTAAAATAATTTTGTTTGGGTATAAAAATTACGAGGTGGTCAACACAAAACGGTTTGCAGTATGCAACACATGCGGTTCGAAAATTACTGATGGAGAGGCAACAACTTCCAACTTCGTCCGGCATTTGAAGTTGCACAAAGAACGGTAAGTTTTGAATGTAAGATAACGTTTATTGGCTAAGTAACGTGACTTTTATTTGCTGTGTAGTTAAATCAGTGAGGCTGTAAACTCACTGCTAACGTTATAACGTTATTGCAAACACGGGAATCTGTTGCAGTTCACTACCTTATTCATACTTTTTGTTCAGTGATTTTTTTTTAAGCAGGGTTACGTTAGTCAATATATCACACGTAACGTTAGACGGCGGTCAGCAGCACCGCGTATTTTAGCCACCTAAAAAAAGACAAAAATAGTAAAATAAAGGTCAGTTAAAATGTATACTATATTATGAATATGTGTACCGTTTTAGCTAGCTTTCTGACATACTGTTGGTTGTTTACCTCAGTGGTCCCCAACCACCGGGCCGCGGCCCGGTACTGGTCCGTGGATCGATTGGTATCGGGCCTCACAAGAAATAATTTTTATTTTTTTTATTTTTTTAATTAAATCAACATAAAAAACAAAATATACACTTACAAGTAGTGCACCAACCCAAAACAACTCTCTCCCCCCTTTTGTTCTGGGCATTGAACATGAAGACTCTTCCTTCACTGTTCCGAGTGGCCATGAGAGTCTTGGCAGTGCCTGCCTCCAGTGCTCCAGTGGAGCGAGTTTTCAGCCATGGTGGCATCATACTACGCCCCCATCGAGCACAAATGACTGACAGACTCTTGGCTAATTTGGTCTTTTGCAAATGCAATGCAGCATAGGGCCCTGACATATAAAAAGTACAACTTTTTTGTTATGTTCACGTATATGTCATGTTTTTTCAATGTTAACACTTTTGTACAAATAAGTACATTTGCACTTTATTTTTCAATGTGTTTGTTCTGTAAAGGAATGAGTTAATGTTTAAAATGACTGGTTAATAGTGCTATTATAAAGTGCAATGTCAGCACAATTTTCTTTCCTGCAATTTAAAATGCACTTGTTTTAATAAATAAATACAGCGTTTGAAAAGCATACACAATCTGTGTTAATATATTAGTCTGTGGTTAAAAGGACTTGAAAGGACTCGAAACTCAAAATGCAGGACTTAGGACTTGACTTGAGACTTTCCAGTCTTGACTTTGGACTTGACTCGGGGCTTGCCTGTCTTGACTCGGGACTTGACTCGGACTTGAGGGCAAAGACTTGAGACTTACTTGTGACTTGCAAAACAATGACTTGGTCCCACCTCTGCCGATATAACATACCCTCCTTTCTTAAGAGAAACTACTGTATTTGACCATTCTTTTCCCAGTGCCATCCTGTTCAATCATTTCCTATCAATTTCAAGTGTTTTAACTTTAATGAGAATATATATTTATATATTTTTTTATCTCTGCCGAAATATGCAGGGCTTTGGCAAGCAGGAGTAGGTTGCTAATGGAATTTTTTTTACAGGAAAAAAGTCCATTATTTTCAAATGCAAATGTTGACAGGTATGAGACATACACTATATTGCTAAAAGTATTTGGCCACCTGCCTTTACTCACATATGAACTTGAAGTGCCATCCAATGGAATTGTCCAAAATGTTTTGGTATCCTAGAGCATTCAAAGTTCCTTTCCCTGGAACTAAGGGGCCAAGCCCAACTCCTGAAAAACCAACCCCACACCATAATTCCTCCTCCACCAAATTTCACAATCGGCACAATGCAGTCCGAAATGTAGCGTTCTCCTGGCAACCTCCAAACCCAGACTGGTCCATCAGATTGCCAGATGGAAAAGCATGATTCATCAGTCCAGAGAAGGTGTCTCCACTGCTCCAGAGTCCAGTGGCGACGTGCTTTACACCACTGCATCCCACGCCTTGAATTGGACTTGGTGATGTATGGCTTAGATGCAGCTGCTCAGCCAAGGAAACCCATTCCATGAAGCTCTCTGCGTACTGTACGTGGGCTAATTGGAAGGTGACATGAAGTTTGGAGCTCTGTAGCAACTGACTGTGCAGAAAGTCTTTGCACTATGCGCTTAAGCATCTGCTGACTCCTCTCTGTCAGTTTACATGGCCTACCACTTGGTGGCGGAGTTGCTGTTGTTCCCAAACTCTTCACTTTTCTTAAAATAAAGTTGACTTTGGAATATTTAGGAGCAAAGAAAACAGTCTCCATGCCTAAGTGCTTGATTCTATACACTGGGCCAAGTGATTAGGACATCTGATTCTCATCTTTTGGATGGGTGGCCAAATACTTTTGGCAATATAGTGTATCTACTGCCAGTGCACAATATTATGTGTAGTATAGATAAACTATTTATTTTTCAAATCAGACTGAAAAGAAAAACAAACATCCTCGTAAAAGTTACACCCTTGATTCAACAGCTCATATATTATCTAAAAAGTGTAAGCCTTAAATTCAAAATGCCTTTTTGTAAATAGGACCAGAACAGTAAACCTTCTCCATTGTCCAAAGACAGTAATGAGTGATCCCTCAGTTAGAGATGATCGCATAGTCTGTTTGACACAAACCTTTTAGGTCCTAAACGTACACCATGCACAGATTAATAAATACATGACAAAGTAGAAAACTTACCAGCTGGAAGTGTGTCACACCAACGGAACACTTATCGTTCATTTCCTTTTGATGTTTGTTCTGAACCAAACACTCCATAAGATCACCGTTGTCAATTTGGTTGTCTGCCAAATCCTTGCCAGACACACAGAAATCTTTTTTACAATCCTCCAAACAACATAGCATTGTTATTTTCTACATTTTAAAAATCCAAAAGGTTTATGGAGTGATAATGATGACAGAAAACTAATCTAACTCTTCTTTACTGCTCCACTCTAGTTGTTAAATTGTAGACTGAAAACGCAATACCAGTGTATACCTTACCAATTAACAGTGGTACCTCGACTTACAAGTTTTTGGGAGCCCTCTCTCGGCTTGGTATGTTTTAGGTCAGTGTTTTCAACCACTGTGCCGCGGACTCGTGCCGTGAGATACAGTCTGGTGTGCCGTGGGAGATTATGTAATTTCACCTAATTGGGTTAAAAACCTTTTTTGCAAACCAGTAATTATAATCCGCAAATGTGCCGTTGTTGAGTGTCTGTGCTGTCTAGAGCTCGGCAGAGTAACCGTGTAATACTCTTCCATTACAGTAGGTGGCAGCAGGTAGCTAATTGCTTTGTAGATGTCGGGAACATGGTTTGTCGTGATCACAATATGCGGGAGGCAGTGTGTAGGTAAAAAGGTATCTAACACTTAAACCAAAAATAAACAAAAGGCGAGTGCCGCTAAGTGCCGCTAAGAAAAGGCATTGAAGCTTAGGGATGGCTGTGCAAACTGAATCGCAAAATGGATCACATCATGGAGAAGTTTGCTGAGAAGAAGAATTTAATTGAATTTGAGAGGAACCAGCATGGACAAATAGAGCAGGCAAGTCATTGTTTTTGACTGCTCGAGGAAAACAACATCCTAATCTACAATTTGACTCCCTTGAATGGCCTTGACGCTATCAGGAACAGGCTGTTCTGAAAAACACCCCCTAGGACACCTCAACGATGGGACGCATTTGACCTCCCTTTTTCTCAACAACACCTGGTGTCGAACTTTGAGATCGGCCCCAGTCCACAAAAACATTTCAACATCACACCCAAGTTAATTGGGCATACATGCAAGCACCCGCCCCTTCCTCAACCAACGCCTTCATCACTGCTTAATTCCTGGGGTTATGGATGGCTTGTAGCGCTTTATAGCAGCAGGCCGGCCTAGAGGGCCCCAAATCCCCCCCCCCCTGTTGCAAGTTGTTGTGATTATATGTAACATGTTTATGTGTGCTATGCTATGTGAGGTTTTTTCCCTTGGAGTCAGTCTGGACCCCCTCCCGAGGGTCCAGCCTTAGACTGATATTTTTTACTCTTCCCCCCTATCCCAATATCACCTATTTCCCACCTTTTTTAAGGAGCGCCGTAAGTGGCTGATCTGTTGGCGGTTCCGTCTTGTCTCCCTGTAACGTATGTCTGCTCTTAGTGGGACTGTGCCAAAAAGGAAATTTCAGTTCTTATGTGTCTTGAACATGTTATGGACAATAATAAAGCATCTTGAAATCTTGAAAGCGAAACTAAAACTGAACTGACTGCAAAGTAAACAAAAACAGAATGCTGGACAACAGCAAAGACTTACAACGTGTGGAGCAGACGGCGTCCACAAAGTACATCCGTACATGACATGACAATCAACAATGTCCCCACAAAGAAGGATAGCGTCCGCACAACTTAAATAGTCTTGATTGTGAAAACAAAGCAGGTGTGGGGAATAGCGTTCGAAGAAGACATAAAACTGCAACAGAAAAATACCAACAAAAGAGGAAAAGACACCAAAATAGGAGCACTGCACAAGAACTAAAACACTACACACAGGAAAACACCAAAGAACTCAAAATAAGTCACGGAGTGATGTGACATGTCGTGACCAGAGGTGGGTAGAGTAGCCAGAAATTGTACTCAAGTAAGAGTACTGTTACTTTAGAGATTTATTACTCAAGTAAAAGTAAGGAGTAGTCACCCAAATTTACTTGAGTAAAAGTAAAAAGTATGTTGTGAAAAAACTACTCAAGTACTGAGTAACTGATGAGTAACATACACACTCATATCATATCATATATATATATATATATGTATGTGTGGGGAAAAAAAATCACAAGACTATTTCATCTCTACAGGCCTGTTTCATGAGGGGGGTACCCTCAATCGTCAGGAGATTTTAATGGGAGCATTCGCATACCATGGTTTATATAGGGCACAGAGTGGGTGGGTACAGGCTGGCCTAGGGGCGTGGTGATTGGCTCATGTGTTACCTAGGAGGTGTTTCCGTCTATGGCGGCATGTTGTTACAATTTCGCTGCGCTTGTTGAGGGATGACAGGTCTGGACGGTAAATAATAAACAGTTTCTCTTTCAAGCATAGGTTGCATCTTTTATTACCACTATTGTAAGGTGTGCTGGATGCAAGAATTTGCCATGTTATTGAATATTCAACATTATTGTCTTTGAGGTCCCAAATGTGTTTGCTGAGTTCTGTGGTATTTCGCAGGTTTTTGTTCCTGAAAGAAGCCTTGTGGTTGTTCCATCTGGTTTTGAATTCACCCTCGGTTAATCCTACATAATCCTGCGAAAATACCACAGAACTCAGCAAACACATTTGGGACCTCAAAGACAATAATGTTGAATATTCAATAACATGGCAAATTCTTGCATCCAGCACACCTTACAATAGTGGTAATAAAAGATGCAACCTATGCTTGAAAGAGAAACTGTTTATTATTTACCGTCCAGACCTGTCATCCCTCAACAAGCGCAGCGAAATTGTAACAACATGCCGCCATAGACGGAAACACCTCCTAGGTAACACATGAGCCAATCACCACGCCCCTAGGCCAGCCTGTACCCACCCACTCTGTGCCCTATATAAACCATGGTATGCGAATGCTCCCATTAAAATCTCCTGACGATTGAGGGTACCCCCCCCTCATGAAACAGGCCTGTAGAGATGAAATAGTCTTGTGATTTTTTTTTTCCCCACACATACATATATTGCGCTCTACTACGGTATCGAGCACTATTTTTTGGATAACCTTATTAAGACATATATATATATATATATATATATATATATATATATATATATATATATATATACATACATACATATACATTGATATATACAGTATATAATTTATAAGTATTTATTTTGCTGTTTTTGTTTACATGTTAAAGGTGTTTTAATGAATATACATGCATGTTTAACATATAGATTCCTTTCTTTAATGAAGACTAGAATATAAGTTGGTGTATTACCTGATTCTGATGACTTGCGTTGATTGTAATCAGACAGTCGTGATGATAACGTCCACGTTTTCAAATGCAGGAGAAGAAACGTTCCTCCTTTCTGTCTAATACCACATGAAAGTGGTGGGTTTTTGGCATCCTATTTGTCCAGCTTCCATATTCGTTTTTATACACTTTACAAGAAATATATTGGCGTCAAACTCCGTAGCTTGCTAGCTTGTTTACGCTGGCTTTTGGAGACTCTTGTTTTGAAAGCGCAGGCTCGATGGCGCGGCACTTTTATTGTGAAGACAGGAACGTCCTCATGTGCGGTCAGTCTTGAGGCTTTTGACGGTACGGTTGAAATAAAACAAGTATCTTTTTTCCTTCACACTTTTGATTGATTGATTGGAACTTTTATTATTAGATTGCACAGTGCAGTACACATTCCGTACAATTGACCACTAAATGGTAACATCCCAATAAGTTTTTCAACTTGTTTAAGTCAGGTCATGTGACCGCCTGGCTCTGTTTGATTGGTCCAACGTCACCAGTGACTGCATCTGATTGGTGGAACGAAGTGAAACGTCACCAGTAAGGCAGGCACTTTGAAGGTCTGTCTGACAGACCAAAACAAACAAAGCGTGCATTAACAGATCGATAAAAATTAGTAGCGAGCTGAATGTAGATAAAAGTAGCGGAGTAAAAGTAGCGTTCCTTCTCTATAAATATACTTAAGTAAAAGTAAAAGTATGTTGCATTAAAACTACTCTTAGAAGTACAATTTATCCCAAAAGTTACTCAAGTAGATGTAACGGAGTAAATGTAGCGCGTTACTACCCACCTCTGGTCGTGACAATACTTAGAGACAAGAGCTATAGTGATGCATGGTTGGTTATGGTTTGAATTCATATCCAACAATTGCGAGAAAGACTTTTTATTGTCAATATCGGCTACTGAGTTTCATTTTTTTATGTTTTCTACTGGTGGTGTGCCTCGGAATTTTTCAATGAAAAAAATGTGCCTTGGCTCTGAAAAGGTTGAAAAACACTGCTTTAGGTTGTGAGCAAACATTAAGGTTATGAGCCTTCCCACTGCTACAGTAGTTGGTATGATGAATGTCATAGTAAACCATGTAAGATCTGACAAAACATATGATGTCTCACTCGCTAGCATTGGCTTGTAGCTCATTAGAGGGGAGAAACTCTTTCATCTACACCAGGGAACAGTTGTTAGCGGCACCAGTTATTAGCATCCATCTAACGGACCCGGCGCTAACTAACCAGATCCCGGAAGAGCTAAAAAGGACTAATGGAGGTGCTCGTGCCTGTCGAGGGAAAGGGAGACGCTCGAGACAGAAGAGGGCTGAAGCGAGGAGGGAGAGAAGGAGATATAAACCATATCTTCCTTCCGTCGTCATGGGTAACGTGCAGTCTCTGGCAAATAAAATGGATGAGTTGTCGGTGCTTGCCGCTAGTCAGAAATAATATCGTGAGTGTAGCCTAATGTGTTTTACTGAGACGTGGCTGCACGACGATGTTCCGGATAGTAACGTCTTTATAAACGGGTTTCAAACGGTGCGCGCTGACCTGGAGCGAACCAACGGCAAGCGTAAAGTAGGGGGGCTTGCTTTGTTTATTAATAAGAAATATTGTCATCCCGGTCATATCACAATAAAAGAGCGCCACTGTGACCCGAATATAGAGATGTTAGCTGTAGGACTCAGACCATATTATTTGCCCAGGGAGATTCCGCATGTTATCATGATGGCAGTATACAGGTAAAAGCCAGTAAATTAGAATATTTTGAAAAATTTGATTTATTTCAGTAATTGCATTCAAAAGGTGTAACTTGTACATTATATTTATTCATTGCACACAGACTGATGCATTCAAATGTTTATTTCATTTAATTTTGATGATTTGAAGTGGCAACAAATGAAAATCCAAAATTCTGTGTGTCACAAAATTAGAATATTGTGTAAGGCTAATACAAAAAAGGGATTTTTAGAAATGTTGGCCAACTGAAAAGTATGAAAATGAAAAATATGAGCATGTACAATACTCAATACTTGGTTGGAGCTCCTTTTGCCTCAATTACTGCGTTAATGCGGCGTGGCATGGAGTCGATGAGTTTCTGGCACTGCTCAGGTGTTATGAGAGCCCAGGTTGCTCTGATAGTGGCCTTCAACTCTTCTGCGTTTTTGGGTCTGGCATTCTGCATCTTCCTTTTCACAATACCCCACAGATTTTCTATGGGGCTAAGGTCAGGGGAGTTGGCGGGCCAATTTAGAACAGAAATACCATGGTCCGTAAACCAGGCACGGGTAGATTTTGCGCTGTGTGCAGGCGCCAAGTCCTGTTGGAACTTGAAATCTCCATCTCCATAGAGCAGGTCAGCAGCAGGAAGCATGAAGTGCTCTAAAACTTGCTGGTAGACGGCTGCGTTGACCCTGGATCTCAGGAAACAGAGTGGACCGACACCAGCAGATGACATGGCACCCCAAACCATCACTGATGGTGGAAACTTTACACTAGACTTCAGGCAACATGGATCCTGTGCCTCTCCTGTCTTCCTCCAGACTCTGGGACCTCGATTTCCAAAGGAAATGCAAAATTTGCATGGTTGGGTGATGGTTTGGGGTGCCATGTCATCTGCTGGTGTCGGTCCACTCTGTTTCCTGAGATCCAGGGTCAACGCAGCCGTCTACCAGCAAGTTTTAGAGCACTTCATGCTTCCTGCTGCTGACCTGCTCTATGGAGATGGAGATTTCAAGTTCCAACAGGACTTGGCGCCTGCACACAGCGCAAAATCTACCCGTGCCTGGTTTACGGACTATGGTATTTCTGTTCTAAATTGGCCCGCCAACTCCCCTGACCTTAGCCCCATAGAAAATCTGTGGGGTATTGTGAAAAGGAAGATGCAGAATGCCAGACCCAAAAACGCAGAAGAGTTGAAGGCCACTATCAGAGCAACCTGGGCTCTCATAACACCTGAGCAGTGCCAGAAACTCATCGACTCCATGCCACGCCGCATTAACGCAGTAATTGAGGCAAAAGGAGCTCCAACCAAGTATTGAGTATTGTACATGCTCATATTTTTCATTTTCATACTTTTCAGTTGGCCAACATTTCTAAAAATCCCTTTTTTGTATTAGCCTTAAGTAATATTCTAATTTTGTGACACACGGAATTTTGGATTTTCATTTGTTGCCACTTCAAATCATCAAAATTAAATGAAATAAACATTTGAATGCATCAGTCTGTGTGCAATGAATAAATATAATGTACAAGTTACACCTTTTGAATGCAATTACTGAAATAAATCAAGTTTTTCAAAATATTCTAATTTACTGGCTTTTACCTGTACATTCCCCCCTCTGCTAACGCTGCAGCTGCCAGTGACGTCATCCACAGCTCGAAAGCCAGACTACAAACCAAGCACCCGAAAGCGCTCATCCTCATCTCGGGGGATTTTAACCATGCTACTATGGACAAATCACTACCCAACTTCACTCAGTATGTCAGCTGCCACACCAGAGGAAATAAGATCCTGGACCTGCTGTACGCAAACATCAAGGATGCGTATAGCTCCTTACCACTACCAGAGCTGGGCCGGTCAGACCACAACCTTGTTTACCTCAACCCCTGTTATGTGCCTCTGATCAAAAGACAGCCTGTGACCAAACAAACAGTGAGATGGTGGTCAGAAGGGGTCCAAGAGACACTACAGGGCTGTTTTGAGGTAACTGACTGGCAGGTGCTCATGGAGCCTCATGGAAAGGACATAGACGGGCTCAGAGAGTGCATCACAGACTATATCAACTTCTATGTTGACTCAAATGTCCCATCAAGGACGGTCACCTGCTACCCAAACAACAAGCCGTGGGTGACCAAGGACATCAAAGCCCTACTGAATGAGAAGAAGAGGGCATTCAATGCTGGTAACAGGGAGGAGGTGAAAAGAGTTCAGGGGCTGCTGAAGACCAAACTCAGGGAGGCCAAGGAGAACTACAGAAGAAAGCTGGAAGGGAAGCTGAAGGACAACAACATGAAGGCGGTTTGGATAGGTATGCAGCCCATCACCGGCCTCAAACCGGTGGGGGGTAGGGGTGGACGGAGACAAAGAGAGGGCCAATGAACTAAACCAGTTCTTTAACAGGTTTGACCCAGTGGCTCCGACAAGCTCCTGCCCCCCCCCAAGACATGTCAGCTGGCCCCCTGACAACCTCAGCGAATCAATCCATGCCCCCTCCCCTCCTCACAGCCCCCCAACTCCAATGACTACCTCCCCCCACTTAACACCTCACCCTCAGCTTGATGACACCCCTCCCCCAACAACCAGAGACCCCCCCAGTGTGTCTGTCTGCAGAACAGGTGAATGCACAGCTAAATAAGCTACAAACAGGCAAGGCCGCGGGTCCTGACGGTGTGAGCCCCAGGGTGCTCAAAGCCTGCGCCCCACAGCTGTGTGGTGTGCTCCAGCACATCTTCAACATGAGCCTTAGGCTGCAGAAAGTCCCCACACTGTGGAAAACCTCATGCGTGGTCCCCATCCCCTAGTGCACGCGACCCAGCACGTCGAAGGGCTACAGGCCGGTGGCTCTAACCTCCCATGTAATGAAGGCCAAGGAGAGGTTGGTTCTGGAACAACTCCGCCCTACAGTGAAGCACCACCTGGACCCACTCCAATTCGCCTACCAGCCCCGACTGGGAATAGAGGACGCAGTCATCTACCTACTGAACCGAGCCCACATCCACCTAGACAAGCCTGCGAGCAGTGTGAGGGTCATGTTTTTTGACTTCTCCAGTGCTTTCAATACCATACGGCCTGGACTACTGGGTGTGAAGTTGGAGACGATGCAGGTGGAGGCCCCTTGGTGTCCTGGGTTGTTGATTACCTGACTGACAGACCACAGTACGTGCGACTGCAGGACTGTGTGTCTGACAGGCTGGTCAGCAACACCGGGGCCCCGCAGGGCACAGTCCTCTCCCCCTTCTACTTCGCCATCTACACCACAGATTTCCACTATCACTCAGAGTCCTGCCACCTTCAGAAGTTTTCTGATGACTCTTCGATAGTGGGGTGTATTGAGGATGGTGATGATGAGGAATACAGGGCACTTGTGGAGGACTTTGTCACATGGTGTGGAAAGAACCACCTCCAGCTCAATGTGACGAAGACCAAGGAGCTGGTTGTGGACCTGGGAAGGAGGAGGAGTACTCCGGCGACCCCTGTTTCCATCAGGAGGGTCGATGTGGACATGGTTGAGGATTATAAATAACTCGGTGTACACATCGACAACAAGCTGAATGGGTCAAAACACGCTGAGGCACAGAGCCGCCTCTACTTCCTCAGGAGGCTAGGATCCTTCAACGTCTGTACAAAGATGTTGAAGATGTTCTACGAGTTGGTGGTGGCGGGCGCCTTCTTGTACGCCGTGGCTTGCTGAGGCAGCGGGCTGAGAGCGAGGGACGCAAACAGACTGGACAAGTTGGTAGAGAAGGCCAGTAACGTGGTGGGAGTGGAGCTAGACTCTCTGGCGGTGGTGTCAGAGAGGAGAAGTCTAGCAAAACTCCTAGCCATTATGGACAACACCTCCCACCCACTACACTCGGACCTTGCGGAGAGAATGAACACGTTCAGTGGAAGGCTCAGACTCCCAAAATGCAACACGGAACGACACAGGAGGTCCTTCATACCGACAGCCATCAGACTGTATAATGCACATGTTCCTTGACTGCACTTAAATGTAGAGTATATGTACAATATAGTTATATTATTTATATATTATATTATTTATAATTATTATTGTCTATTGTGAGCGAACTGTGGTGCTGAATTTCCCCCCGGGATCAATAAAGTACTTTCTATTTTATTCTATTCTATTCTATTACTGTAGCTTGTAGCCGATCGATAGCAAGCAAGACATAATCTTTTATTCATATATACTTTCATTGAATCAAAGACTTCAAAGATTATTTATTGACCAGAAAGAAATCATTGAAACACGTGAGGGTAGCTGACTTGGCGTAGCAGTACGAGTGTAGCACTTTACAATCTGCACATTACTAACGCTGAATAAGTCGAAAAGGCCACCCAAAGGCGTTAAGATAATCGCTAAATGGAGGACATTTATCCATGACAATATGGAAAAGTTAGATACCGATGCATTACTTTATCAAAATACTGTAGTTGTTCTTAGTACATTCTATAGTATTGTTTTTGATAAGCAATGTCCCGACACAACTTTTTTTACTTACGATATGAACATCAGATTGGGACACATCTACTTTTGATACAACATAATCTTGAAGTTTGTTTTTCTTATTCAAAAGCATGGTACATGTTAAAATAGTGTTGTTTTTGGGGGCCCAGCACCGATTAATTTGATTTCAATTCATTTAAATGAGGACCATTGATTTGAGAATTATTTTGGGTTACAAGCTCCGTCAGAGAACCAATTAACTCCTTAGCCGAGGTACCCCTGTTTTAATATTACTCACCCTGCCCTAAGAAGGTCAAGCAAATTTTATCCATCCATCCATCCATCTTCTTCCGCTTATCCGAGGTCGGGTCGCGGGGGCAGCAGCCTAAGCAGGGAAGCCCAGACTTCCCTCTCCCCAGCCACTTCGTCCAGCTCTTCCTGTGGGACCCCGAGGCGTTCCCAGGCCAGCCGGGAGACATAGTCTTCCCAATGTGTCCTGGGTCTTCCCCGCGGCCTCCTACCAGTCGGACGTGCCCTAAACACCTCCCTAGGGAGGCGTTCGGGTGGCATCCTGACCAGATGCCCGAACCACCTCATCTGGCTCCTCTCGATGTGGAGGAGCAGCGGCTTTACTTTGAGCTCCTCCCGGATGGCAGAGCTTCTCACCCTATCTCTAAGGGAGAGCCCCGCCACCCGGCGGAGGAAACTCATTTCGGCCGCTTGTACCCGTGATCTTGTCCTTTTGGTCATAACCCAAAGCTCATGACCATAGGTGAGGATGGGAACGCAGATCGACCGGTAAATTGAGAGCTTTGCCTTCCGGCTCAGCTCCTTCTTCACCACAACGGATCGATACAGCGTCCGCATTACTGAAGACGCCGCACCGATCCGCCTGTCAATCTCACGATCCACTCTTCTCTCACTCGTGAACAAGACTCCGAGGTACTTGAACTCCTCCACTTGGGGCAAGATCTCTTCCCCAACCCGGAGATGGCACTCCACCCTTTTCCGGGCGAGAACCATGGACTCGGACTTGGAGGTGCTGATTCTCATCCCAGTCGCTTCACACTCAGCTGCGAACCGATCCAGTGAGAGCTGAAGATCCTGGCCAGATGAAGCCATCAGGACCACATCATCTGCAAAAAGCAGAGACCTAATCCTGCAGCCACCAAACCAGATCCCCTCAACGCCTTGACTGCGCCTAGAAATTCTGTCCATAAAAGTTATGAACAGAATCGGTGACAAAGGGCAGCCTTGGCGGAGTCCAACCCTCACTGGAAACGTGTCCGACTTACTACCGGCAATGCGGACCAAGCTCTGGCACTGATCATACAGGGAGCGGACTGCCACAATCAGACAGTCCGATACCCCATACTCTCTGAGCACTCCCCACAGGACTTCCCGAGGGACACGGTCGAATGCCTTCTCCAAGTCCACAAAACACATGTAGACTGGTTGGGCAAACTCCCATGCACCCTCAAGGACCCTGCCGAGAGTATAGAGCTGGTCCACAGTTCCACGACCAGGACGAAAACCACACTGTTCCTCCTGAATCCGAGGTTCGACTATCCGGCGTAGCAAATTTTATTTCATTTTAATTATATTTTCTTTACACCATCAAATTTCAAGAGAAGTAATTTAAGGATACCTTTTGTATAGAACATGTCTGTACTTTGACCTTTTTTAAACAAATTAAATGTTACTACTCTAAATTGAATGGTAGCATGTTATTTATATCCTTACAATTTCCCATCTGTTCTCTCTTGCATGCGAAAGAACGATTGCATTGGTTAAATTATCTTAATTCAGATTTTTCAGGTTATTTTGAAGTGTTTGTATTGCATTATATTTGGAAGGTTTTTAAAATGTAACTCTGGAGGAGCGATCGCAACACATTTGACTTTAATATGTGCATGCAAATTTTTCTTAAGTGTTCGTTAGCCAAAACCCTCTCAACCCACACACATGCTAGCTAGATATACAGATGCACGCACAGGTGCTGACTACAGTTGTTGGCTACAGTGCACAAATTATATGCGCACAGTGCAGACAACTGTAATGTGATTGTTCCACAGGTGCACACACAGGTGGAACAATCACATTACAGTCGTCTGCACTGTGCACGTTAGAGATGCGCGGTTTGCGGACACAACCGCGGAGTCCGCGGATTATCCGCGGATCGGGCGGATGAAATTAAAAAAAATAAGATTTTATGCGATGAGGTGGCGACTTGTCCAGGGTGTACCCCGCCTTCCGCCCGATTGTAGCTGAGATTGGCTCCAGCGCCCCCCGCGACCCCAAAAGGGAATAAGCGGTAGAAAATGGATGGATGGAAGATTTTATCCGCGCGCGGGTCGGGTCGGGTGGATTAATTAGATATATATATATATATATTATTATTATTTTTTTTTTTTTGCGGGTGGCAGTTAAACCAATTGGTAAATATATATACATAGTTAAATGTTGTTACCCACATACGAAAAACGAGCAGGCACCTGCTGCATATGCCACAACAGAAGAAAAGAAAAGAAAAGAGATGGACACTTTTACGGAGCGGAGAAGGGACGCCTCGCCGGGGTCCGGGACCGAGGCCCCTTCCCCCGAGAGGGCCCCACCGGGAGCCGTAGCTGAGGCGATCCGCGAGAAGGGCCCGACGCACGTCCAGGGTCACTACCGCGCCCACCGCACCGACACCCCGCCTCGTCCGCCTTCGCCGCGGCCGGCGTCACGCGCAGCAGGTAAGCAGCTTACCTGCCCGCCACCCCCGTGGCCGGGGGCTTGTAACAGGGGTCACTCCGCGCGCTCCGCCCGCGCAGCTTACCTGCCCGCCACCCCTGTTGCCGGGGGCGCGTAACAGGGGTCACTCCGCGCGCAGTGCGCTCACGAAAGGGGTGGGGCTCACCCTGGTTGATATAGAGAGCAGGACGGTGGCCATGGAAGTCGGAACCCACTAAGGAGTGTGTAACAACCCACCTGCCGAATCAACTAGCCCTGAAAATGGATGGCGCTGGAGCGTCGGGCCCATATACCCGTCCGTCGCCGGCAGCGAGACGCGCTTGGAGGTGCGCTTAGCGCGGCTCCCATATGATTGCGCACTGGTGTGCGTCTGGGTCGTGACAGCGTGGCACGCGAAAGTCTGTGCTGCGTTGGATCAGTCTCCTTTCTTTAACAGGCAAAAGCTTTATAACCTCAGTGAGGTTATAAAGCGTGCGCACCAAACACGAAGCAAGGCCATGGTGCAGGAGAACAAAGGACTTCTTTCATTTAAGGTTTGTGATAAACCATCAAACTCATTCGTTAAAAGGACTCTATAGTAATATAAAGCGAATTTTTCTGGACATTATCATGCAAGAAAAGTATATTTTTGGGACCGCGATCACCGCGTAATGATTTTTAAAGGTTGCATGACAAACATTTAACTGTCCCATGTGATCAGCCAGTGCGATTGGAAATCCATGCTCAATTATTGCCTCCGTAAATAAAACTTCGGCATTCATCACATCCAAAGAATCTGTTTGGGCGACGAAAAACGTTGAAAGTTTTCCACTTGTATCGCTAGCAACGGCATTAGACTTGTGTTTTTTTGTCCCAACGTGGTCTTTTACATCCCTAATTCCTCCGTGTCCGATCGAAAAATCTTGTCTGCACAAGGTGCAATTCGCGTAGTTTTCACCCTTTTTTTTTTTTTTAATTAATGAAAAACCCGGAATAGGTTGATGAAAACCGTACGAATTACGGGAAAACCGGAGTAGTTGGCAGGCTCACTAATGCCTTGCATCATCTATATTAGATCGGGCGGATGGCGGGCGGGTGCAGTTCTGATCAAACGTTACATCGGGTGGATGGCGGATGGTTGACGACTTTCTGACGCGGTTGCGGATGAAATAAATTGCCTATCCGCGCATCTCTAGTGCACGTATAATTTGTGCACTGTAAACAACAATAACAAACACTGTCAAACAGATGTTTGTCAGTGTGTGTGTGTGTGTGTGTGTGTGTAAAATATTCTTACATGGCAGTGGACCTGGATCATGGGTTCACACGCTCTGATTAGCAGTGCATCTATTTGGATGTCCTGATTGAGACAGCAACATGAAAAGGGATTAATGTATGATTCCACGATATTAGCTGAGTGATAACATTGTTAGACTCGGACCTCTGATTCTAACTCTGTCAGGTTGCCCACAACTTCCCTGCAGGCAGACACCAGGTCCTCTAAGTGCTCCTGCAAACACTCCAGCTCCTGTAAACAAACACTAATCAACCTATTTTCTGTGTGGAATCACCTTGAGCAAGAATGTACAGTGCAGTATGTGCTATGCATGAGATATTAACTCCAAAGAGGTGCAGAGATTTGTATCACCCTTCAATATCATCATAGGATTGTATCACCATCGCTCCGTTATCTGACCTGTCCAGTGTCCGTCTTCTCGCTGCACCACTTTCCAAGGTCCGTCATGCAGCGCTTCTGCAGCTCAGGATCCAGCTTTACATCTAGCGCCCTCTGGTGGAGAATCCGCTGAACCTCCATTTTGCAGTCCCGAGATAACTGCATAAACACATACACACGTTTAAACAAGGGAAACCCACAACGCGATTTACTTACTTAAAATTTTCACTCCAAAGTATTCAACTCTCATTCATTTGCAAAGTGTATTAACTTACAGTATTTTCCAATAGACTAACAAAACAAAACACACTTAACAGCTAAACAAATCATATATTACAAATGATCAATGTTCCCTCTTATTCAGGGGTGTCAAACTCATTTTAGATGGGGGGTCACATGGAGAAAAATCTACTCCCAAGTGGGCCGGACTGGTAAAATCACGGCACTTATAACTTAAAAATAAAGACAACTTCAGATTGTTTTCTTTGTTTGAAAATAGACCAAGCACATTCTGAAAATGTACAAATCATAATGTTTTTTTTTTTTTTTTTTTTTTTTTTACACTTACATGTTGTGGTTAATAGCAGAGGTGTGGACTCGAGTCACATGACTTGGACTCGAGTCAGACTCGAGTCATGAATTTGATGACTTTAGACTCGACTTGACAAAATGTAAAAAGACTTGCAACTCGACTTAGACTTTAACATCAATGACTTGTGACTTCACTTGGACTTGAGCCTTTTGAATTGACATGACTTGACATGACTTGCTACTTTCCCCAAAACCCAAAGATGAAAAAGTTATTCGGGAGCGCTCCGTATTTTTCATTGTGTACTTGTCGTCAGCTGGTGTGGTCTCAGTACAACAGCCAATCAAATTAGATCTACTTTGTTTTCATCACACAGCATTCATCCAATCAAATTGCAGGACAACCAACGAAGAAGACATGTCCAAACCACACGCCAGTGAACAAAAAATGATACCTAAAATAATTTCGTTTGGGTATAAAAATTACGAGGTGGTCAACACAAAACGGTTTGCAGTATGCAACACATGCGGTTCGAAAATGACTGATGGAGAGGCAACAACTTCCAACTTCGTCCGGCATTTGAAGTTGCACAAAGAACGGTAAGTTTTGAATGTAAGATAACGTTTATTGGCTAAGTAACGTGACTTTTATTTGCTGTGTAGTTAAATCAGTGAGGCTGTAAACTCACTGCTAACGTTATAACGTTATTGCAAACACGGGAATCTGTTGCAGTTCACTACCTTATTCATACTTTTTGTTCAGTGATTTTTTTAAGCAGGGTTACGTTAGTCAATATATCACACGTAACGTTAGACGGCGGTCAGCAGCACCGCGTATTTTAGCCACCTAAAAAAAGACAAAAATAGTAAAATAAAGGTCAGTTAAAATGTATACTATATTATGAATATGTGTACCGTTTTAGCTAGCTTTCTGACATACTGTTGGTTGTTTACCTCAGTGGTCCCCAACCACCGGGCCGCGGCCCGGTCCTGGTCCGTGGATCGATTGGTATCGGGCCGCACAAGAAATATATATATATATATTTTTTTATTAAATCAACATAAAAAACACAAGATACACTTACAAGTAGTGCACCAACACAAAAAAACTCTCTCCCCCTTTTGTTCTGGGCATTGAACATGAAGACTCTTCCTTCACTGTTCCAAGTGGCCATGAGAGTCTTGGCAGTGCCTGCCTCCAGTGCTCCAGTGGAGCGAGTTTTCAGCCATGGTGGCATCATACTACGCCCCCATCGTGCACAAATGACTGACAGACTCTTGGCTAATTTGGTCTTTTGCAAATGCAATGCAGCATAGGGCCCTGACATATAAAAAGTACAACTTTTTTGTTATGTTCACGTATATGTCATGTTTTTTCAATGTTAACACTTTTGTACAAATAAGTACATTTGCACTTTATTTTTCAATGTGTTTGTTCTGTAAAGGAATGAGTTAATGTTTAAAATGACTGGTTAATAGTGCTATTATAAAGTGCAATGTCAGCACAATTTTCTTTCCTGCAATTTAAAATGCACTTGTTTTAATAAATAAATACAGCGTTTGAAAAGCATACACAATCTGTGTTAATATATTAGTCTGTGGTTAAAAGGACTTGAAAGGACTCGAAACTCAAAATGCAGGACTTAGGACTTGACTTGAGACTTTCCAGTCTTGACTTTGGACTTGACTCGGGGCTTGCCTGTCTTGACTCGGGACTTGACTCGGACTTGAGGGCAAAGACTTGAGACTTACTTGTGACTTGCAAAACAATGACTTGGTCCCACCTCTGGTTAATAGTATTCTATCTTTATTTGTCGTTATTTATGCTTTCTGAATACATTATGTGATAATGTTCATCAGTCAACTCCATCCATCCATCCATCCATTTTCTACCGCTTGTCCCTTTCGGGGTCGCTGGAGCCTGCATTCAACTCATTGGTGTTAATTTTCACACTATCAAGATAAAAAAATTATATCAAAATCAAATGTAGTTTGCTAATTTTCCTCGATTGGTGCACTAATCATGTTTTTTTGTTTTTGTTTTTTTTAACATATGTAGCATAATCTACAAAGATACAAATAATTGCTATTGCGACATCTAGTGCACACATTTAGAACAGCTGTTTCTTTCATTTAAAAATTTCGGCTCATTTTTATACTTAGCAAACTCATCCCGCGGGCCGAATAAAACCTGTTTGCGGGCCTAATCCGGCCCTCGGGCCGTATGTTTGACACCCCTGCTCTAATTTTTCATGTATGTGAGCAAACGCAAAAACACCCTGAGCATTCAGTGGAATACAGACGTGCACAATGTGGTCATACATCTATCTCAAACCTGACATAACAATTTAAATGTCTTATTGTTATATTCAAATGACAGTAGTCATTTTCATGAGATTATTTTCTAATATAAGTGATTTGGCCCACTTAAATATTGTTTTTTTTTATCAGCTATGTACTATAGTATTTTATGCCTGGGTGGGGGTCATGCTTTGGAAAGATTGTGTAGCCCTTTTAGTGATCACATTTAGTTCCCCTTAAAACATTCACATGTTGCATGAGATTAAGTGTACATTCCTGTAACTTTCTGTCTGTCAAATAAATATTTCCATTAGCAATTCTGTAATTTAGTAACATCATTTCATGATTATTTTCCAAAAAATAACATGATTAATACATGACAGTAGAATAAGCACACATCTGATTGAAAAGCCATAGTGTAACGACCTGTAATATACAGGTAAAAGCCAGTAAATTAGAATATTTTGAAAAACTTGATTTATTTCAGTAATTGCATTCAAAAGGTGTAACTTGTACATTATATTTATTCATTGCACACAGACTGATGCATTCAAATGTTTATTTCATTTAATTTTGATGATTTGAAGTGGCAACAAATGAAAATCCAAAATTCCGTGTGTCACAAAATTAGAATATAACTTAAGGCTAATACAAAAAAGGGATTTTTAGAAATGTTGGCCAACTGAAAAGTATGAAAATGAAAAATATGAGCATGTACAATACTCAATACTTGGTTGGAGCTCCTTTTGCCTCAATTACTGCGTTAATGCGGCGTGGCATGGAGTCGATGAGTTTCTGGCACTGCTCAGGTGTTATGAGAGCCCAGGTTGCTCTGATAGTGGCCTTCAACTCTTCTGCGTTTTTGGGTCTGGCATTCTGCATCTTCCTTTTCACAATACCCCACAGATTTTCTATGGGGCTAAGGTCAGGGGAGTTGGCGGGCCAATTTAGAACAGAAATACCATGGTCCGTAAACCAGGCACGGGTAGATTTTGCGCTGTGTGCAGGCGCCAAGTCCTGTTGGAACTTGAAATCTCCATCTCCATAGAGCAGGTCAGCAGCAGGAAGCATGAAGTGCTCTAAAACTTGCTGGTAGACGGCTGCGTTGACCCTGGATCTCAGGAAACAGAGTGGACCGACACCAGCAGATGACATGGCACCCCAAACCATCACCCAACCATGCAAATTTGGCATTTCCTTTGGAAATCGAGGTCCCAGAGTCTGGAGGAAGACAGGAGAGGCACAGGATCCACGTTGCCTGAAGTCTAGTGTAAAGTTTCCACCATCAGTGATGGTTTGGGGTGCCATGTCATCTGCTGGTGTCGGTCCACTCTGTTTCCTGAGATCCAGGGTCAACGCAGCCGTCTACCAGCGAGTTTTAGAGCACTTCATGCTTCCTGCTGCTGACCTGCTCTATGGAGATGGAGATTTCAAGTTCCAGCAGGACTTGGCGCCTGCACACAGCGCAAAATCTACCCGTGCCTGGTTTACGGACCATGGTATTTCTGTTCTAAATTGGCCCGCCAACTCCCCTGACCTTAGCCCCATAGAAAATCTGTGGGGTATTGTGAAAAGGAAGATGCAGAATGCCAGACCCAAAAACGCAGAAGAGTTGAAGGCCACTATCAGAGCAACCTGGGCTCTCATAACACCTGAGCAGTGCCAGAAACTCATCGACTCCATGCCACGCCGCATTAACGCAGTAATTGAGGCAAAAGGAGCTCCAACCAAGTATTGAGTATTGTACATGCTCATATTTTTCATTTTCATACTTTTCAGTTGGCCAACATTTCTAAAAATCCCTTTTTTGTATTAGCCTTAAGTAATATTCTAATTTTGTGACACACGGAATTTTGGATTTTCATTTGTTGCCACTTCAAATCATCAAAATTAAATGAAATAAACATTTGAATGCATCAGTCTGTGTGCAATGAATAAATATAATGTACAAGTTACACCTTTTGAATGCAATTACTGAAATAAATCAAGTTTTTCAAAATATTCTAATTTACTGGCTTTTACCTGTACACTTAATGTGTAGTGCTGGAGTTGTCCAACTTTTTGTGTGGCCCTAAACGTATCAGTGGCTAATTGCCATGAGTGTATGTGTTGGTGCAGGTGAGACAGACAGCAAGAGGCTGCTGTTGATATAACAGATGACAAAGAGTTGCTTTTGGCTTGGTTTGTATGGTAGACAATTACCAATTTTGCTAGATAGAAGTATTTTACCATTTTTTTTGGTGTGGCTATGGCCGACAAACAATTTTGCTAAGTAAAGGGGATGGAATTCCTGTCCTCCTTAAAGCGTCTCGACAGGCGTTACAATAATTTAACAGTGTTGACAAACATTGTTTTATCTGTTGTGGCCGCATTTCATCACCGGTTACCCACAGTTGCATTGCAAAATCATACAAAACAAATGATGTGTTTATTTTGTTTAGAGTGGGATTTGATTTTGTGCGTGGCATAGATTTGCTTTGCGCAGAGGACGGGTGAGCAGTGAGCAATTGCGCAGGCGCACACCTTAGAGGGAACTATCTCAGATGATATCTTCTAACTATAACAACCCCAGAGTTCTGTTTAAAACTATTAACACTGTCATTGGTGCTCCCAAATCTGCTGGTTTTGATGCTTCTTTTGAATTCTGTGAAAATTGTCTCCATTTTTTCACTGACAAAATTGTGTCAACTAGAGCCAGTCTATCTCAGCCTTCATATGACCCTTCTGTTCCCCTGCATTTCTCTTCTGTTTTCCATCAGTTTGAGCCGGTGTCCTTTTCTTTTTTAAGTGACACAGTTAGTCATATGAAGCCCTCTGGTTCTCCTGCAGATGCCCTCCCACCTCGCCTGTTTAAGGAGGTACTTGCTACTATTGGATCAAGTGTCCTTAACATTATCAATAGTAGCCTCTCTTCTGGAATAGTTCCAGTAGAGTTTAAACATGCAGTGGTACGACCTCTACTTAAAAAACCCAGCCTCGACCCCTCTCTCCTCTCTAACTTCAGACCTATCTCTAATCTTCCATACATTTCCAAAATATTAGAGAAGGTTGTCTACAGTCAGTTGTTGCCCTTCTTAGAGGATAATGGTATCACTGAGCTGTTCCAGTCCGGTTTTAAAGCCCTCCACAGCACAGAGTCAGCGCTTCTAAAAGTTTTTAACGATATCCTCCTGTCCACTGATTCTGGTAAATATGTTGTCCTGGTGCTTTTAGATCTGTCTGCTGCGTTCCACACCGTCGACCACGCCACCTTAATCACTCGTCTTGAGAACTGTGTGGGCATTAAGGGCGCCGCCCTCAACTGGTTCCGGTCGTACCTAACCGACAGGAGTTTTTGTGTAAAAGTAGACAGTTTTATGTCGTCCACAGCTCCTTTACCACATGGGGTCCCCCAGGGCTCAATCCTTGCCCCAATTTTATTTGCGCTTTACCTTCTCCCCCTTGGTTCTATTTTTAGGAAGTACAGTATTGCATTTCATTTTTATGCCGATGATTGCCAGATTTATTTTCCCATGGCACAAAATAACACGGTTCAACGTCTTATTGACTGCCTGCACGACATCAAAGTCTGGCTTTCAGCTAACTTCCTGAGCCTAAATGACGATAAAACAGAAGTTATGTTGTTCGGTCCAAGTCGCTCTCCCTCCCCCAACGTTGACCTCGGCACTCTGACCCCGTATCTCAGCGACTGTGTCACAAACCTGGGGGTAAAGTTTGACTCAGATTTTAAATTCGAAAAACAAATCAGCAGCGTCGTTCAAAAAAGCTTTTATCAATTACGCCAAATAGCGAAAGTGAAACCGCTTCTATCAAGACATGATCTTGAGAAATTAATCCACGCTTTTATCTCGACTCGTCTTGATTATTGTAATGCCCTGTATGTTGGCATTAGCCAGGCCTCCCTCGCCCGCCTGCAGCTCGTGCAGAACTCTGCTGCTCGTCTGCTAACACAGACCCGCAGACGTGAGCACATCACCCCTATTTTAGCGTCCCTTCACTGGCTCCCTGTGCGTTACCGAATACATTTTAAACTCCTTTTATTTGTTTTTAAATGTCTAAACAACCTCGCGCCAACCTATCTCTCCGACCTCCTTCAGCCTTACTGCCCCACCCGATCCTTAAGATCAGCCGATCAGCTGCTGTTGACGGTCCCTGACACAAGGCTGAAGCTTAGAGGTGACAGAGCTTTCGCCGTTGCTGCTCCCAAGCTCTGGAACGACCTACCCCTGAGTGTTAGACAAGCCTCCTCTCTTCCTGTTTTTAAATCTCTCTTAAAAACATACTTTTATTCCATGGCTTTTAACACTGAGTGATATCCATCCTGCAATGGCGCCCCATAATACACCTGCTGTGATCCTGTTTTTATGTTTTTATTAATTCTATTTTAATTATTTATTTTTTATCGTGTTCTGTTTGTGTTGTGTTGTGTTTGCTCGGTACTCGTTTTATCTTTTAACCTGTTCATTGTACAGCACTTTGGCTACCCCTGTGGTAAATTTTAAATGTGCTCTATAAATAAAGTTGATTTGATTTGATTTGATTTGAACGTTGCAAATGATCTGTATTTTTAGGTGTCAACCTATTCCAACATTGCACCGTTTAAAAACAAATGGTATTTAAATTTTGAACACCATCCTAACACATTCATTGTGCGCAAAGGGTCTCGGGTCTTCAACTCCCCTGCCTGCCATGGAAAGAGGAGAAAAGTTCAATGTCCGAAAATTTGACTGCGAGATTGATAGTCGAATCAGACTTCTCCAATTGAATAGTCGACTATTCTAAGACCCTTACTAATTTACTTTGTCACATATAGTGAAACCTTGATTTACGAACTAAATTGCTTCTTGAACAGAGTTTGTAAATTGAAGTTTGTATAATTCAGCAAATGTGTCCATAAGAAACAATGTAAAAATGTATAATGGTCACCAATTCCCTTTGGTGCCCTCACAAACGATCAAAAATCACAAAAATTGTCATTACGGCGTGGCGCAGTGGAAGAGTGGCGGTGCGCAACCCGAGGGTCCTTGGTTCAATCCCCACCTAGTACCAACCTCGTCATGTCCGTTGTGTCCTGAGCAAGACACTTCACCCTTGCTCCTGATGGGTGCTGGTTAGTGCCTTGCATGGCAGCTCCCTCCATCAGTGTGTGAATGTGTGTGTGAATGGGTAAATGTGGAAGTAGTGTCAAAGCGCTTTGAGTACCTTGAAGGTAGAAAAGCGCTATACAAGTACAACCCATTTATCATTTATTATGGACAACCATATTGCTACAATAATAAACATTTAAAAAAGTAAAATCCACTTACAGTACATTACATACTTGGCCAATAAAACTGATTTTGATTCTGATTAACATCGGCAAAGAAAATGCTGTTTTTTTTAAAAACTTGCTGTGGTACGAAGCCGGCTTCCTCAATCTCTTCAATACGAGCAAGCATGGTTCGCACACAGAAGCATATTTGGCGCAATCCAAAAGTTCATAAAACGAAAAGTTTGCAAAAAGAGGGGTCTTAAATTGAGGTTCCGTTGTGTAATATTAGCCAATATTGATCTACATTAAACTGGTTTAAGCATCTTTAAAGCCCAAAATATATCAAAGTAGCCCCCTGTATTCTTACATTTTTCTAATTGGAAAAAGTTTGGACACCCCTGATATACTCTACGGCAGGCCTGGACAATTATTTTGCCTCGGGGGGCCACATTTAGAAAAGAAAATGTGCCTGGGGGCCGGTATATCTATTTTTAGGAACACTAATACAAAACCTCACAATAATGTCTGATTGAATGCTAAAAACGCTATGACAGACCGCCTCAAAAAACGGAATGGAATTTTACTATTTTTTTTACTAAATGGGACATCCAGAATGTACATGAAAATAAAGAATGTGAGATTTACAATATTAACTATGAACGATAAAACACTGAATATTGACAACATATGAACGTCACACCCCCTCTCTATAGACGTATTTTACAATCAAGCGAAACAATGCAACAAAAATGCAACAAACACAAAGAAATATGAACGCAAACCCCACCTACAATCTGATATATCACGAAGCTTTAGAACTTTGTTGTAAAAATCTGCAGTGAAAACATCACTGCAGATCATAATGGCAGCTACAGTTTACATCTTAAAGATCTAAAATAATTTCTGGGGAATGTCCAGTGGGCCGGATTGAAAAGCATGTGGCCCCCGGGCCTTAATTTGCCCAGGTCTGTTCTACGGTATAGTAGTAAAGTACGAGTTGAGATATTTGACTAACATTTCTGTTGTACACCACTGGCAATTTAAATCAATTGCATAGTGTAATATACTATATAATAGATAAAATAAACAATAATGCCATCTTTAGTATTAATGTAGAAAAACAATTTGCAAATGCGAACCTCGATCTGTGTGTGTTATCAGATTCAAATTTTCGTATCCTAATTTGTGTGTATGTGTTTAGTTTAGAGTGCATGTAAAAAAAATTCTGTGCATCTGAGTTGCAATCTGTGTATTTGTGTGTGTGTGTGTGAGAACACATTTTTTATTTTATTTTGCACTACAGGAGTGACAAAATGATTCAATGATCATGACATTTGAAGCAAAAAATATCAGTCTGGTATCGACCAACAGTACCCCCCACCATTCTAAGCTGAAGCTAACTTCAGCCTATTAACACCACTGGGTTGTAGGCGCTGACCGTGGTGAGAATAGACAAAAGAAAGGTGTAGTTACAAACAAATTATTTATACACGTACAGATCTATGCACACACGCAGATATCTGCCATGGTAGAAGTGCAGCAAAAGTCACGTGAAAAAAAACAACCAATCAAGGGGTCTCCTTCACACTGATGTACAGATATTTTTTTTACACACACACACACACACACACACACACACACACACACACACACACACACACACACACACACTTATTATTGTTTTGCAACAATAGTACTTCCATACAACATGGTCAAAAGTTATAATGGGCAAAATGGTATACCGTATTTTCCGCACTATAAGCCGCACCTAAAAACCACAAATTTTCACAAAAGCTGACAGTGCGGCTTATAACCCGGTGCGCCTTATATATGGATTAATATAAATATTTATTTTCATAAAGTTTCGGTCTCGCAACTACGGTAAACAGCCGCCATCTTTTTTCCCCGTAGAAGAGGAAGCGCTTCTTCTTCTATGGTAAGCAACTGCCAAGGTAAGCACCCGCCCCCGTAGAAGAGGAAGCGCTTCTTCTTCTACGGTAAGCAACCACCCGCCCCCATAGAAGAAGAAGCGCGCGGGTATTACGTTTCATTTCCTTTGTGTGTTCCATGTTGATATACGACTCCATGCGCGCCCACATCACAGATGGTGTCAAAAAACAAGTGAAGCACACAAATACAACACTCGCCGTCATTCCGGGTGGATTAACCAAAGAACTCCAACCGCTGGATATTGGTGTCAACAGGGCATTTAAAGCACGACTGCGAACGGCGTGGGAACAATGGATGACCGAAGGCGAACACACCTTCACTAAGACAGGGAGACAGCGCCGGACGACACACGCCAACATCTGCCAGTGGATCGTAAATGCCTGGGCGGTAGAGATGCGCGGTTTGCGGACACAACCGCGGAGTCCGCGGATTATCCGCGGATCGGGCGGATGAAATAAAAAAAAATAAGATTTTATCCGCTCGCGGGTCGGGTCGGGCGGATTAATTAGATTTTTTTTTTTTTTTTTTTTTTTTTTTTTTTTTTTTGCGGGTGGCAGTTAAACCAATTGGGAAATATATATACATAGTTAAATGTTGTTACCCACATACGAAAAACGAGCAGGCACCTGCTGCATATGCCACAACAGAAGAAAAAAAAAAAAAGAGATGGACACTTTTACGGAGCGGAGAAGGCCCCCGACGCCTCGCCGGGGTCCGGGACCGAGGCCCCTTCCCCCGAGAGGGCCCCACCGGGAGCCGTAGCTGAGGCGATCCGCGAGAAGGGCCTGACGCACGTCCAGGGTCACTACCGCGCCCACCGCACCGACACCCCGCCTCGTCCGCTTTCGCCGCGGCCGGCGTCACGCGCAGCAGGTAAGCAGCTTACCTGCCCGCCACCCCCGTGGCCGGGGGCTCGTAACATGGGTCACTCCGCGCGCTCCGCCCGCGCAGCTTACCTGCTTGCCACCCCTGTTGCCGGGGGCGCGTAAAAGGGGTCACTCCGCGCTCAGTGCGCTCCCGAAAGGGGTGGGGCTCACCCTGGTTGATATAGAGAGCAGGACGGTGGCCATGGAATTTCATTTAAGGTTTGTGATAAACCATCAAACTCATTCGTTAAAAGGACTCTATAGTAATATAAAGCGAATTTTTCTGGACATTATCATGCAAGAAAAGTTTATTTTTGGGATCGCGATCACCGCGTAATGATTTTTAAAGGTTGCATTACATTATTAACTGTCCCATGTGATCAGCCAGTGCGATTGGAAGTCCATGCTCAATTATTGCCTCCGTAAATAAAACTTCGGCATTTATCACATCCAAAGAATCTGTTTGGGCGACGAAAAACGTTGAAAGTTTTCCACTTGTATTGCTAGCAACGGCATTAGACTTGTGTTTTTTTGTCCCAACGTGGTCTTTTACATCGCTAATTCCTCCGTGTCCGATCGAAAAATCTTGTCTGCACAAGGTGCAATTCGCGTAGTTTTCACCCTTTTTTTTTTTTTAATTAATATTAGATATATAACAACGGGCGGATGGCGGGCGGATGGAGTTCTGATCAAACGTTACATCGGGTGGATGGCGGATGGTTGACGACTTTCTGACGCGGTTGCGGATGAGATAAATTGCCTATCCGCGCATCTCTACTGGGCGGATATTTCGGTCACAACTGTGGTCCGAGCTTTCCGGAAGGCAATGACTTCGACGAGACGGAGCCGGCCATTTTGGATCCCGTATTCGCCCAACTTTTTAATTCGGACACCGAAGGAGAAGAATTCGAGGGATTTATGAATGAAGAATAACTTCAGAAAGTGAGCGTTATGTTTATTTTGTGTGTTGTGACATTAACGTTCGAGCAACATTAAGTTATTGATGTTATTGCTCTGCACTATTTTGAATTTTACTATGTTTGTGATTGCACATTTGCACATTACCGTACATTTTGGGAGTGAACAGAGTTGTTAGAACGCTGGTTTTTAATATATTATTAAAGTTTGACTGACCTATCTGACTGTTTTTTTGACATTCCCTTTAGCGCAGTTAGATGCGGCTTATAACACGGGGCGGCTTATAGGTGGACAAAGTTTTGAAATATGCCGTTCATTGAAGGCGCGGCTTATAACCCAGGGCGGCTTATGGTGCGGAAAATACGGTATATATCAAATTGTACAAATATAAAATTTTTCATTACGTATTGTGATTACAGCACACCACGACATGCCAGAAGAAAATTACCCAAACAAATTAAAATGTAATTCCAACCCTGATTCACCATCATCAGTCTATTCTTTGAATATTGATGTTGACTGGGGGTGTTCACTACTTACCTGTTCATCTTGGTTGACCTGTTCAATTAAAAAAAAAAACTTTCTGATTCTTCAGTCAGACAGGAAACACTGAATTCATCAAATAAAACATCAAAAGCAGATACGAGTCTATCATACCCGGCGGCCCTGCTCCTCGGTGCGGTAGGCATGGCGATACAGGCAGGAGAAGACGGCGCCTGGAGGCATCAACTCACTGGTCTCATTCCAGCCGTGTGTGTGACATAGTCGGGCAGCGTCTCCTTGACACTTTTTATAAAGGATGGGGTCCAATCTGGGAGACAAATGTATAATTGTATCATGTCACTAAGTATGGTGATGCAAATAAATACACAGTATGAATAGCTAGGGCTGGGCGATATGGACAAAAAAGTATATCTCGATATTTTTTTACTTACCGTAAACTCGATATTCGATATATACCTCAATGTATTTTCCGGTGAAAGTATACATATAAAGATATTCATTTTTGAGTGCGATTCACTGAAATTGAAGTGAATGACAACTGTAGTGTAAACAGTCTGTGGCACTTTTATTAACCCAGTTAGTCAAGATGGGTATTAACAGCACAGAAAATAAACAGTTTAAGTAGCACAGAATTACATAACAAATAAAATTGAAAAATATTATTTCTACGTAAAATAAATAGCATAGCTGTGCAAACAATACAACATTTATCAAACTCAGATAAAATATACAGGTAAAAGCCAGTAAATTAGAATATTTTGAAAAACTTGATTTATTTCAGTAATTGCATTCAAAAGGTGTAACTTGTACATTATATTTATTCATTGCACACAGACTGATGCATTCAAATGTTTATTTCATTTAATTTTGATGATTTGAAGTGGCAACAAATGAAAATCCAAAATTCCGTGTGTCACAAAATTAGAATATTACTTAAGGCTAATACAAAAAAGGGATTTTTAGAAATGTTGGCCAACTGAAAAGTATGAAAATGAAAAATATGAGCATGTACAATACTCAATACTTGGTTGGAGCTCCTTTTGCCTCAATTACTGCGTTAATGCGGCGTGGCATGGAGTCGATGAGTTTCTGGCACTGCTCAGGTGTTATGAGAGCCCAGGTTGCTCTGATAGTGGCCTTCAACTCTTCTGCGTTTTTGGGTCTGGCATTCTGCATCTTCCTTTTCACAATACCCCACAGATTTTCTATGGGGCTAAGGTCAGGGGAGTTGGCGGGCCAATTTAGAACAGAAATACCATGGTCCGTAAACCAGGCACGGGTAGATTTTGCGCTGTGTGCAGGCGCCAAGTCCTGTTGGAACTTGAAATTTCCATCTCCATAGAGCAGGTCAGCAGCAGGAAGCATGAAGTGCTCTAAAACTTGCTGGTAGACGGCTGCGTTGAACCTGGATCTCAGGAAACAGAGTGGACCGACACCAGCAGATGACATGGCACCCCAAACCATCACCCAACCATGCAAATTTTGCATTTCCTTTGGAAATCGAGGTCCCAGAGTCTGGAGGAAGACAGGAGAGGCACAGGATCCACGTTGCCTGAAGTCTAGTGTAAAGTTTCCACCATCAGTGATGGTTTGGGGTGCCATGTCATCTGCTGGTGTCGGTCCACTCTGTTTCCTGAGATCCAGGGTCAACGCAGCCGTCTACCAGCAAGTTTTAGAGCACTTCATGCTTCCTGCTGCTGACCTGCTCTATGGAGATGGAGATTTCAAGTTCCAACAGGACTTGGCGCCTGCACACAGCGCAAAATCTACCCGTGCCTGGTTTACGGACCATGGTATTTCTGTTCTAAATTGGCCCGCCAACTCCCCTGACCTTAGCCCCATAGAAAATCTGTGGGGTATTGTGAAAAGGAAGATGCAGAATGCCAGACCCAAAAACGCAGAAGAGTTGAAGGCCACTATCAGAGCAACCTGGGCTCTCATAACACCTGAGCAGTGCCAGAAACTCATCGACTCCATGCCACGCCGCATTAACGCAGTAATTGAGGCAAAAGGAGCTCCAACCAAGTATTGAGTATTGTACATGCTCATATTTTTCATTTTCATACTTTTCAGTTGGCCAACATTTCTAAAAATCCCTTTTTTGTATTAGCCTTAAGTAATATTCTAATTTTGTGACACACGGAATTTTGGATTTTCATTTGTTGCCACTTCTAATCATCAAAATTAAATGAAATAAACATTTGAATGCATCAGTCTGTGTGCAATGAATAAATATAATGTACAAGTTACACCTTTTGAATGCAATTACTGAAATAAATCAAGTTTTTCAAAATATTCTAATTTACTGGCTTTTACCTGTACATTTACAGGCAGGCACTTTTTAATCCCCAGTTGACGGTGTAATGGACTGTCACACGTATGGTTCTGGTCAGCGCCAAGTAAGCGGATCTTCCTCACTTCGGCATACATTTTTGGCAGCATTTCTCGTGCGAAATATGCCCGGCTTGGCAACTCGAGAATAGTTTTGATTTGGGCTTACATGGTAAAAAACTCAAATGAATGTTTTATCCAGACGCATACATTTGTCCAAATGTGGCCAAGTAGACGCATTGTGGGTTTCCTGGATGTCGTCTACATCGCTAAAAGAAAAATCTAAAGAAGAGAATCCCTCTGCCATCTTCAACTAGTTTTTTAAATATATAAATCGCCCGCTTGAATATTCCCTATTCTCTTCTACAACTCTCTTGTCGTCATTTGGGATGTCTGTTGTGATTTCCCTTCCTGGTTCGATGACCCGCGCTATCTTGCCTCTGATTGACCTGTCCCTAATGTTTTGCCCAAATCTCAACCAATAGTGACTCATCATAGTAAACAACCAACCAATCATGGATGTTCTTATACGTGCAAGCACATCTTGGAAGGAGGAAAGGGAGGGGTTTAGTAGCCCATGGAGTGTTGAGAGGGAGTGGGAAGCGGGGGAGAATCAAGGAACACAACAAATAAACAGTGTTTGGTCATTTTAACGTGAAATAACGTGGAATAAATTATATCGATATTACGATATTTTCTTGTTTAAAAATATATCGATACATCTTACAAACTTGATATATCGCCCAGCCCGATGAATAGCAAAGACAACACAATTTTAAGAACATTTTTTGGCCTCTGTCGTAAGAAAAATGGCCACTACACCCAAGACTAAGGATAGACACAGGAGGCAAAATGTGATGGTAACATAAGTGACTGATTTGTCAGGATTTTCTCCAAACATAACATACTGATGCATTTCAAACTCACCAACATCCTCAGACAAAAGCTGGTTCAACACAAGGACAACATCTCAAGAAGCAGAGTCACTAATGTTGTTTATGCAGTGCAGTGTATTGAGAAGTGAATTAACTCTACAACGGAGACAGCAAGCAACTCTTACAAAATACGGCACAACATAGGAGGGCATCAAAAGTTAATTTGCATCTGAAAAACAATATACAGGTAAAAGCCAGTAAATTAGAATATTTTGAAAAATTTGATTTATTTCAGTAATTGCATTGAAAAGGTAACTTGTACATTATATTTATTCATTGCACACAGACTGATGCATTCAAATGTTTATTTCATTTAATTTTGATGATTTGAAGTGGCAACAAATGAAAATCCAAAATTCCGTGTGTCACAAAATTAGAATATTACTTAAGGCTAATACAAAAAAGGGATTTTTAGAAATGTTGGCCAACTGAAAAGTATGAAAATGAAAAATATGAGCATGTACAATACTCAATACTTGGTTGGAGCTCCTTTTGCCTCAATTACTGCGTTAATGCGGCGTGGCATGGAGTCGATGAGTTTCTGGCACTGCTCAGGTGTTATGAGAGCCCAGGTTGCTCTGATAGTGGCCTTCAACTCTTCTGCATTTTTGGGTCTGGCATTCTGCATCTTCCTTTTCACAATACCCCACAGATTTTCTATGGGGCTAAGGTCAGGGGAGTTGGCGGGCCAATTTAGAACAGAAATACCATGGTCCGTAAACCAGGCACGGGTAGATTTTGCGCTGTGTGCAGGCGCCAAGTCCTGTTGGAACTTGAAATTTCCATCTCCATAGAGCAGGTCAGCAGCAGGAAGCATGAAGTGCTCTAAAACTTGCTGGTAGACGGCTGCGTTGAACCTGGATCTCAGGAAACAGAGTGGACCGACACCAGCAGATGACATGGCACCCCAAACCATCACCCAACCATGCAAATTTTGCATTTCCTTTGGAAATCGAGGTCCCAGAGTCTGGAGGAAGACAGGAGAGGCACAGGATCCACGTTGCCTGAAGTCTAGTGTGAAGTTTCCACCATCAGTGATGGTTTGGGGTGCCATGTCATCTGCTGGTGTCGGTCCACTCTGTTTCCTGAGATCCAGGGTCAACGCAGCCGTCTACCAGCAAGTTTTAGAGCACTTCATGCTTCCTGCTGCTGACCTGCTCTATGGAGATGGAGATTTCAAGTTCCAACAGGACTTGGCGCCTGCACACAGCGCAAAATCTACCCGTGCCTGGTTTACGGACCATGTTATTTCTGTTCTAAATTGGCCCGCCAACTCCCCTGACCTTAGCCCCATAGAAAATCTGTGGGGTATTGTGAAAAGGAAGATGCAGAATGCCAGACCCAAAAACGCAGAAGAGTTGAAGGCCACTATCAGAGCAACCTGGGCTCTCATAACACCTGAGCAGTGCCAGAAACTCATCGACTCCATGCCACGCCGCATTAACGCAGTAATTGAGGCAAAAGGAGCTCCAACCAAGTATTGAGTATTGTACATGCTCATATTTTTCATTTTCATACTTTTCAGTTGGCCAACATTTCTAAAAATCCCTTTTTTGTATTAGCCTTAAGTAATATTCTAATTTTGTGACACACGGAATTTTGGATTTTCATTTGTTGCCACTTCAAATCATCAAAATTAAATGAAATAAACATTTGAATGCATCAGTCTGTGTGCAATGAATAAATATAATGTACAAGTTACACATTTTGAATGCAATTACTGAAATAAATCAAGTTTTTCAAAATATTCTAATTTACTGGCTTTTACCTGTATACTCCTTTGAGGGTAATAATGTCCAAATTCTAGATAAGAAGGACCGCTGGCTTGAAAGACGTGTGAAAGCAACCATGTATGTTAAACTAAAAAGATTGTCTCATTCTACGGGAAGAATGTCCACTAACGAGCTGTTTTTCTACCACAGAGGTGAACAACATATTGGTATGCAGGATGCTTTTTAACCAGCCACACCCGGCAACAACAACCACCCTGTCGTGACCACCCCTGGGGGACACACCCACCAAAGACGTAAAAAGGGAAACTCTGCACTTAAAGTTAAAAACTAAAGAATCCTTTTGGATGAAAGATCATACATTTTCAACAAAGCCTTAAAGCAGGGATGTCCAAAGTGCAGCCTGGGGGCCATTTGCGACCCATAGCTTGTTTTGAATTGGCTTTAAAGATTGACCGATTATCAGCCGGGCTGATTATCGGTGTCGATATTTGGTATTTTGACGTATATTATATTTTTTTATTTAAAAATGCCATATTTTTACCAATTTTCCCAGGAGACTTTACAATTATATTTTAAAATGCAAATGTGGATGCTCCACTCACTCGCAGCATTAGATCCATGTCATAAAAGTGTTTCTGAAATCTCCTGATGTTTTTTAGGTGATAAATAAATAACAACATAAAACAATGTGTCGCTACTTGTCCGACGTTTCCTAAAAAAAAAAAGGTTTTAATAAACAACTTAAAACCTTGTCTAGCTGTTTACTGACTTATACAAGTCTTGTTTAGCTAAGTTTTACTGCAAATAAATATTGGCTCCAAATACCGTATCGGTTATCGGCCTCCTTGATAATAATAATCGGTATCAGCCCTGAAAAAAACACATCGGTCGATGTCTAATTGGCTTATCAACAAAAATCAAATGACACATGGCATTTCTAAGGAGGGTTTAAAAAAAAATCTAAACAAGAGTGCTCCCTCCCCATATTGTGGTTCACTTATCAGGGTCTCACTGTATTGCAAGTTTTTCAATTGTTTAGAGGTATTGTTTTAGGTACATGTGCTAAAATATGTATTAGTTATTACGTGTTTGTTTAGATCATTGGAAGCGAAAAGCTGCTGGTAATAATGTTATTTGCTGTAACAAAGACAAAAATAATAATAGGTGTAATAAAAATAATATAAATGTGTTCATTGACTCTGGGGCTGATGATTGTTTTCTAAATGAACATTTTGTCAAGGTCCACAACATACCTGTGTACATGAACAGTCCCCAAAGTGGTCCAACCGGTTGATGGGCGCCATCTGGCCAGTGTAAAACTAAAATCTGAATCCCTCACTCTGCGTCTCTCTGATTTTCAGATTTTTTGTTATTCCATCCCGCCCTGCGCCGGTAGTTCTTGGGCTTATCTGACTTGCTTCAAATAAACCTCATATTGACTGGCACAAACTCACAATGACTAATTGGAGCTTTGTCGCAGTGTCTTCGCTCAGCTTGTCCACGCACACCTGCCCTCTGTGATTTCACAGCTGAAAATATCAACCTCTCTATCGTTCCCTCAATGTATCATGATCTCCGTCAGGTGTTTAGTAAAGATCGCACCATGTCCCTCCCGCCACACTGACTGTAGTATTGACCTTCTCCAGGGTGTTGCATTGCCAGCATCGCGCCTGTATAATATCTCCCTCCTTGAGCGTGAAACACTCGAGCAATATATTTCTACATCCCTCGTTTCGGGTTTAATCCGCCCTTCCTCCTATTAACTACAAGATTTTTTTTCATAGAAAAGAAGGATGGGTCTCTTCGACCCTGTATCAACTTTCCTGCGCTCAAGAATAAGTATCCTCTACCCTTGCTAGACTCTGCTCTTAGTTCCCTTCATCAAGCTAAATATTTCACAAAATTAGACCTTCGTAATGCCTATTGTCTTCTTCGCATCAGGAAGAGCGATGAGTGGAAGGCACTTCGAATATTTAGTAATGCCATTTGGATTATCAAATGCTCCTGTTGTCTTCCAGGGCCTTATTAATGACGCACTTAGGCATATGCTCGGCCACTTTTTGTTTGTTCATTATATCTTGACAATATATTAATTTTTTTTCTACGCTTAAGGCAGCGTTTCTCAAAGTGTGGAGGAACGGGAGGAAATTTCACTTTAAATTTTTTTTTTTAATTATTATATTCTTAGATATCTGGGGATAAGTTGATTGGCAACACTAAATTGGCCCTAGTGTGTGGATGTGAGTGTGAATGTTGTCTGTCTATCTGTGTTGGCCCTGCGATGAGGTGGCGACTTGTCCAGGGTGTACCCCGCCTTCCGCCCGATTGTAGCTGAGATAGGCTCCAGCGCCCCCCGCGACTCCAAAGGGAATAAGCGGTAGAAAATGGATGGATGGATATTCTTAGATTATTTTTTTTACTATGCTTTCATTTTCTATACACACTGTAAATCACTTTGTGATTCTGTCTGTGAAATCCGCTATATAAATAAATGGAAATTACCGGTACTTATTTTTACTGTAGGCTTTATATTTCTCGGTACGAGCGAAAGTTTGACAGACATAGCAACAGTAACTAATGGGGGCGGGGCTAAGCGGAACAAACTTTCGCGCGGATGGGTAGCAGGCTAATGTGTGGATCACAATTACACAAATATATACATTTGTGACTCGCACCTCAAAGGTCGTCAAGCCAGAGCCAGCGCCTGCAGAGAAACAAAAATGTGACGGGCACACACTGTGTCATTCACCGGGAAGCACTCGCGTCAAGGCAGCTCAGCCCCGAACTCAATGAGGTTTTAACAGATGTTGTGAGCGCGGTAAATTTGATCAAAACACGACCACTGAAAGCGCGACTGTTCTCTGCACTGTGTGAGGAAATGGGAGCTGATCATACAGCCGTGCTGTTTCACAGTGAAGCAAGGTGGCTCTCCTGGGGGAAAGTGCTGTCACTTGCCCTGTCTTGCCAAATGCATAGCTCCTCCTTTTTTTTTTTGCAAAGAGGCACTTTTATTGTATTTATTATTGAACTTGATGCAAGTTATTTGATTTATTATTGAACTTGATGCAAGTTATAACACTTTTGTTTTATTTATTATTGAACTTGATGCAAGTTATAACACTTTTTTTGATTTATTATTGAACTTGATGCAAGTTATTTGATTTATTATTGAACTTGATGCAAGTTATAACACTTTTTTTGATTTATTATTGAACGTGATGCAAGTTATAACACTTTTTGATTTATTATTGAACTTGATGCAAGTTATAACACTTTTTTTTATTTATTATTGAACTTGATGTAAGTTATAACACTTTTATTTGATTTATTATTGAACTTGATGCAAGTTATAACACTTTTTTTTGATTTATTATTGAACGTGATGCAAGTTATAACACTTTTTTTGATTTATTATTGAACGTGATGCAAGTTATAACACTTTTTTATTTATTATTGAACTTGATGCAAGTTATAACACTTTTTTTTTTTTATTATTGAACTTGATGTAAGTTATAACACTTTTATTTGATTTATTATTGAACTTGATGCAAGTTATAACACTTTTTTTTGATTTATTATTGAACGTGATGCAAGTTATAACACTTTTATTTGATTTATTATTGAACTTGATGCAAGTTATAACACTTTTTATTATTATTGAACTTGATGCAAGTTATAACACTTTTGTTTTATTTATTATTGAACTTGATGCAAGTTATAACACTTTTTTTGATTTATTATTGAACTTGATGCAAGTTATTTGATTTATTATTGAACTTGATGCAAGTTATAACACTTTTTTTGATTTATTATTGAACGTGATGCAAGTTATAACACTTTTTGATTTATTATTGAACTTGATGCAAGTTATAACACTTTTTTTATTTATTATTGAACTTGATGTAAGTTATAACACTTTTATTTGATTTATTATTGAACTTGATGCAAGTTATAACACTTTTTTTAAATTTATTATTGAACTTGATGCAAGTTATAACACTTTTTTTATTTATTATTGAACTTGATGTAAGTTATAACACTTTTATTTGATTTATTATTGAACTTGATGCAAGTTATAACACTTTTTTTGATTTATTATTGAACATGATGCAAGTTATAACACTTTTTGATTTATTATTGAACTTGATGCAAGTTATAACACTTTTTTTTATTTATTATTGAACTTGATGTAAGTTATAACACTTTTATTTGATTTATTATTGAACTTGATGCAAGTTATAACACTTTTTTTGATTTATTATTGAACGTGATGCAAGTTATAACACTTTTTTTGATTTATTATTGAACTTGATGCAAGTTATAACACTTTTATTTGATTTATTATTGAACTTGATGCAAGTTATAACACTTTTTTTGATTTATTATTGAACGTGATGCAAGTTATAACACTTTTTTTGATTTATTATTGAACTTGATGCAAGTTATAACAGTTTTTTTGATTTATTATTGAACTTGATGCAAGTTATAACACTTTTGTTTTATTTATTATTGAACTTGATGGACGTTATTTTATTTATTATTGAACTTGATGCAAGTTATACCACAGCTGCACAGTTATTTTATTTATTATTGAACTTAATGTTATTTTATGTTATTGAGTTCGAATGTATACAACTTGATGTTCAATAAATTTGAAAATGTTAAAGCTTGGCATTAGCGCTCTGTTGGGGCGATGGGGGCAGGTGGGGCTTGAAAACTCCCCCTTGTCCAAAGTGGGGGATGACAAAAAAAGTTTGAGAACCACTGGCTTAAGGAACATATTCAGCAGGTCTGCCTTATTCTTCAACGGCTGTTGGAGAATGAATTATTTGTCAAGGCAGAAAAGTGCGAGTTTCATGTTTCGTCTGTGCCCTTTTTGGGGTTTGTAGTGGAGCAAGGACCGCTTAGACCCGATCCGGCTATGATTCAGGCAGTGGTCGATTGGCCCACTCTTACATCTGGGAAGCTTTTGCAGCAATTTCTTGGCTTAGCTAATTTCTATCGTCGGTTCATCCGCGATTATAGTCGGGTCGCGCTGCTTTTGACATCGACTAAGATTCTGTACTGGGCCCCAGAAGTTAACATAGCTTTTGCTATGCTCAAATAATTATTTACTTCTGCTACAGTTTTGGCTCATCCTGATATTGCTTCTACCTTTTTTGTCGAGGTTGACGCTTCGGACTCTGCAGTGGGGGCCGTCCTTTCCCAGTGCGACTCCACCACTGGCGAACTGCACCCCTGCACCTTCTTCTTCTGTCGCCTGATACCAGCAGAGATCAATTATGATATTGGAAATGGGGAACTCCTGGCCATTGTGTTGGCTCTGCAGGAATGGAGGCACTTGCTGGAGGGCTCACAGAAACCATTTACCATCTACACTGACCGCAAGAACTTGGCATACTTGCGCTCTGGCCAGAGGCTAAAGTCCAGACAAGCACAGTGGGCTCTTTTCCTGTCCCAATTCAACTTCTCTCTGACTACCGTATCCCAAAATGGCAAGTCTGACACCCTATCTAGATTGCACTCCCAGGCAGTGGACGACGCCACCCCCAGAGACTGTTGTTCCATGTTTACGTATTTCCGGAGGCCTTCAGTGGAGTGGGGAGAAGGAAGTGGAAGAGGCACTTAAACGTTGCACGGCACCCGCCGCCTGTCCTGCAAGTCGGCTGTATGTGACACCTGAACTTCGTTCTAAAGTGCTGTCCTGGGCGCACAGCTCCAAACCGGCCTACTATCTGAGAGTAAATCGGACTTTTTTTCTTCTGGTGCACAATTTTTGGTGGCTTTTCATGAGAAGGGATGCTAGAGAATTTGTGTCCGCTTGCTCCGTCTGTGCCCGCAAGTTTTCTCATCAGGTTCCTGCTGGACTTTTGGAGGTCACATATCGCTTTGGAATTTGTTACGGGACTTCAGCCTTCCAATGGCAACACAGTAATTCTTACCATGGTGGACCGCTTTTCAAAGATGGCACATTTTGCAGCTCTACCTAAGCTACTGTCGACCCTGGAGACAACCAACCACTTGACTCAAGATGTGTTCCGGTTGCACATCATCCCGATTGATATGGTCTCTGACAGGGGTCCACAATTTTCGTCTGCAGTCTGGAAGGTTTTCTGCAAGTCCCTCAGAGCATCACAGAGCTTGTCTTCAGGTTACCATCCACAGGCCATACGGAGCGAACAAACCAAGACTTGGAGGCCACTATACGCTGCGTCTGCCACCAGCAACCCGCTTCATGGTCTTTCAGCTATGCTCAAAACTTCCTGGTTAGTTCTGCCACAGGGGTCTCTGCCTTCCACGTTGCCTGCGGTTTTCGGCCACCTGCTTTCCCATTTCTGGAGTCAAAGGTTGCCATACCATCAGTCGCCACTCATCTACGACGCACACGCCTGGCTGCCCTCTCCCGCACCTCTGAGCGTAGCCAATAATTGGCAAATTGTCAATGTCTCCCTGCAAAGGAGCACAGGCTTGGTCAGAGGGTGTGGCTGTCCACCAGAGACCTACCGTTGTACACAGACTCTCGTAAACTTCAGGTTTATTGGACCCTACCCAGTGGAACGCATCATCTTCCCCACTTCAGTCCAGCTTCGTCTTCCAGAAGATCTGAGGATACATCCTGTGTTCCATGTTTCTCTTCTTATACCTGTAGCCTCCTGTGACCTGAGCCCTCCCGAGGTGCTTCCTCGTCCTTCCAGGCTGATCGACAGTTATCCTGCTTTTTTTGTCAAGCCCATTTTAGATGTGAGAAGAAGGGGCAGGGGTTTCCAGTACTTGGTGGACTGGGAAAGGTATGGGCCTGAAGATCGCTCATGGGTTTCCCGCTCGCTCATCCTTGACCCCTCACTTCTATCTGATTTCTATCACAAGTTTCCGGAAAAGCCGGGTAAGCTGCCAGACGGCGTCCAGTAAGGGAGGGGGTACTGTTGCATTTTTGTCATTGCACCCCTGCTTTTCCTTGTTTGTGTGCTTGCCCTCCATGGCGCAACATAAGCTGAGCACACCTGTAGGCAATCAACACCAGGCTTCTTAAGATGATTGCTTCCGCCTAGTGGTGTTGGATCTTTCTCTGGTGTTACCGCGCTGTCAAGCCACATGCCTGATCTACTTCTGCCAGCTTTTAAGTATTTAATGTGGGAGAAAGCCGGAGTACCCGGTGAAAACCCACGCACGCACAGAGATAACATGCACACTCCACACAGTGACGTCCAAAACGGAGGTTCAAAGATGCACACGGCATAAAGTTAGACGTTACTGTCAGTAGTAATGTCAAAAGATTTAGAGTAGTTTACACAAACTTGAACCAGAAATGCATTATTAACTTAAAATACCTTCCTCTCTTTACATTTGCAGAGTGCCAACTCCATTTAGGTGCGCAACCAGCTGTAGGGCACCTGACAGGTAATTTAGATGCAAGTTTAAAAAAAAAAAAAAAAAAGTACCGGTATACATGATCGTTTTTATAATATTTGAGATGTACCGTATTTTCCGCACTATAAGGCGCACCTAAAAACCACACATTTTCTCAAAAGCTGACAGTGCGCCTTATAACCCGGTGCGCTTTATTACGATTCATTTTCATAAAGTTTCGATCTCGCAACTTCGGTAAACAGCCGCCATCTTTTTTCCCGGTAGAACAGGAAGCGCTTCTTCTTCTACGCAAGCAACCGCCAAGAAAGCACCCGCCCCCATAGAACAGGAAGCGCTTCTTCTTCTACTGTAAGCAACCACCCGCCCCCGGAAGAAGAAGAAAAAACGCGCGGATATCACCGTACGTTTCATTTCCTGTTTACATCTGTAAAGACCACAAAATGGCTCCTACTAAGCGACAAGGATCCGGTTCATAAAAAGACGCAATCTCTCCATCCGCACACGGATTACTACCGTATTTCACAGCAACTGATATTCCTGTGAACCGCACTGTGGAACGGGAGCACGTACGGTGAATATTCGCACCACAGGGAATGAGAAGTCATCCTTCACTGTGGTTCTAGCTTGCCATGCTAACTTCCACCCATGGTGATATTCAAAAGGAAGACCTTGCCAAAAGAGACCTTTCCAGCCGGCGTCATCATAAAAGCTAACTCGAAGGGATGGATGGATGAAGAAAAGATGAGCGAGTGGTTAAGGGAAGTTTACGCGAAGAGGCCGGGTGGCTTTTTTCACACAGCTCCGAAGGCGAACACACCTTCACTAAGACGGGCAGACAGCGCCGGACGACATACGCCAACATTTGCCAGTGGATCGTAAATGCCTGGGCAGATATTTCGGTCACAACTGTGGTCCGAGCTTTCCGGAAGGCAGGATTCACAGAACAACAGCGACACTGACTCCGATGACTTCGACGAGACGGAACCGGCCATTTTGGATACCACGCTTGCGCAACTTTTCAATTCGGACACCGAAGACGAAGAATTCGAAGGATTTACGAATGAAGAATAACTTCAGAAGGTGAGCGCTATGTTTATTTTGTGTGTTGTGACATTAACGTTCGAGCAACATTATGTTGCTATTGCTCTACACCATTTTGAATTTTACTATGTTTGTGATTGCACATTTGCGTACATTTTGGGACAGAGTTGTTAGAACGCTGGTTTTCAATATATTATTAAAGTTTGACTGAACTATCTGACTGTTTTTTTGACATTCCCTTTAGCGCAGCGTAGGCGCGGCTTATAATCCGGGGCGGCTTATTGGTGGACAAAGTTATGAAATATGTAATTCATTGAAGGTGCGGCTAATAATCCGGTGCGCCTTATAGTGCGGAAAATACGGTATATCCATTCATACAATATATTACTTACATTTGTTTTCATGTAGAAAAACAAAAACATATTTTAAAGGTGTGGTGTCATTTATCTTGCTGTGGCGGTCTGCCACGATAAATTACAACCCTGCATGGGTTGAAATGTGCAATGTTATCATCAGAGAAAGCAGAGGTATCGGCTTTTATTATATACTGTGTACAGCAGGGGTGTCAAACGTACAGCCCAGGTTTTATCTGGCCTGCGAGATGAGTTTGCTAAGTATACAATTGACCTGAAATGTTTTAATGAAAGAAACTGTTGTTCTAAATGTGTCCCAGCAATTCGTTGTGTCCCATGCTCTGAAGTCATTCGCTAAAGCTCGCATGACTTCAGAGGGAGCTATGTGCCCTAGAGGCAACACCTCCGCGTTTGGAGACTACATACTTACGCTGCTAATTATTGATCCATCCATTTTCTACCGCTTGGGGTGCTGGAGCCTATCCCAGCTGCACTCGGGCGAAAGGCGGGGTACACCCTGGACAAGTCGCCACCTCATCGCAGGGCCAACACAGATAGATAGACAACATTCCCACTCACATTCACACACTAGGGCCAATTTAGTGTTGCCAATCAACCTATCCCCAGGTGCATGTCTTTGGAGTGATAATATACAAAATGTGGATTGTTAGGTTCAAAGATGTTGGTAATGTAACCTGTGACATTTCTACCAAAATAAATGCATTTGATAATCTGTACATTTCGTGTAGAACTTATGACTGGGGACACATTTTCTGGGCGCACATAAAAATGCTGAAATAACAAGTATACCCTTCTAACTTATTGTGTGATTAATGAAATTAGTCAACATTCACAAGTTTTGTTGTAGATGATGCGACATACAGGTAAAAGCCAGTAAATTAGAATATTTTGAAAAACTTGATTTATTTCAGTAATTGCATTCAAAAGGTGTAACTTGTACATTATATTTATTCATTGCACGCAGACTGATGCATTCAAATGTTTATTTCATTTAGTTTTGATGATTTGAAGTGGCAACAAATGAAAATCCAAAATTCCGTGTGTCACAAAATTAGAATATTACTTAAGGCTAATACAAAAAAGGGATTTTTAGAAATGTTGGCCAACTGAAAAATTATGAAAATGAAAAATATGAGCATGTACAATACTCAATACTTGGTTGGAGCTCCTTTTGCCTCAATTACTGCGTTAATGCGGCGTGGCATGGAGTCGATGAGTTTCTGGCACTGCTCAGGTGTTATGAGAGCCCAGGTTGCTCTGATAGTGGCCTTCAACTCTTCTGCGTTTTTGGGTCTGGCATTCTGCATCTTCCTTTTCACAATACCCCACAGATTTTCTATGGGGCTAAGGTCAGGGGAGTTGGCGGGCCAATTTAGAACAGAAATACCATGGTCCGTAAACCAGGCACGGGTAGATTTTGCGCTGTGTGCAGGCGCCAAGTCCTGTTGGAACTTGAAATCTCCATCTCCATAGAGCAGGTCAGCAGCAGGAAGCATGAAGTGCTCTAAAACTTGCTGGTAGACGGCTGCGTTGACCCTGGATCTCAGGAAACAGAGTGGACCGACACCAGCAGATGACATGGCACCCCAAACCATCACTGATGGTGGAAACTTTACACTAGACTTCAGGCAACGTGGATCCTGTGCCTCTCCTGTCTTCCTCCAGACTCTGGGACCTCGATTTCCAAAGGAAATGCAAAATTTGCATGGTTGGGTGATGGTTTGGGGTGCCATGTCATCTGCTGGTGTCGGTCCACTCTGTTTCCTGAGATCCAGGGTCAACGCAGCCGTCTACCAGCAAGTTTTAGAGCACTTCATGCTTCCTGCTGCTGACCTGCTCTATGGAGATGGAGATTTCAAGTTCCAACAGGACTTGGCGCCTGCACACAGCGCAAAATCTACCCGTGCCTGGTTTACGGACCATGGCATTTCTGTTCTAAATTGGCCCGCCAACTCCCCTGACCTTAGCCCCATAGAAAATCTGTGGGGTATTGTGAAAAGGAAGATGCAGAATGCCAGACCCAAAAACGCAGAAGAGTTGAAGGCCACTATCAGAGCAACCTGGGCTCTCATAACACCTGAGCAGTGCCAGAAACTCATCGACTCCATGCCACGCCGCATTAACGCAGTAATTGAGGCAAAAGGAGCTCCAACCAAGTATTGAGTATTGTACATGCTCATATTTTTCATTTTCATACTTTTCAGTTGGCCAACATTTCTAAAAATCCCTTTTTTGTATTAGCCTTAAGTAATATTCTAATTTTGTGACACACGGAATTTTGGATTTTCATTTGTTGCCACTTCAAATCATCAAAATTAAATGAAATAAACATTTGAATGCATCAGTCTGTGTGCAATGAATAAATATAATGTACAAGTTACACCTTTTGAATGCAATTACTGAAATAAATCAAGTTTTTCAAAATATTCTAATTTACTGGCTTTTACCTGTATGTACAGAATAAACCACATTATGCTGTACATCAGCTGAGGAAAATTTGTAAATGATATTAATAACATCCTGTAATTTGATTTTGATATAATTATTAATTTCATCTTCTCCCAGATTAACAATTAACACCAATGGGAGCATTTTAAAACTCTGGCAGACTCAATTCCTCCTATTTGACTGATGAACTTAATCACATAATTTATTCAGAAAGTATAATTAACGATTAATGAAGATAGAAAACTATTAATCGCAACATCCATCCATCCATCCATTTTCTACCGCTTATCCCTTTTCGGGGTATGTAAGTGTAAAAATAATATGTACAGTTTCAGAATGTGCTTGGTATAATTTTAAACAAAAAAAACAATCTGAAGTTGTCTTTATTTGTAAGTTATCATGCCATTAATTCACCACTTGAGAATAGATTTCCCTCCATGTGGGCCCTGAGCTAAAATAAGTGTGACACGCCTGGTATACAGTATACATATAAGTATATTTAACTGTTTGTTTTTTGTGTGGTAAATAAAAAACAAATAGTGAAAAATATCAAAGTGACCCCCAATATCCTTCTATTTTTCTTTATCCGCTGGCCCCTGATGGAAAAAGTATCAAGAGCTCTGTTCTAAAGTCAAGCCACAGAAGACACACTCACTTCCAGTCCCTGGATATGAAATACTGCAGCTCCAACAGCCTATGCTCACAGTCCTCCACCATTTTCTCCGTGTACAGATGCTCCATCAGACAAGACAAGATCCTACACACACAAAATGGGAAGTTAAAATCAGTTATTTGAAATTATCCATCCATCCATCCATCTTCTTCCGCTTATCCGAGGTCGGGTCGCGGGGGCAGCAGCCTAAGCAGGGAAGCCCAGACTTTCCTCTCCCCAGCCACTTCGTCCAGCTCCTCCCGGGGGATCCCGAGGCGTTCCCAGGCCAGCCGGGAGACATAGTCTTCCCAACGTGTCCTGGGTCTTCCCCGTGGCCTCCTACCGGTCGGACGTGCCCGAAACACCTCCCGAGGGAGGCGTTCGGGTGGCATCCTGACCAGATGCCCGAACCACCTCATCTGGCTCCTCTCGATATGGAGGAGCAGCGGCTTTACTTTGAGCTCCCCCCGGATGACAGAGCTTCTCACCCTATCTCTAAGGGAGAGCCCCGCCACCCGGCGGAGGAAACTCATTTGGGCCGCTTGTACCCGTGATCTTGTCCTTTCGGTCATGACCCAAAGCTCATGACCATAGGTGAGGATGGGAACGTAGATCGACCGGTAAATCGAGAGCTTTGCCTTCTGGCTCAGCTCCTTCTTCACCACAACGGATCGATACAGCGTCCGCATTACTGAAGATGCCGCACCGATCCGCCTGTCGATCTCACGATCCACTCTTCCCTCACTCGTGAACAATATATTATATATTTGAAATTATATTTCAGAAATATATATTGTGTGCGTGCATGTGTGTTTCCTTACATCGGGTCTCCATTGCGAATATGTTTGCAGGCCGTCTGGATGACAGATTCACAGGCCTCATTGAGTGCTCTGTCGATCCTGTAGTCGGCCCCAGGATCAGCAGACTGGATTAAAGTTTGCAGCTGCGGAAGAAAAATAGGTCATCAGAACAACAACTAGGGGAAGGCCCAATACCAATTTTTATCAATATCAATCCAATACAGATAGGTGGGCTTTTGGATCGAATCGGACTGGGTTATATATTTTTTTTATAATTGGCGAGCCAACCCAGAGTATCAAATCAGCACATCCCTAATACAACAATCACTACAAAAGCACTCGGAGAGCGCAGACCTCTGCCAAAAGTAAATAATTATTTTAAAAAATCCTGCTCATACCCAAAATAGAAATTCTGGCATTTCATGAATGTTTTCGCCCATAACTTTTTGAGCTATGTTGTTAACGAACAGACAGAACAACAAGCCCCAGCGAATACATAACCTCCTGCCAAAAGATAAAGTGTCATGTCCATGCATTTTTGTTTTGCTCATCTGTCGCTTCAAAACAGGTCACAAGAGGTTTCAGGTTTTTCATCGGTCTCACGTTTGTTCTATGAGGAAGGAAACAAACAGAGTGAACCCTCTTGTCAGTCATTCACTCGTTGTCTTTGTGGGTGGAGGCTGGGCCGTTAGCATACACACATACAGGTAAAAGCCAGTAAATTAGAATATTTTGAAAAACTTGATTTATTTCAGTAATTGCATTGAAAAGGTGTAACTTGTACATTATATTTATTCATTGCACACAGACTGATGCATTCAAATGTTTATTTCATTTAATTTTGATGATTTGAAGTGGCAACAAATGAAAATCCAAAATTCCGTGTGTCACAAAATTAGAATATTGTGTAAGGCTAATACAAAAAAGGGATTTTTAGAAATGTTGGCCAACTGAAAAGTATGAAAATGAAAAATATGAGCATGTACAATACTCAATACTTGGTTGGAGCTCCTTTTGCCTCAATTACTGCGTTAATGCGGCGTGGCATGGAGTCGATGAGTTTCTGGCACTGCTCAGGTGTTATGAGAGCCCAGGTTGCTTTGATAGTGGCCTTCAACTCTTCTGCGTTTTTGGGTCTGGCATTCTGCATCTTCCTTTTCACAATACCCCACAGATTTTCTATGGGGCTAAGGTCAGGGGAGTTGGCGGGCCAATTTAGAACAGAAATACCATGGTCCGTAAACCAGGCACGGGTAGATTTTGCGCTGTGTGCAGGCGCCAAGTCCTGTTGGAACTTGAAATCTCCATCTCCATAGAGCAGGTCAGCAGCAGGAAGCATGAAGTGCTCTAAGACTTGCTGGTAGACGGCTGCGTTGACCCTGGATCTCAGGAAACAGAGTGGACCGACACCAGCAGATGACATGGCACCCCAAACCATCACTGATGGTGGAAACTTTACACTAGACTTCAGGCAACGTGGATCCTGTGCCTCTCCTGTCTTCCTCCAGACTCTGGGACCTCGATTTCCAAAGGAAATGCAAAATTTGCATGGTTGGGTGATGGTTTGGGGTGCCATGTCATCTGCTTGTGTCGGTCCACTCTGTTTCCTGAGATCCAGGGTCAACGCAGCCGTCTACCAGCAAGTTTTAGAGCACTTCATGCTTCCTGCTGCTGACCTGCTCTATGGAGATGGAGATTTCAAGTTCCAACAGGACTTGGCGCCTGCACACAGCGCAAAATCTACCCGTGCCTGGTTTACGGACCATGGTATTTCTGTTCTAAATTGGCCCGCCAACTCCCCTGACCTTAGCCCCATAGAAAATCTGTGGGGTATTGTGAAAAGGAAGATGCAGAATGCCAGACCCAAAAACGCAGAAGAGTTGAAGGCCACTATCAGAGCAACCTGGGCTCTCATAACACCTGAGCAGTGCCAGAAACTCATCGACTCCATGCCACGCCGCATTAACGCAGTAATTGAGGCAAAAGGAGCTCCAACCAAGTATTGAGTATTGTACATGCTCATATTTTTCATTTTCATACTTTTCAGTTGGCCAACATTTCTAAAAATCCCTTTTTTGTATTAGCCTTAAGTAATATTCTAATTTTGTGACACACGGAATTTTGGATTTTCATTTGTTGCCACTTCAAATCATCAAAATTAAATGAAATAAACATTTGAATGCATCAGTCTGTGTGCAATGAATAAATATAATGTACAAGTTACACCTTTTGAATGCAATTACTGAAATAAATCAAGTTTTTCAAAATATTCTAATTTACTGGCTTTTACCTGTAGAGAAGTTCAGTGTCATCGGGTAAATGTAAGGTAACATGGCATACATGATCCAGATTATGCTCAGAATCTAATACTTTGTTATTAATTTGTTATCCATCCATTTTCTACCGCTTGTCCCTATCAAGGTCGCGGGGGGTGCTGAAGCCTATCTCAGCTGCATTCGGGCGGAAGGCGGTGTACACCCTGGACAAGTCGCCACCTCATCACAGGGCCAACACAGATAGACAGACAACATTCACACTCACATTCACACACTAGGGACAATTTAGTCAACAATGAACTGGGCAAGAAAGCACTTAGGTTTTCAGCACCAAAGGCTTGGAATAACCTACAATCGAATATTAAACTTTAAACCCTTGTTACGTTAAGCTTTTATCAATTACGCCAAATAGCGAAAGTGAAACCGCTTCTATCAAGACATGATCTTGAGAAATTAATCCACGCTTTTATCTCGACTCGTCTTGATTATTGTAATGCCCTGTATGTTGGCATTAGCCAGGCCTCCCTCGCCCGCCTGCAGCTCGTGCAGAACTCTGCTGCTTGTCTGCTAACACAGACCCGCAGACGTGAGCACATCACCCCTATTTTAGCGTGCCTTCACTGGCTCCCTGTGCGTTACCGAATACATTTTAAACTCCTTTTATTTGTTTTTAAATGTCGAAACAACCTCGCGCCAACCTATCTCTCCGACCTCCTTCAGCCTTACTGCCCCACCCGATCCTTAAGATCAGCCGATCAGCTGCTGTTGACGGTCCCTGACACAAGGCTGAAGCTTAGAGGTGACAGAGCTTTCGCCGTTGCTGCTCCCAAGCTCTGGAACGACCTACCCCTGAGTGTTAGACAAGCCTCCTCTCTTCCTGTTTTTAAATCTCTCTTAAAAACATACTTTTATTCCATGGCTTTTAACACTGAGTGATATCCATCCTGCAATGGTGCCCCATAATACACCTGCTGTGATCCTGTTTTTATGTTTTTATGTTTTTATTAATTCTATTTTAATTATTTATTTTTTATCGTGTTCTGTTTGTGTTGTGTTGTGTTTGCTCGGTACTCGTTTTATCTTTTAACCTGCTCATTGTACAGCACTTTGGCTACCCCTGTGGTAAATTTTAAATGTGCTCTATAAATAAAGTTGATTTGATTTGATTTGATACGTTGAATGAGTTTAAAGCTTCTGTGAAAGGACTGCAGTCTACCTTGTCTGTATGCACATGTCATGTGAGCAAGTTTTAATGTTGTAAATGTGATGTTTTATGTATTTGTTTACTGTTTTTAATGTAACCTTGCTGCTGCCCTCTTGGCCAGGTCTCCCTTGGAAAAGAGATCTTTGATCTCAATGGGATGTTACCTGGTTAAATAAAGGCTAAATAAAATAAAAAATAGTAGTTCCAATCAACCTATCCCCAGGTGCACGAGGTTGGGTCTTGGGTGCAGTTGGGTGTTCCAACAGGACAATGACCCCAAACACACGTCAAAAGTGGTAAAGGAATGGCTAAATCAGGCAAGAATGAAGGTTATAGAATGGCCTTCCTAAAGTCCTGACTTAAATGTGTGGATAATGCTGAAGAAACAAGTCCATGTCAGAAAACCAACACATTTAGCTGAACTGCACTAATTTTGTCAAGAAGAGTGGTCAAAAATTCAACCAGAAGCTTGCCAGAAGCTTGTGGATGGCTACCAAAAGTGCCTTATTGCAGTGAAACTTGCCATGGGACAAGTAACCAAATATTAACATTGCTGTATGTATACTTTCGACCCAGCAGATTTGGTCACATTTTCAGTAGACCCATAATAAATTCATAAAAGAACCAAACTTCATGAATGTTTTTTGTGACCAACAAGTATGTGCTCCAATCACTCTATCACAAAAAAATAAGAGTTGTAGAAATTATTGGAAACTCAAGACAGCCATGACATTATGTCCTTCTCAAGTGTATGTACACTTTTGACCACGACTGTATATATATATATATATATATATATATATATATATATATATATATATATATATATATATATATATATATATATATATATATATATATGTATGTGTGGGAAAAAAAAAAAATCACAAGACTATTTCATCTCTACAGGCCTGTTTCATGAGGGGGGGTACCCTCAATCGTCAGGAGATTTTAATGGGAGCATTCGCATACCATGGTTTATATAGGGCACAGAGTGGGTGGTGATTGGCTCATGTGTTACCTAGGAGGTGTTTCCGTCTATGGCGGCATGTTGTTACAATTTCGCTGCGCTTGTTGAGGGATGACAGGTCTGGACGGTAAATAATAAACAGCTTCTCTTTCAAGCATAGGTTGCATCTTTTATTACCACTATTGTAAGGTGTGCTGGATGCAAGAATTTGCCATGTTATTGAATATTCAACATTATTGTCTTTGAGGTCCCAAATGTGTTTGCTGAGTTCTGTGGTATTTCGCAGGTTTTGGTTCCTGAAAGAAGCCTTGTGATTGTTCCATCTGGTTTTGAATTCACCCTCGGTTAATCCTACATATGTGTCGGATGTGTTAATGTCCTTGCGTATTACCTTAGATTGGTAGACAACTGATGTTTGTAAGCATCCCCCGTTGAGGGGGCAATCAGGTTTCTTTCGACAGTTACATGCTTTGTTGGTTTTGGAGTCGCTCTGACTGGGGGTCGACGGCTCATTTGCAATTGTTTTGTTGTGGTTTGAGATGATTTGTCGTATATTGTTCATGCAGCTGTAGCTCAATTTAATGTTGTTCTTGTTGAATACTTTTCTTAGGTTGTTGTCTTTGGGAAAGTGTTTGTCAATCAGATTGAGGAATTTGTGTCCAATGTTCGTTGAGACGTTTTTGCTGTATGGGGGGTTGTACCAGATGATGTCGTTTCGTTTTCTGTTCTTTTTTGGCTGGTTTCCTGGCGTACGTTCATAGGTGAGGGTGAAATTGTATCCGCTTTCATCAAGGGCTTTTTGGTACGGGGGGGTTGCTTGGTCAAATTCAGCTTTGCTAGATGACAGCATCGATAGCCTTTTATTGATTCCGGTAGGTATTCTTTTCGTGGTGGTGGGTGGGTGGTTGCTGTCATGGTGCACGTATTGGAGTGTTGTGTTGGGTTTCGTGAATGGTTGGTAGCTGTTATTTCTCAGGTTGAAAGTGACGTCAAGGAAGTTGACGGTTTGCTTGTTGGCTTCAATCGCGACTCCAAAACCAACAAAGCATGTAACTGTCGAAAGAAACCTGATTGCCCCCTCAACGGGGGATGCTTACAAACATCAGTTGTCTACCAATCTAAGGTAATACGCAAGGACATTAACACATCCGACACATATGTAGGATTAACCGAGGGTGAATTCAAAACCAGATGGAACAATCACAAGGCTTCTTTCAGGAACAAAAACCTGCGAAATACCACAGAACCCAGCAAACACATTTGGGACCTCAAAGACAATAATGTTGAATATTCAATAACATGGCAAATTCTTGCATCCAGCACACCTTACAATAGTGGTAATAAAAGATGCAACCTATGCTTGAAAGAGAAGCTGTTTATTATTTACCGTCCAGACCTGTCATCCCTCAACAAGCGCAGCGAAATTGTAACAACATGCCGCCATAGACGGAAACACCTCCTAGGTAACACATGAGCCAATCACCACGCCCCTAGGCCAGCCTGTACCCACCCACTCTGTGCCCTATATAAACCATGGTATGCGAATGCTCCCATTAAAATCTCCTGACGATTGAGGGTACCCCCCCTCATGAAACAGGCCTGTAGAGATGAAATAGTCTTGTGATTTTTTTTTTTTTTTTTCCCCCACACATACATATATTGCGCTCTACTACGGTATCGAGCACTATTTTTTGGATAACCTTATCAAGACATATATATATATATATATGTATATATATATATATATATATATATATATATATATATATATATATATATATATATATATATATATATATATATATACACATACACATTAGGGCTGTCAAACGATTAAAATATTTAATCCACATTCCAGTTCATAGTTAAAATTAACTCAAAATTAATTGTGATTAATTGCCAAAAAATATATACTTTTTTGTCATTAATAAGTGTACCTTTGACAGTTAATTTTTAAGTTTTTAATACAATGACTGGAAAATGTATTTGCTTCAATGAAATGTTTTTAAACATTATGCTTTTTAAAACAGCTCAACACCAAAAAGGTATAAACACGTTTTTTTAAAGGGAATAAAAAAAATGGTTGGTGTCTTGCTAGATTTTCTATTTTGTAGGAAAACAGAATTTGTAATCATGCTTTAGGAGCACTTGAATTAAGGTTTCTGATATTCTTTACTTTACATGTTGTACAAGTTAGTAGTAGTAGTAGTTTATTTTGGACATGTTACACACAAAGCAAAAGAAAAAATTATGAAAAAAGGAAATATTCTTGATAATATTACAGTAAGGTACACAAATAGAAACAAATACTTCACAATGAAAACACATAGAACATGAAAACAATACATGATGTTGTTTTTTTTCACATCCAAAAAGGAGTGGGAAGAAGTGAAACTTATTTACTCTCACCCCTTATTTTATAAATCTAATAACTAGCTTCCTTATCATCATTATTATTATATACAATGATAAATTTACCGGTCTTATTGCAATATATCATCAATAATCTTTTACCCACTTTTCTTTGGCACAAAAATTCAGTACATAAGTACAATATACACGTACCGTATATAGTCACATGACTACAAGTACTAATTGATGGTAACACCAACCAATAACAACAAAACAACTACACAAATAATTAGAATAATATTAATAACGTAAACACGTTGTGATTGTTACAACAATAAACTACGGAACAGGCAGAGGGTCAAAAATGTTAATCGCGCGTTAAAAAAATTATTGCGTTAAAGGAACTTATAGTTAACGCAGCGTTTCTCAAAGTGTGGGGCGCGCCCCACTGGTGGGGAATAGAGACATGACAGGTGGGGTGCGAGGAACGGGAGGAAATTTCACTTTAAAATTTTTTTTTAAATTATTATATTCTTAGATGATTTTTTTTACCATGCTTTCATTTTCTATACACACTGTAAATCACTTTGTGATTCTGTCTGTGAAATCCGCTATATAAATAAATGGAAATAACCGGTACTTATTTTTACTGTAGGCTTTATATTTCTCGGTACGAGCGAAAGTTTGACAGACATAGCAACAGTAACTAATGGGGGCGGGGCTAAGCGGAACAAACTTTCGCGCGAATGGGTAGCAGGCTAATGTGTGGATCACAATTACACAAATATATACATTTGTGACTCGCACCTCAAAGGTCGTCAAGCCAGAGCCAGCGCCTGCAGAGAAACAAAAATCTGACGGGCACACACTGTGTCATTCACCGGGAAGCACTCGCGTCAAGGCAGCTCAGCCCCGAACTCAATGAGGTTTTAACAGATGTTGTGAGCGCGGTCAATTTGATCAAAACACGACCACTGAAAGCGCGACTGTTCTCTGCACTGTGTGAGGAAATGGGAGCTGATCATACAGCCATGCTGTTTCACAGTGAAGCAAGGTGGCTCTCCTGGGGGAAAGTGCTGTCACTTGCCCTGTCTTGCCAAATGCATAGCTCCTCCTTTTTTTTTTTGCAAAGATTGCAAAGTGGCACTTTTATTGTATTTATTATTGAACTTGATGCAAGTTATTTGATTTATTATTGAACTTGATGCAAGTTATAACACTTTTTTTGATTTATTATTGAACTTGATGCAAGTTATAACACTTTTGTTTTATTTATTATTGAACTTGATGCAAGTTATAACACTTTTTTTGATTTATTATTGAACTTGATGCATGTTATAACACTTTTTTTGATTTATTATTGAACTTGATGCAAGTTATAACACTTTTGTTTTATTTATTATTGAACTTGATGCAAGTTATTTGATTTATTATTGAACTTGATGCAAGTTATAACACTTTTATTTGATTTATTATTGAACTTGATGCAAGTTATAACACTTTTTTTTATTATTGAACTTGATGCAAGTTATAACACTTGTTTTATTTATTATTGAACTTGATGCAAGTTATAACACTTTTTTGATTTATTATTGAACTTGATGCAAGTTATTTGATTTATTATTGAACTTGATGCAAGTTATAACACTTTTTTTGATTTATTATTGAACGTGATGCAAGTTATAACACTTTTTGATTTATTATTGAACTTGATGCAAGTTATAACACTTTTTCTTATTTATTATTGAACTTGATGTAAGTTATAACACTTTTATTTGATTTATTATTGAACTTGATGCAAGTTATAACACTTTTTTTTGATTTATTATTGAACGTGATGCAAGTTCTAACACTTTTTTGATTTATTATTGAACTTGATGCAAGTTATAACACTTTTATTTGATTTATTATTGAACTTGATGCAAGTTATAACACTTTTTTTGATTTATTATTGAACGTGATGCAAGTTATTTGATTTATTATTGAACTTGATGCAAGTTATAACACTTTTATTTGATTTATTATTGAACTTGATGCAAGTTATAACACTTTTTTTATTATTGAACTTGATGCAAGTTATAACACTTTTGTTTTATTTATTATTGAACTTGATGCAAGTTATAACACTTTTTTTGATTTATTATTGAACTTGATGCAAGTTATAACACTTTTTTTGATTTATTATTGAACGTGATGCAAGTTATAACACTTTTTGATTTATTATTGAACTTGATGCAAGTTATAACACTTTTTTTTTTTATTATTGAACTTGATGTAAGTTATAACACTTTTATTTGATTTATTATTGAACTTGATGCAAGTTATAACACTTTTTTTGATTTATTATTGAACTTGATGCAAGTTATAACACTTTTATTTGATTTATTATTGAACTTGATGCAAGTTATAACACTTTTTTTGATTTATTATTGAACGTGATGCAAGTTATAACACTTTTTTTGATTTATTATTGAACTTGATGCAAGTTATAACAGTTTTTTTTATTTATTATTGAACTTGATGCAAGTTATAACACTTTTGTTTTATTTATTATTGAACTTGATGGACGTTATTTTATTTATTATTGAACTTGATGCAAGTTATAACACTTTTTTTGATTTATTATTGAACTTGATGCAAGTTATTTGATTTATTATTGAACTTGATGCAAGTTATAACACTTTTTTTGATTTATTATTGAACTTGATGCAAGTTATAACACTTTTTTTTATTTATTATTGAACTTGATGTAAGTTATAACACTTTTATTTGATTTATTATTGAACTTGATGCAAGTTATAACACTTTTTTTTGATTTATTATTGAACGTGATGCAAGTTATAACACTTTTTTTGATTTATTATTGAACTTGATGCAAGTTATAACACTTTTATTTGATTTATTATTGAACTTGATGCAAGTTATAACACTTTTTTTGATTTATTATTGAACGTGATGCAAGTTATAACACTTTTTTTGATTTATTATTGAACTTGATGCAAGTTATAACAGTTTTTTTGATTTATTATTGAACTTGATGCAAGTTATAACACTTTTGTTTTATTTATTATTGAACTTGATGGACGTTATTTTATTTATTATTGAACTTGATGCAAGTTATACCGCAGCTGCACAGTTATTTTATTTATTATTGAACTTAATGTTATTTTATGTTATTGAGTTCGAATGTATACAACTTGATGTTCAATAAATTTGAAAATGTTAAAGCTTGGCATTAGCGCTCTGTTGGGGCGATGGGGGCAGGTGGGGCTTGAAAACTCCCCCTTGTCCAAAGTGGGGGATGACAAAAAAAGTTTGAGAACCACTGAGTTAACGCGTTATTATCGCGTTGACTTTGACAGCCCTAATACACATACATATATCTATGTATGCATCCTTCAGAATGTACAATATGTAATTTTTCACGTGATACAGTTCATATGACGCCAATAGCCTGGAGTTATATAAACCACTCAGAATGGCTTCAATTATTTTAACCGTTTCCTGTTGCTTTTTTATCGGCACCATGTGGTGTGTTTACTAAAATATACTGTATGGTTGTGCAGTTAAAACTTGACATGAATGAGCAAACAAATCATTGGAACAATTCAGATGTTCCCGTCATTGTTTATGTAAGGTGGGGACTTACAGCACTCTGGCAAACACTGTCAACGGTGGCACTGCGATCACCGCGTCCGATCCTCATCAGGCAATGCAGTGTGCGACCTTTGCGGTGAAGGCCTGAGCAGTGAGTCTCAATCTCAGCCCTGCAGTGAAGCACAATCTCTGGACTTAAAGAGAAATCCTCCATCAGCATCCTCCGATAGTCCAGCATCTCCCCTTGACACTCGCCAGTGACCGGACGACCTGCACAGAACACAGGAAGCATAGCTAGAATCATCATGATCATACAAGCCATGAAGGCAATCAATCAACAAATAAGAGTTTTGTTTCTACAGCAGTGTTGTAGCGTATAATTTTACTTCACTCTTCACTTTCCTTTTACGTCCTGCCATCAGAAGAGTCTGTCTTACACTTCGGAAACATAATAAAGGGTACAAATGTAAAAATAACAAAAGTGAAGTCCTTCCTTAGTGTAGAAACACATGTCTACGAATTATTCTGCAACGCTCACATAACTACAGTGGTTCTCTTTATGTACAGAATTAATTTTTTTAATTAGTTGGGTTTCACTAATATAGAGCTTTTTTTTTTTTACCTGCAAGGCACTCAAACTTTAAAATGTCGCCCGATTCCCCCATTCACATATTTATGCAGGCATATGTTACCACTGAAGCTCATTTACATCATTACATCAGTATATTGCTAAAAGACATGGGGCAATGGGGATATTATTAAAAATGTGCCCATATACTTCTTGTTTACCATCATTATTCTTGAGCTGTAGTGAAAGTAATACAAAATTCCAAACATCCATTAATTTTTACTACTGTTCAGGATCAGATCGGATCACATCTGACTGTGGGTAAGATTCAGACTACAGTAGATCACAAGGATTACCAAGACCAAGACCCTTGCCAATGGAGAACAACTGCGGTTAATGAAAAAAGCCGTAAAAAGGTCTATTTTTGATACTCTAAACTAAGGGTGCCCAAAGCACGGCCAGAAGGCCATTTGTGTCCCAGGGATAATTTTTTTTAAACATCTCCAGCACATTCTAAAAGTACCAAACTAAAACTAACAAAAACATAGAAAGTGCAATAAAACAGGTAGAACGAAAAAGTTAAAAATGTTAACACCAGTAACACAAGGCTGTTTTTTTAAATATATATATTTTTCGTGTAGTGGTACAGTACCTCAACTTCAGAGTGCTCAAACATAAGCTAGTTTTGAGATAATAGCTGTGTCTCAACTAATTGTTATGCTTTAAATTGCAAGCAAAAACTTTTGTTAAAAGTATCCACGTCATTAGTTGGCGTAGCAAAGTTAACAGTTGAAGATTCAAGCAAAACATCTACCGTATTTTTCGGAGCATAAGTCGCACCTGCCGAAAATGCATAATAAAAAAGGAAAAAAACATATACAGGTAAAAGCCAGTAAATTAGAATATTTTGAAAAACTTGATTTATTTCAGTAATTGCATTCAAAAGGTGTAACTTGTACATTATATTTATTCATTGCACACAGACTGATGCATTCAAATGTTTATTTCATTTAATTTTGATGATTTGAAGTGGCAACAAATGAAAATCCAAAATTCCGTGTGTCACAAAATTACTTAAGGCTAATACAAAAAAGGGATTTTTAGAAATGTTGGCCAACTGAAAAGTATGAAAATGAAAAATATGAGCATGTACAATACTCAATACTTGGTTGGAGCTCCTTTTGCCTCAATTACTGCGTTAATGCGGCGTGGCATGGGGTCGATGAGTTTCTGGCACTGCTCAGGTGTTATGAGAGCCCAGGTTGCTCTGATAGTGGCCTTCAACTCTTCTGCGTTTTTGGGTCTGGCATTCTGCATCTTCCTTTTCACAATACCCCACAGATTTTCTATGGGGCTAAGGTCAGGGGAGTTGGCGGGCCAATTTAGAACAGAAATACCATGGTCCGTAAACCAGGCACGGGTAGATTTTGCGCTGTGTGCAGGCGCCAAGTCCTGTTGGAACTTGAAATCTCCATCTCCATAGAGCAGGTCAGCAGCAGGAAGCATGAAGTGCTCTAAAACTTGTTGGTAGACGGCTGCGTTGACCCTGGATCTCAGGAAACAGAGTGGACCGACACCAGCAGATGACATGGCACCCCAAACCATCACCCAACCATGCAAATGTTGCATTTCCTTTGGAAATAGAGGTCCCAGAGTCTGGAGGAAGACAGGAGAGGCACAGGATCCACGTTGCCTGAAGTCTAGTGTAAAGTTTCCACCATCAGTGATGGTTTGGGGTGCCATGTCATCTGCTGGTGTCGGTCCACTATGTTTCCTGAGATCCAGGGTCAACGCAGCCGTCTACCAGCAAGTTTTAGAGCACTTCATGCTTCCTGCTGCTGACCTGCTCTATGGAGATGGAGATTTCAAGTTCCAACAGGACTTGGCGCCTGCACACAGCGCAAAATCTACCCGTGCCTGGTTTACGGACCATGGTATTTCTGTTCTAAATTGGCCCGCCAACTCCCCTGACCTTAGCCCCATAGAAAATCTGTGGGGTATTGTGAAAAGGAAGATGCAGAATGCCAGACCCAAAAACGCAGAAGAGTTGAAGGCCACTATCAGAGCAACCTGGGCTCTCATAACACCTGAGCAGTGCCAGAAACTCATCGACTCCATGCCACGCCGCATTAACGCAGTAATTGAGGCAAAAGGAGCTCCAACCAAGTATTGAGTATTGTACATGCTCATATTTTTCATTTTCATACTTTTCAGTTGGCCAACATTTCTAAAAATCCCTTTTTTGTATTAGCCTTAAGTAATATTCTAATTTTGTGACACACGGAATTTTGGATTTTCATTTGTTGCCACTTCAAATCATCAAAATTAAATGAAATAAACATTTGAATGCATCAGTCTGTGTGCAATGAATAAATATAATGTACAAGTTACACCTTTTGAATGCAATTACTGAAATAAATCAAGTTTTTCAAAATATTCTAATTTACTGGCTTTTACCTGTATAAGTCGCACTGGAGCCCGGCCAAACCATGAAAAAAACTGCGACTTATAGTCCGAAAAATACGGTAATCTAACTCCCTAGCATTAGCTTATACCTCCAGATCAACATAACTTTGTTTTTCCACCCATTGGAAAGAGTAAAGTAAGTATAAAGCACAGTGCTGAAAAGTGGATGACATTTATTGAATTAAAGAAGAAATCATCAAAAACATGACTGGGCATGTAGCAGACTTGGCAAATCAGTTTGAGTGCAGCACTTGCTAGTCTGCACCATACTGAAGCAGAATTAATCGATAACGCCATTCAAGGATGTTAAAATAATATATAAATGGCTGAGAATTATCCAACAAAATATGGAAAAGCTGCTGATGGTGTGTCTGATGGAAAAGCAGCAAGAAGGATATACCGTACTGTAGAAGTCCACTCTCCAAAGTAAATGCTGTACATTATTACTACATTATACTTCAATAAGACCAAATTAAGTTTGTAAGATGAGGTACTACTGTACTAGTTTCGGAAGTGGAAAAATATCAAAATGGCCCCAGCATCTTTTGATTTTTCAATCTTCGCCCCTCAGTGGAAAACACTTGGGACACCCCTGCTCTAAACCCTATAAAATGCCGCTTAATTATTCAATTATATGCAATTAAAGGCATATAATATACATTATAGTACTAACACAACATCACACATTGTATACATCTTCGTGCTGGAAAATGAAGTGAATTAACTTGCGAGGCTGCTGGATTCATAGCTGCAGTACTTTTTTCCCATAAAGGACAAAAACGCTTTCTATTTAGGTTACTATAAAATAAACTAATTATTTACAATTTTGAGCAGAGAAAAGTGATATGTGAACATGCAGATGAGTGAATGCTATTGCTATTTTAAATTTTTGTAAGTCTACTTGACCTCTGAGACTGATCGTCAGTCAGTCACATGGTATATCAAGAAATAAGACAACACATCACACACTCACACTCACTACAGATCCTGAATGTAAATTGATCCCACACTGGCTGCTGATGTCATCCGTTTGACCTCATACACACTCCATGATGGAGGAATTTATAGTATTTGAAGACAGAGGAAGAAGTTAAAGGGGAACTGCACTTTTTTGGGAATTTCGTCTATCGTTCACAATCATTAGGAGAGACAAGAACACACGTCTTTTTTGGGGGGGATTTTAAAGACTATAAAAGACGCTTGGAAGATGCAGCTAATGGAAGTCACCGTTGTAGCCTTCATAGCCCTTCAAAACAACTTCAAAACCCTCCATCAAACGTTTTTTATACACATTGCAAGTCTAAAGGCTAAAGAACAGCTTCTTCCCCAGGGCCATAACCATCCTGAACGGACTGCCCCATTGTCCCTTATAACTGCCTTCTCTTTGGTGCAATAACCCATTCCACCAACCACCCTGTTTTTGTTTTGTTTTTTCATGTATATATTCATTTCACACCATATTCATTGCACTTCTACATTTTTTAAATTTTTATATATTTGCACATTGTTTTTCTAGCATGCACACATCGCACTGTATGGAATGGCCTCAATCTCGTTACCTTGCGTAATGACAATAAAGCTGATTCTGATTCTGATTCTGATTCTATATATAATGTAGTAACTGACACAGTCATTATAATATGTAATATGTACAATATTTACCGAATTTTGATCATTTTAATCAATGCCGGAACTAATTCTTCGGCACATTTATTCCCGTTTCCATAGCAGTGCACGTCCGACAATGTGTGTTCCTACTTCCGGATACATGTTCTAATCATGGCAGACTATAAGGATTCACAACCTTATCTTTTTTAATCTGAATTTATGGAAGATGAACTACTGCTTCTCGAAGCCAGCACGAAGGAAAAGTGAGACGTTGGAGCAGACGGAAGCCGATAGAGTGAGGTGAAAGTGAATCGAAAATGAAAAATGTGGAACTTAAACTTGGAGCAATGGTATTTCGACATAAACGGCGTGCTTCCCCATAATTAACCGGAAAAAACGTCCCTGGCCAGCTGGACCAAACAGACATCTGTCCATAAAGTAAGTCACACTTTATATTGATCATGATACACGTCATGCGTGTTGTTACAATGACAGTACATACGCTGTCTGGTTAGCTGTGTACAAACGAAACATGAAATGTGGGCTAATACTTTACAGATACTGTCAGAGGTGGGACCAAGTCATTGTTTTGCAAGTCACAAGTAAGTCTCAAGTCTTTGCCCTCAAGTCCGAGTCAAGTCCCGAGTCAAGACAGGCAAGCCCCGAGTCAAGTCCAAAGTCAAGACTGGAAAGTCTCAAGTCAAGTCCTAAGTCCTGCATTTTGAGTTTCGAGTCCTTTCAAGTCCTTTTAACCACAGACTAATATATTAACACAGATTGTGTATGCTTTTCAAACGCTGTATTTATTTATTAAAACAAGTGCATTTTAAATTGCAGGAAAGAAAATTGTGCTGACATTGCACTTTATAATAGCACTATTAACCAGTCATTTTAAACATTAACTCATTCCTTTACAGAACAAACACATTGAAAAATAAAGTGCAAATGTACTTATTTGTACAAAAGTGTTAACATTGAAAAAACATGACATATACGTGAACATAACAAAAAAGTTGTACTTTTTATATGTCAGGGCCCTATGCTGCATTGCATTTGCAAAAGACCAAATTAGCCAAGAGTCTGTCAGTCATTTGTGCACGATGGGGGCGTAGTATGATGCCACCATGGCTGAAAACTCGCTCCACTGGAGCACTGGAGGCAGGCACTGCCAAGACTCTCATGGCCACTCGGAACAGTGAAGGAAGAGTCTTCATGTTCAATGCCCAGAACAAAAGGGGGGAGAGAGTTGTTTTGGGTTGGTGCACTACTTGTAAGTGTATCTTGTGTTTTTTATGTTGATTTAATTAAAAAAAGAAAAGAAAAAAAAAATTATTTCTTGTGCGGCCCGATACCAATCGATCCACGGACCAGTACCGGGCCGCGGCCCGGTGGTTGGGGACCACTGAGGTAAACAACCAACAGTATGTCAGAAAGCTAGCTAAAACGGTACACATATTCATAATATAGTATACATTTTAACTGACCTTTATTTTACTATTTTTGTCTTTTTTTAGGTGGCTAAAATACGCGGTGCTGCTGACCGCCGTCTAACGTTACGTGTGATATATTGACTAACGTAACCCTGCTTGAAAAAAATCACTGAACAAAAAGTATGAATAAGGTAGTGAACTGCAACAGATTCCCGTGTTTGCAATAACGTTATAACGTTAGCAGTGAGTTTACAGCCTCACTGATTTAACTACACAGCAAATAAAAGTCACGTTACTTAGCCAATAAACGTTATCTTACATTCAAAACTTACCGTTCTTTGTGCAACTTCAAATGCCGGACGAAGTTGGAAGTTGTTGCCTCTCCATCAGTAATTTTCGAACCGCATGTGTTGCATACTGCAAACCGTTTTGTGTTGACCACCTCGTAATTTTTATACCCAAACGAAATTATTTTAGGTATCATTTTTTGTTCACTGGCGTGTGGTTTGGACATGTCTTCTTCCTGCAATTTGATTGGATGAATGCTGTGTGATGAAAACAAAGTAGATCTAATTTGATTGGCTGTTGTACTGAGACCACACCAGCTGACACACGCAACGCTGATAGACAAGTACACAATGAAAAATACGGAGCGCTCCCGAATAAATTTTTCATCTTTGGGTTTTGGGGAAAGTAGCAAGTCATGTCAAGTCATGTCAATTCAAAAGGCTCAAGTCCAAGTGAAGTCACAAGTCATTGATGTTAAAGTCTAAGTCGAGTTGCAAGTCTTTTTACATTTTGTCAAGTCGAGTCTAAAGTCATCAAATTCATGACTCGAGTCTGACTCGAGTCCAAGTCATGTGACTCGAGTCCACACCTCTGGATACTGTAATATGATTCTTCATGTTTTTCAGTCAGTACAGATTGGTGTCTTATCACAGCGTTGTGCATTACAAACTCAAAACGCGTTTCGTGTTGTTGTAGAAATCTTGCCGTAGTTAGCTTCTACGGCTAATACCGTAGCACGCCCAATGTGTTAGTACGATAGTTTAATAGTTCCTCAGTGTTTGCTCTTACAATAACAATGTCGCTACAGCTTGGTTATTATCCAGGTTACGGAAGATAAATTAAGTATTGTTGACGGTTTTTGAATGCATTTTTAAAGTGATTTAGGGGTCAAATTGATTTCTCCCATTAGCTGCATTGCTAGTCACCAAGAACGAGACCATTTTTATGTTAGAAAGCGAAAAAAATACAATCAAATGTTTGTCTTGTCTCTAGTAATGATTGTGAACGATAGGCAAAATTCTATAAAAAGTGCAGGTACCCTTTATGCCCAGTCATTAAGGTAATCTGAGGTGTTAAAGCCCACCTCTGTGCACGGCGGCCTCCAAACACAGTAGCAGGTATGAGAGTCGGGCCTCGCGAGCTCGTGGCAGGTTGCTGTCCAGGCTGCAGCGATGCTTCTTGAGGTCCAGTTTACAGGCTTTAGCAAGAGAGTAACTGACCCTATAGTCTTGAGAGATCAGCTTCTGGCGGGTGGTTAGTGCGTCTCTGCACTTTAGAGGGAAAAAGAAAAATATTTTCTGTGAATGTCAAAGCACAACCAAGGTAGGTACCTCCATGGGCCAAAATGAACGAGCAATGGGAGTTGAGATGGGCGCACCTTTTCTGACATGGCCTCTTCAAACTTGTGGTTGAACAGACACTTATAGACTTTCCCTTCTCCTGCTTGGATCTAGAAGACAGACAATGGAAGTGGGATGATCATTTTGGACAGTATAAAACATCATCTCCCTCGCCCGCCTGCAGCTCGTGCAGAACTCTGCTGCTCGTCTGCTAACACAGACCCGCAGACGTGAGCACATCACCCCTATTTTAGCGTCCCTTCACTGGCTCCCTGTGCGTTACCGAATACATTTTAAACTCCTTTTATTTGTTTTTAAATGTCTAAACAACCTCGCGCCAACCTATCTCTCCGACCTCCTTCAGCCTTACTGCCCCACCCGATCCTTAAGATCAGCCGATCAGCTGCTGTTGACGGTCCCTGACACAAGGCTGAAGCTTAGAGGTGACAGAGCTTTCGCCGTTGCTGCTCCCAAGCTCTGGAACGACCTACCCCTGAGTGTTAGACAAGCCTCCTCTCTTCCTGTTTTTAAATCTCTCTTAAAAACATACTTTTATTCCATGGCTTTTAACACTGAGTGATATCCATCCTGCAATGGCGCCCCATAATACACCTGCTGTGATCCTATTTTTATGTTTTTATTAATTCTATTTTAATTATTTATTTTTTATCGTGTTCTGTTTGTGTTGTGTTGTGTTTGCTCGGTACTCGTTTTATCTTTTAACCTGCTCATTGTACAGCACTTTGGCTACCCCTGTGGTAAATTTTAAATGTGCTTTATAAATAAAGTTGATTTGATTTGATTTGATCATATGTTGCCTTTCTGGGCTATTGCCTTGACAGACTAAACAACAGTACTTGCAAACTACTGTGCTGAGGCAGATTAGTGGGCCACAAGAGATCATCAGAAGTGCTGCAGGAAATTACAAGATTATACTTACCGTATTTTTCGGACTATAAGTCGCAGTTTTTGTCATTGTTTGGCCGGGCTCCAGTGCGACTTTTATATGTTTTTTTCCTTTTTTACTATGCATTTTTGGCAGGTGCGACTTATACTCCGGTGCGACTTATACTCCGAAAAATACGGTAATTGGTCTAAATATTATTAATCATTGCCAGCAAATGATGTTCATCTACTTATAACAGTGACATCAAATGAAAGGCAATTTCAATTCAATATTTTTCCACTGGCACAAGGTGCATAAGTAACCTGTGTTTCAATGTACTGTGTGTACTTTTTGTGACATTTTTCTCATGTAAAATATGTGTTTTCGCTTGATGAAAATTGGGAAACACTGCTCCTGGAGTGATTCCATCATTTTATAATGTATTCAGTATGTTTCACACAAAATAAATATACAGTATCTGTACAATGGTACACAATTGTTTTGAACATTGTATTTACAGTATATGAAAAGTGTGATGTTGGTTACTGATAATGTTTGTTATATGTCACAGATGACACTGCGAAGCCTTTGTAGCTCAATTGTGGAACAATATGTCATTATTTATGCATTTTTGGTTTATTTGGTTGCTCATTGATTTATCTATTTTACTGCAGTAGTCTTGCTTTTATTGTGATTGCAGACACATGTTGTGTTATTATTTATTATTATCCTAATATTATTGACATTATGTATTTATTTGACTGTTTTAGGGATTTTATTATACGATATTGTTGAATGTGCTCAAAAAGTACCTATACCCAAAATAAATTGTTAAATAAAGAAAATAAACAGACACACAATATACAATACACAATATATTTTCATTGTCCGAAGAAACATCAAATATTGTTCTGGCGTCCTAAGAGCCGTATTAATGTTATTTAAGTATATTAAAACCTCTTTGGTTTTAATTTTTAAAATGTTGTACTGTTGGAATAATTGTTTGTAAGTTATCACAAAAGAAATGTTGTATTATGAATGCTGTATTTCGAGGCCTAACAAAAGGATGAAGGCTCGTGAAACGCCACTGTGATTTCAGCACGGACAGATGGCAGGATGTGCTCAACTCCTGGAGGAACTCTCTTTGAAGTGTTAAACGAACTCTCTTTGAAGTAATTCACAAACTCTCTTCCAACTATTTGGTCAACACTATTTACGACCCGCTGCCTTCTTGAAGTTGCTGTGGACAGGAGACAGGAGGGGTTGTCCATTGTCCTCCAACACCTGCCCCAGCTGGATCCAGGAAGAGCCAAGCCCGAGAAGTCCTCTTCTTGGACTTCAAAGCGACCGAAAACAATGACTGTTTTACATACGTCCCCATTCCTATTGTGACATATGTTGGTGCGTGAACATGGAACATCTGAATTAAAAGAGGAGACGAGAACCTTCTTCGTCAGAGCGTGCTAAGACACTGTAAGAGGTTACAGGTTGAAGCCGTCTCTCCTCAATTGAGTCCAAATTGAATTCTGTCTCTGTTTGATTCCTTGCCTTTTGTCTTGTGTAACAGATGTCCTGTGTTTGAACCTGACATGTACTGTCTTTTAGGGCCTGCTCTACTAAATGATTGCATGTAGTGTACTAAAACATGTGCAAACTTAAAAGCACATGCAAATGTGATCCGCTAAACTTGTGCAAAGAGAATTGTATATCTTTTGTGAGCAGGATAAGGAGCGCAATCCATTTAGCATCTCTGTCTTCATGAATATGCAGAATATATGCTGATCATCACAACGCCCAAAATACTGGGAGGAGAAGATGCAAATTATTCTGCACACACAGTTTGATTTATCAAGAATAAAACTCAACTGGGAAGGCTATTTTGCATCTTTATTTAGCATGTCTGAAAAATACGTGCAAACTGACACAGTCACACACACGGTTGTGAGACAGTGTGTGTGATGTGTTTCTGTGTCTGCTGGCGTTTTTTTTAATTACATAAGTTTTATAGAATATATATTATTAACACATCTCCCTTGTGAAAAAAACGTCATGAATATGCATTTTCTTGCATGGTCTTCTTCATATTTGCAGTCGATGCCACAGACTCTCGCATGACCGCAGGGGTTTCAATGTAGAAACACCGAAGGAGTGCTTCTAAATTGCCCATAAAAAGTGGTACATGTCTGCAGCATATTTAAAACATAGGAGGAGTCGGACAGGTAGGAGCATGATAACATGATGTGCATTAAATGATGGACTGTCTCCGTAGTGAAAGCCCCATATAGTACACACAAAAACCCGTTTAAATAAGGTGGTCTGCACTGCTCTTCAATTGCACACGCAGTGTTAATAGATCACACGCAACACGCCCGCTAACAGAACAGGCAGTGGTGTGCCGTCAGGGCCAGCAAGGCTTTCTCTGCTGGCCTAACATAACCAGAAATCATGATCATAATTAAATATAAAAGTAATTTTTAATTTGCTTTCCCTAAATATCTAAAATAATTCATATTCTCTTCCTGTCATATTATGCTCCTTCCAGCGCTGTTGTTTATAGGTTATAGTTTTTATCCAATTAGAATTCAGATAGCTATGTTGCCATGCTGTACCAAATTTGCCAGAGGCCTTCAGAATCAACAATGCAGGCGTCCGTGCACTGTCAGTGAATGTACACAAACATTTGAAAGACAGTTGCGATAGCCAATCAGATCACAAGTTGTTGTCAGTAAGGTCTTGTAGATGGCCTAAGGCAGATATATAGTGATGTTATGAGCTAGGTAACATAAGAACTCCATTACCCAGCATGCCACAATAGTGAAGCACATGCGCAACCATGCCGGCAGCTGGATGTTTTTGATGAGCACGCTGTGGAGTAAACTTTAAAGAACTCAGCCAACACACCTCGTCTGCATCTTTTATGATTAGACAAGACAACACATATTTGCTAGACCATTTTCAAGAAGGATATTTAAAGTGAAACTACAAACCCCGTTTCCATATGAGTTGGGAAATTGTGTTAGATGTAAACATAAACGGAATACAATGATTTGCAAATCATGTTAATCCCATATTCAGTTGAATATGCTACAAAAACAACATATTTGATGTTCAAACTGATAAACATTTTTTTTTTTTGCAAATAATCATTAACTTTAGAATTTGATGCCAGCAACACGTGACAAAGAAATTGGGAAAGGTGGCAATAAATACTGATAAAGTTGAGGTATGCTCATCAAACAATTATTTGAAGCATCCCACAGGTGTGCAGGCTAATTGGGAACAGGTGGGTGCCATGATTGGGTATAAAAACAGCTTCCCAAAAAAGGCTCAGTCTTTCACAAGAAAGGATGGTGCGAGGTACACACACCCCTTTGTCCACAACTGCGTGAGCAAATAGTCAAACAGTTTAGAGGCCTACTGAAATGCAATGTTCTTATTTAAACGGGGATAGCAGGTCCATTCTATGTGTCATACTTGATCATTTCGCGATATTGCAATATTTTTGCTGAAAGGATTTAGTAGAGAACATCGACGATAAAGTTCACAACTTTTGGTCGCTGATAAAAAAGCCTTGCCTGTACCGGAAGTAGCAGACGATATGCGCGTGACGTCACAGGTTGTGGAGCTCCTCACATCCGCACATTGTTTACAATCATGGCTACCAGCAGCGAGAGCGATTCGGACCGAGAAAGCGACAATTTCCCCATTAATTTGAGCGAGGATGAAAGATTCGTGGATGAGGAAAGTGAGAGTCAAGGACTAGAGGGCAGTGGGAGCGATTCAGATAGGGAAGATGCTGTGAGAGGCGGGTGGGACCTGATATTCAGCTGGGAATGACTAAAACAGTAAATAAACACAAGACATAGCCACAACACAACCAGGCTTATATTTAATATGCCACAAATTAATCCCGCATAACAAACACCTCCCCCCTCCTGTCCATATAACCCGCCAATACAACTCAAACACCTGCACAACACACTCAATCCCACAGCCCAAAGTACAGTTCACCTCCCCAAAGTTCATACAGCACATATATTTCCCCAAAGTCCCCAAAGTTACGTACGTGACATGCACATAGCGGCACGCAGGTACGGGCAAGCGATCAAATGTTTGGAAGCCGCAGCTGCATGCGTACTCACGGTACCGTGTCTGCGTATCCAACTCAAAGTCCTCCTGGTAAGAGTCTCTGTTGTCCCAGTTCTCCACAGGGCAATGGTAAAGCTTGACTGTCATCTTTCGGGAATGTAAACAATGAAACACCGGCTGTGTTATCCGGCAACAGTCAGGGGGTGCATTCTACGGCCCAACCTGCCGCAATACACCGCTTCCCACCTACAGCTTTCTTCTTTGCTGTCTCCATTGTTCATTGAACAAATTGCAAAAGATTCACCAACACAGATGTCCAGAATACTGTGGAATTTTGCGATGAAAACAGACGACTTAATAGCTGGCCACCATGCTGTCCCAAAATGTCCTCTACAATCCGTGACGTCACGCGCAGGCGTCATCATACCGAGACGTTTTCAGCAGGATTTTTCGCGCGAAATTTAAAATTGCACTTTAGTAAGCTAACCCGGCCGTATTGGCATGTGTTGCAATGTTAAGATTTCATCATTGATGTATAAACTATCAGACTGCGTGGTCGGTAGTAGTGGGTTTCAGTAGGCCTTTAAGAACAACGTTTCTCAAAGTGCAATTGCAAGAAATTTAGGGATTTCAACATCTACGGTCCATAATATCATCAAAAGGTTCAGAAAATCTGGAGAAATCACTCCACGTAAGCGGCATGGCCGGAAACCAACATTGAATGACCGTGACCTTCGATCCCTCAGACGGCATTGTATCAAAAACCGACATCAATCTCTAAAGGATATCACCACATGGGCTCAGGAACACTTCAGAAAACCACTGTCACTAAATACAGTTTGTCGCTACATATGTAAGTGCAAGTTAAAGCTCTACTATGCAAAGCGAAAGCCATTTATCAACAACATCCAGAAACGACGCCGGCTTCTCTGGGCCCGAGATCATTTAAGATGGACTCATGCAAAGTGGAAAAGTGTTCTGTGGTCTGACGAGTCCACATTTCAAATTGTTTTTGGAAATATCCGACATCGTGTCATCCGGACCAAAGGGGAAGCGAACCATCCAGACTGTTATCGACGCAAAGATCAAAAGCCGGCATCTCTGATGGTATGGGGGTGCATTAGTGCCCAAGGCATGGGTAACTTACACATCTGTGAAGGCACCATTAATGCTGAAAGGTACATACAGGTTTTGGAACAACATATGCTGCCATCTAAGCGCCGTCTTTTTTATGGACGCCCCTGCTTATTTCAGCAAGACAATGCCGAGCCACATTCAGCACGTGTTACAACAGCGTGGCTTCGTAAAAAAAAGAGTGCGGGTACTTTCCTGGCCTGCCTGCAGTCCAGACCTGTCTCCCATCGAAAATGTGTGGCGCATTATGAAGCGTAAAATACGACAGCAGAGACCCCGGACTGTTGAACGACTGAAGCTCTACATAAAACAAGAATGGGAAAGAATTCCACTTTCAAAGCTTCAACAATTAGTTTCCTCAGTTCCCAACCGTTTATTGAGTGTTGTTAAAAGAAAAGGAGATGTAACACAGTGGTGAACATGCCCTTTCCCAACTACTTTGGCACATGTTGCAGCCATGAAATTCTAAGTTAATTATTATTTGCAAAAAAAAAATTAAAGTTTATGAGTTCAAATATCTTGTCTTTGTAGCGCATTCAATTGAATATGGGTTGAAAAGGATTTGCAAATCATTGTATTCCGTTTATATTTACATCTAACACAATTTTCCAACTCATATGGAAACGGGGTTTGTACATCTTATGAGACGATGTCGGCCAACCCCGGAAGCTGGCTCAACTGTCCCGGCAATGAAATGGGGAAATGCCCGCCACACAACGAGCGGCACCACTGGTTTATACGGCGTCAAATGAATTCTACAAATTGTGAGTTCAAATATTTTATTTCTTAATTTTTTTCACGTTTTAATATGTTTTTTGCAATTTTAATTTTGACAGTACCACATAAGATATGTTTTAATTGCTGACGCGGTTTTATTGATTTTTAAATGTGCCAGAAAATAACCCGTTTTGTACACTGTTGATGTGGTTCAATAGCAGTAAATGTGTTTCTGTATAGTATTTCTTCAACAATGGTCATGTATTTCTTCTAGATCGCCTGAGAGACTGTGTGGGTGTCAGGGGGACTGCATTAGAGTGGTTTAGATCCTACCTGTCAGAAAGGTCTTTCTCTGTCAGGCTGGGGGACGCCACTTCTTCTTCTGCTCCGCTTTACTGTGGTGTCCCCCAGGGATCTATTCTAGGCCCCATCCTGTTTGCACTGTACCTTCTTCCTCTTGGAGAGATTTTTAAGAGGCATGGAGTGTTTTATCACTTTTATGCAGACGACTGCCAAATTTATATGCCTATTTCAAAAGGCCACGGCCCCCTGACACTCCTTCTCAACTGTCTATGCGACGTCAAGGCTTGGTTAGCCCAGAATTTTTTGATAATGAATGAGGGAAAAACGGAAATTTTAGTGTTTGGTCCGGCCCTCACTGACTTGGGACCATTGCAAAATTATGTGCGTCCCAAAGTCACCAGCCTTGGCGTCACTATAGACAGCCATTTTAAACTTGACAAACAAGTCAATGGCGTTTTAAAATCGTGTTTTTATCATCTTCGTCTTTTAGCAAAGGTAAAACCGTTTTTATCTTTTAACCTTTTTGAACAAGTCGTGCATGCTTTTATTTCAAGTCGCCTGGACTACTGCAATGCACTTTATGCTGGCATTAGCCAAAAAGCTCTCTCCCGGTTGCAGTTAGTCCAGAATGCGGCAGCACGACTTTTAACAGGGGCCAGGAGACGCCAGCATATAACCCCAATCCTTGAGAGTTTGCACTGGCTCCCTGTTCATTTTAGAATTGATTTTAAAACCTTGCTGTTTGTTTTTAAAGCTTTACATGGACTGGCACCTCAGTATATCTCGGACCTCATCCAAACTTACAATCCTGCGCGCGCTCTGAGGTCCGAGAGCCAGCTCCAGCTCGTGGTGTCCAAGACGAGACTTAAAACCAGGGGAGACAGGGCCTTCTCTGTGGTCGGCCCTAAGCTCTGGAACACTCTGCCCCTCCATGTTCCAACTGCTCCCACAGTGGAGTGTTTTAAGTCTCGTCTTAAGACCCACTTTTATTCTCTGGCTTTTAACACTACGTGAGTTGTGTGGTCCTCTGTTGTCCTCTGTGTTTTTAAAATTTTGCTTTTTGCTTTCTATTTACTGTTTTAATTGGTTTTACCCTTTGAAATTGTTTTTAATCACATTTATTTTATATTGTTTTTAATTGTGTTTAATATTGTTGTGCAGCACTTTGGAAACATTTTGTTGTTTAAATGTGCTATATAAATAAAGTGGATTGGATTGGATTGGATGTAGTGACATAAATGATGGTATTTTGAGAGGTCATAATTAAAGTCGGACGTCACTGAAGGCCTAGGTGGGAAACACATGGCCCGCCACTCAGTACAGGCAATATTACAATGTTGCCAACTTGGCGACTTTGACACTAAATCTGGCGACTTTTTGTAAACAGCTTCTAGCGACAAATCTAGCGACTTTTTCTGGTGCTATTGGAGAATTTTTGGTGTATCATGGAGACTGAGGAGAAAGCATGCTGCAGTCACTGTCCTCAATAAGCAGTGACAGTGGCTGCTGTGAGACCCCCACCCCATTCCAAAGCACCCAAAGGCGGTCAGCAGGTGCTGCTGCTGCACGAGCAGAACGCCGACCCTGACAGGGCAGGGATCACAGCGACTTCGCGCACGCGTAAATCATTTGCAGTCTAGCCTATTGTGGTGCCTTTCATTTGTACTGGAAAGCCGGAATTCCCAAGTTCCGAGCCGTAAATTTCGACTGGAATTTCACGTCGAGCTAATATAAATCACTGCAATGTCCCAATTCCATCGTTCATGCACCCCCCGCGACCCCTAATGGGACTGTCTGCGTATCCAACTCAAAGTCCTCCTGGTAAGAGTCTCTGTTGTCCCAGTTCTCCACAGGCCAATGGTAAAGCTTGACTGTCATCTTTCGGGAATGTAAACAATGAAACACCGGCTGTGTTATCCGGCAACAGTCAGGGGGTGCATTCTACGGCGGGGGTGCGTTATCCGGCACAACACCTGCCGCAATACACCGCTTCCCACCTACAGCTTTCTTCTTTGCTGTCTCCATTGTTCATTGAACAAATTGCAAAAGATTCACCAACACAGATGTCCAGAATACTGTGGAATTTTGCGATGAAAACAGACGACTTAATAGCTGGCCACCATGCTGTCCCAAAATGTCCTCTACAATCTGTGACGTCACGCGCAGGCGTCATCATACCGAGACGTTTTCAGCAGGATTTTTCGCGCGAAATTTAAAATTGCACTTTAGTAAGCTAACCCGGCCGTATTGGCATGTGTTGCAATGTTAAGATTTCATCATTGATGTATAAACTATCAGACTGCGTGGTCGGTAGTAGTGGGTTTCAGTAGGCCTTTAAGAACAACGTTTCTCAAAGTGCAATTGCAAGAAATTTAGGGATTTCAACATCTACGGTCCATAATATCATCAAAAGGTTCAGAAAATCTGGAGAAATCACTCCACGTAAGCGGCATGGCCGGAAACCAACATTGAATGACCGTGACCTTCGATCCCTCAGACGGCATTGTATCAAAAACCGACATCAATCTCTAAAGGATATCACCACATGGGCTCAGGAACACTTCAGAAAACCACTGTCACTAAATACAGTTTGTCGCTACATATGTAAGTGCAAGTTAAAGCTCTACTATGCAAAGCGAAAGCCATTTATCAACAACATCCAGAAACGACGCCGGCTTCTCTGGGCCTGAGATCATTTAAGATGGACTCATGCAAAGTGGAAAAGTGTTCCGTGGTCTGACGAGTCCACATTTCAAATTGTTTTTGGAAATATCCGACATCGTGTCATCCGGACCAAAGGGGAAGCGAACTAGCGGTAGAAAATGGACGGATGGATGTTAATTAGCCAGTAATTAGATTTGGTTTGTTAGTGAACATCACAACCCTCCATTCTTTTGATCTAACATTTAACAATGCAGAACACAATGTATAATAAAAATATGAATCAACAGAAAAAAATTATAATTTGTTGAGCTAATCATACTTGGCAATTTTTTTTAAATCACTTGTGTATCTCTCATTCAGCGTCCATTGCAAAAAATTAAGGAAATGAGGCAAAGTCATCTAGCCACTTCTAGCGACTTTTAGGACAGCCAATAGCTACTTTCCTTACTGAGGAATTGGCAACACTGAAATCTGATTGTTTGCACACGCTGTTTAGTTTGTGGTATTTGGATCTTAATAGATCAAGCACTTAATGAGAAAATCAGATTTGCACGTCCAGTTTATGTGTCGTTGCGCGGGTTCATTTCCTGTTGTAGACGGATCTTTTATGAATCTTCATGTGTTTCTGGAAGGCTGTGTCCTAAGAGAGCACACCTGTAGGTTCAATGTCCACAACTGAATAGTTTAGTTAATCAGACAGCAATGTGTTTATACAAGTTGACGTTTGTTATAGGGAAATACCTAATGTGTCTTGTTTGTTTTTTTGTTTGAAGTATTTATTTCAAACCTGCACAATACAACAACACACTTTTTTTTTTTTTTACATTTTGGCAGAGACATTTATGCATGGCTTGAAAAGGGGTTGGATGAAGCAATTGCTTATAGTATCCCAACCCCTCTCACTCACTCCCTATTTAACATAAACAATATAATACAAGAACAATACTATACAAACAAAAACAAGAAAAACTCCTATACACTAACAATACAATAGTACCACTGTTACTATGGTACAAGACAAGACGAGACAAAACACGCACGCACGCACACACACACGCACACACACACACACACACACACAGGCCCAAACACTCTCTAACCATACACCTCTCTCCCATCGCTCTGTGCTGAGGGCATCACTCTCTTTCCTCCTCGTACTTCTTCAGTACTTCTTTTTTAAACAGTCTTTTAAATGTAATCATGTTAGAACAGGTTTTTAACTTGTCCCCTAAGTTGTTCCACAGACTGACTCCACGCACTGAAATGCACATTGATTTTAAAGTTGTTCTAAATTTAGGCAAATGTAATTTGTTGTTTCCTCTTAGACAGTAACTATGGTGAGCATCTCTATCCTGGAATAGGTTCTGTATATTGGATGGTAGAGAGTTTTGGGATGCTCTAAACATAATTTGAGCAGTTTTAAAGTTGATTACATCGTACAGTTTTAGTTGCTTTAACTCCATGAATAGTGGATTTGAATGATGTCTGTATGGAACATTGGACACAATCCTAATGGCCTTTTTCTGCAGAGTGACTAAAGGCTGTAGATGAGATTTATAACAATTTCCCCAGACTTCAACACAATAGTTTAAATATGACATAATGAATGAATGATACAATAACAGCAGAGCATTGGTGTTCAATAAATGACATGATCTCCTCATCATTCCAACACATTTAGCAACTTTTGTCCTTAGGTAACTTATATGAGGCTTCCATGATATATTTTCATCTATTACCACTCCTAAAAATGAATTTTGTTGGACATATTCTATTGGTGTATCATCAATAACAATCCTGATGGGTATTTCACTTTTGCGATTGCTAAAGAGCATGATTTTGGTCTTCTTTAAGTTGAGAGACAATTTGTTGGTATTAAACCAAGTTTTTAACTTGATCATCTCCTCAGTTACAGAGGCCAGAAGTTGCTTCACGTCGTCACCTGCACATGTAATGGTTGTATCGTCAGCAAAGAGGATGAACTTCAGCAGTGTTGATACTTTACATATTTCATTGATATACATTATAAATAGTGTGGGTCCTAGTATCGAGCCCTGGGGGACTCCACAGGTTATGTTCATGAGTGTTGATTGATGTTGGTCGATCTGAACAATCTGCTGTCTCTCATTCAAGTAGCTCTTCAGCCATTTCCCTGCCAATCCCCTTATGCCATAGTTTTCCAGTTTATTTACCAAAATCTGGTGGTCAATGGTATCGAAAGCCTTTTGCAGATCAATAAAAATTCCTATAACAAATTTGTTTTTCTCGATACCATTAGTAATGTTCTCTATTAAATCACTTAAAGCTAATGAAGTTGACCTATTTTGTCGGAACCCATATTGACAATCATATAATAATTTGTGCTTTCCAATGAAGCCACGAAGTCTATTATCAAATAATTGTTCCAATATTTTTGACAACTGTGGCAGAAGGAGACGGGCCGGTAATTTGTGAAGTGGTGTTTGTCTCCAGATTTGAAGATGGGGATGACTTTTGAGAGTTTCAATTGTGAAGGAAATTGTCCAAGTTGAAAAGATAAATTGCAGATGTATGTGAATGGTTTGATGATTTCTTCCGCTACGTTCCGGACCATCCTCATGTCAAGGTCAAAAATGTCACGTGATGTTTTGTTCTTGCTTTTCTGAATAACCTCTAAGACTTCCTTTTCGACAGTCGGAGTAAGGAACATCGAATAAAGATTTTTTTCAATAAGTTCCGTGAGCTGTTCATCATTAATTGGGATTTTTTTTGCCAGCTCAGGCACAATATTAACAAAAAACACGTTGAAGCCGTCAGCAATCATCTTCTTGTCATTTATGATTTGGTCGTTCTCAACAAAAAACTCCGGATAACAAGGACTGTTTGAACCGTGCCCAATAATTGTATTTAATACCTTCCAAATTCCCTTTATATCATTTTTCTTTTGGATTAATAATTTGGTGGTGTATTCTTTCCTGCTTGCTCTTAATATGCTGGTTAATTTATTTTTATATGTTTTGTATTTTTGTTCTGTTTCTATGGTTTGATGCTTAAAAAAAGTCCTATATAAATAATTTTTCTTTTTGCAAGCGTTCGCAAGCCCTTTGGTTATCCATGGAGTTTTTGTAGAGTTAGTTATAGTGCATTTTTTGATGGGGCAGTGTGTATCATAAAGTGAGAAAAAAATGTCATGAAATAAATTATAAGCTGCATTTATATCTGACGTTTGAAAAACAGAATCCCAGTTTTGTTTCGCTAAATCATTCTTTAGTGCTGTTAATGATCTTTCTGTTGTGTCTCTACGATAATATTCACTATTTACAGGTTTGGATGTTTTGCAGTTAATATTGTACACCATGAACACTGGTAAATGATCACTGACATCACTAACTAACAAGCCTCCAGTTACAGTCTGATCTACAATGTTACAAAATATGTTGTCAATAAGTGTGGTGCTGTGTGTTGTGATTCTTGTGGGTCGTGTGATCAGTGGGAATAAGCCCATGGAGAACATGGTGTCAATAAATTCTGCTGTGTGTTTGTGTTTATTAGGATTTAAAAGGTTGATATTAAAGTCACCACATACTATATATTTTTTGTTTCTCTTAAATAATTTTTCCATCCATTCATTAAATATTTTCAAGTCGGATCCTGGTGTCCTATAAACGCAGCTTACAATAATGTGTTTCCTATTTAAAAATGATAATTCCACAGTGAAAAGCGGTTTTACCTGGGGATAAGTTGATTGGCAACACTAAATTGGCCCTAGTGTGTGGATGTGAGTGTGAATGTTGTCTGTCTATCTGTGTTGGCCCTGCGATGAGGTGGCGACTTGTCCAGGGTGTACCCCGCCTTCCGCCCGATTGTAGCTGAGATAGGCTCCAGCGCCCCCGCGACCCCAAAGGGAAAAAGCGGTAGAAAATGGATGGATGGATGGAATTCCACAGTGACGCATTCGAAGAGTTCCTCAACAGCTCAACACATAACATTTACAATACTACAGCTGATATTTTTGTCCACATACAGAGCCACACCTCCTCCTCTCTTATTTTTACGGTTGGTGCAAAACATTTCATACCCATTTAATTCAAACTCATTACTTGTATTCTCATTCATCCATGTCTCTGAAATACCTATAATATTAAATGGAGATTTGAATTGATTCAAATAGTCCTGGATACCATCAAAATGAGAGTATAGACTCTTGCTATTAAAATGTACTAGAGATATGTTATTATCGGAGCTTTTTGTATTATTAGGTCCATCAGTGCTAAATATTATAAACTTATCACTTTCCTCTGGCACTGTTCCCCTAGCATTCAAGAAAGCGGTTATTCATCCTCTGCTCAAAAGACCTAACCTTGATCCTGACCTCATGGTAAACTACCGACCGGTGTCCCACCTTCCCTTTATTTCGAAAATCCTCGAAAAAATTGTCGCACAGCAGCTAAATGAACACTTAGTGTCTAACAATCTCTGTGAACCTTTTCAATCCGGTTTCAGGGCAAATCACTCTACGGAGACAGCCCTCGCAAAAATGACTAATGATCTACTGCTAACGATGGATTCTGATGTGTCATCTATGTTGCTGCTTCTTGATCTTAGCGCTGCTTTCGATACCGTCGATCATAATATTTTATTAGAGCGTATCAAAACACGTATTGGTATGTCAGACTTAGCTTTGTCGTGGTTTAACTCTTATCTTACTGACAGGATGCAATGCGTCTCCCATAATAATGTGACCTCGGACTATGTTAAGGTAACGTGCGGAGTTCCTCAGGGTTCGGTTCTTGGCCCTGCACTCTTTAGTATTTACATGCTGCCGCTAGGCGACATCATACGCAAATACGGTGTTAGCTTTCATTGCTATGCTGATGACACCCAACTCTACATGCCCCTAAAGCTGACCAACACGCCGGATTGTAGTCAGCTGGAGGCGTGTCTTAATGAAATTAAACAATGGATGTCCGCTAACTTCTTGCAACTCAACGCCAAGAAAACGGAAATGCTGATTATCGGTCCTGCTAAACACCGACATTTATTTAATAATACCACCTTAACATTTGACAACCAAACAATTACACAAGGCGAATCAGTAAAGAATCTGGGTATTATCTTCCACCCAACTCTCTCGTTTGAATCACACATTAAGAGTGTTACTAAAACGGCCTTCTTTCATCTCCGTAATATCGCTAAAATTCGTTCTATTTTATCCACTAGCGACGCTGAGATCATTATTCATGCGTTCGCTACGTCTCGTCTCGACTACTGTAACGTATTATTTTCGGGTCTCCCTATGTCTAGCATTAAAAAATTACAGTTGGTACAAAATGCGGCTGCTAGACTTTTGACAAGAACAAGAAAGTTTGATCATATTACGCCTATACTGGCTCACCTGCACTGGCTTCCTGTGCACTTAAGAAGTGACTTTAAGGTTTTACTACTTACGTATAAAATACTACACGGTCTAGCTCCGTCCTATCTTGTCGATTGCATTGTACCATATGTCCCGGCAAGAAATCTGCGTTCAAAGAACTCCGGCTTATTAGTGATTCCCAGAGCCCAAAAAAAGTCTGCGGGCTATAGAGCGTTTTCTATTCGGGCTCCAGTACTATGGAATGCCCTCCCGGTAACAATTAGAGATGCTACCTCAGTAGAAGCATTTAAGTCCCATCTTAAAACTCATTTGTATACTCTAGCCTTTAAATAGCCCCCCTGTTAGACCAGTTGATCTGCCGTTTCTTTTCTTTTCTCCTCTGCTCCCCTTTTCCTTGAGGGGGGGGGGGGGGGGGGCACAGGTCCGGTGGCCATGGATGAAGTGCTGGCTGTCCAGAGTCGGGACCCGGGGTGGACCGCTCGCCTGTGCATCGGCTGGGAACATCTCTACGCTGCTGACCCGTCTCCGCTCGGGATGGTGTCCTGCTGGCCCCACTATGGACTGGACTCTTACTATTATGTTGGATCCACTATGGACTGGACTCTCACAATATTATGTCAGACCCACTCGACATCCATTGCTTTCGGTCTCCCCTAGAGGGGGGGGGTTACCCACATATGCGGTCCTCTCCAAGGTTTCTCATAGTCATTCACATCGACGTCCCACTGGGGTGAGTTTTTCCTTGCCCGTATGTGGGCTTTGTACCGAGGATGTCGTTGTGGCTTGTGCAGCCCTTTGAGACACTTGTGATTTAGGGCTATATAAATAAAGATTGATTGATTGATTGATTGATCTTGCATAAATGTTTTATCAAATGTGACATCAGTATAATATAAACAATCATTGTTTGTGTTTTGAGGAGCATTTCTATCTGGATCCATTTCGCTCATAAATCTTTGTGATTTGTAGTTGATGTGGTCTGAGAAACTGATCGATTCCAAATTGTGGGAGTTTGTCAAATCTTCATTCTCCTCTATTTCAGAGGAGAATTCACTATCAGAACTATCCATATAGAGTTATTTCAGAAACATGAAAAGACGAAGAGGGTGTGTGATCAAGGTCAGATAAATCATTCCTCTGTTCATGAAACATGAACAAGAGGAGAGGGCATATGGTCAAGGACTGTGGGCCACAGACACACAACACAAACATGCACACAACAACTGGACCACTCAAGCAAACACATAAACAATCTCTCATCCACACACACAGAAACATACACTCACACACTGCAGGCAATAAAATAAACATGGTAAAACAAAAAACAAACAAAAAAAAAGCTCCCCCCAAGAGCTTCTAAATATCCGATTGCAAAAGTAAAAAAAACTAAATAAGTAATATTAACAAAAATATATATATATACTATATATGTATGAGGCGTGGTAAGTATCACATATTTAATATGGAACAACTTCAAAATGCAAAAATAGTTTCCTAAATAATTTCCATTCATCACACCATTTTCGTAGTTAGGTTCGAATAACAAACAGAAAAAAAAGAAAAACATGTATTCATGTTAGCATTTAAGCTAGCTTGCAAATAGCATGCTAGGTTGATTTCCCAGAAAATGAGAATGGTCCATGAGTTTATCAAAGTGCGGTTTTACGATCATTTCATTTGAAACCATAATACTAACCGTGTTTTATTATTGATACCGGTAATATTTACAATGTGTTGATCAACCGGTCTTTATATAGAAAGATATTCACTTAAAAAGGTTTTACGTTGAGCCATTAATATGTTCCTGTTGTAAATGTCAAAGTGGAAAGTAAAAGATTGATGCACTTCATCTTTGACTCCAGCCTCATCGATCGCACAGCTCCACATTGCTGACCCCAAAACGTGAACTGTCGGTGCTACAGTATACAGTATACAGTCCATGCACTGTTTCCCCACCTCAGCCCCAACATCAGAGGTGCCAACGTCACTTCACCTCCAGCCGTCATGCCGCAGCAACGTGGCGAGGCGTGGTGCTATTATCATGACAGGTATGATGTCTAGGTCAAGCAATGTCACAAGCCATGCAGTTTTGTGGTCCGGGGAAACACCAGGGCCAACGCTCATTAACAGATGCAAGCTCTGCCCTTGACTCTAAGTTGCTTGTAACTGACAACCTGTCCAGCCGACGACTTTTGGTCGATTCAGGGGCAAAGCGTAGCATTCTGCCTGCACAGATGGTGGACACCATGGCTGATGCTCACAGTTCCCTGGTGGATGCAGCTAATGCCAAGCTGAAACGCATCTATGGGACTAGGTAGATGAAAGTGTGTTTTGGTGGACAGCGTTTTAGATTGGATTTTGTTATGTCAACGCCACACCTGGGGCTCAACTTTCTCTATGACTGTTGGTGGGTGTTAAACTCACATCTAATTGATGCCCTCTCTTTTGCTTCTTACCCCTCTATACTGAGACAGGTGGGGGCACTTTGCACAAGGGCACCTGCCGCTGACAACCTGCCCCAACAGCTGCTTCCCAAGTTTCCAGAACTCACCACGCCTACTTTTTCATCCACAGTTCCCAAGCATGGCATCGAGCAGCATACAGTGGAACCTCGATTGACAAAACCCTCTGTATGCAAACTTTTCAGTTCGCAGGCCTCAAATTTTAACTTTTTAAGGTCAAGGCAAGTGTGGCCTTAAAGGAGGGCTCATATTTTATGGCACCAAGGCAAGTTGGAATGGCACCAAGGCAAACATTATTTTCTTTCGAGGCAGGGGC